>NW_021940604.1:1812657-2237519 GCF_001715985.3 Manacus vitellinus | reverse complement strand
AATTGTCAGCCCCCTAACCATTTTAATCACCCTTGGCTTTTTTGAAATTTTCAGTATCATTCTTGTTTTCATCTTTGAAGTGGAGTGTGATTAATAAGACCATGGCTGACTTCTGCTGGGCAAATGCCTCCAAGGTCTCACTTTGAAATTCAGTGTCCTAAAAGCAGAGCCCTGAAGAGCAGAGCTGTGTGCTTTCCATAACTAGTGAATCTCCCTGTAGAAATCTTAAGTAACATGTAGGTTAATATTACATACATTCCCTGCCTAAATTTTACTCTTTTGTTGGCCTGATGTTATTGTAGACTACACACCACCAAACATGAGCTTGAGCTTTAGTCTTTTAAGAAATGCAAGAGATGGTTTTAAATGCTAGTCTTCTTTGGCACATGCTAGCTAGAGCTTCTTTTAAAAAGCTTGGTACGTTTTCCATAATGTGCAATTGCTTTATTTATATTTGTTACTATTAATCTACAACTTTGTCTGTTCCTCTTAACTAGCTTGTATTTCTAGTGATCTGAACATATGAAGCTATGGGAATTGCCCCTTCCCCACAGTCAGGCAACTGTAGCCTCTCCAACCTGTGACATGTCTCTAGACAGTAAGTTTGATCTCTATAAAAACTTCTTTAAACTCCTAGAAGTCCTTGCTCAAATGCTACCTTACAAGGACAAAATACCTCAAAAAGAAGTGATATCAGAAGAGAAGATGCTTCCTCCAAAAAGACCCAATAGGAGGACTGCAGGGAGTGAAACAGCAACATCAGCAAAACCATAAGTTGAAACAAGCTAAGATTCATCTGTAGACTCCACCAAAAATATACTCATTCAAAGCTTCAAGATCCAGAAACAAGCAACTGGGCTCATAAGAATGGAGACTCAGTAATTTTCTAAAATGTCTCAGGACTGAGAGCTGTGGAATCACTATTCACTAAATCAAGATGAGCTGGCCCATGAGTTATAGTGAGTAGAGTGAAGAATATTGCAAGAGCTTTGGGTGAGGGATGAGAGGAGCAAGAGTTGTATGACGCTGGAAAAGGAAACCATGACATGTTTTTTTGACTAATGAGTAAGACACAATTATGAGAATCCAGAATATTTCATGACAAAATCAGATAATGACTGGGAAAAAAAGATACTAAAAGAAGCTACTGAAAGAATTAGAAAAAAGATATGGAGATGTACGCAGTCCTTCAGATAGAAACGAAAGGGCATGAAGTCTCTGTAGACACTGTGCCTCTATGTCTGATAACTAGATATTGAACCTTTACAATATACCCATGTCTAATATTTACATGATTATCAATAGCAAGTTTCTGAAAAAAAAACAAATCCCTAGTGAAAAGTCCAGTAAAACAGAGGATCCCTAGTGGGGAACTAACAACCACTGAATTTCTGCCTAACCATGAGCTGAAAACTAACATTTATTACTTACCTCTCAGCACCATACAGAGTTTTTAAAATATCAACACAAACACATAACTTAAGAACTTAAGAATGTCTTACAGGAATTAGATATTGAACCTTTACAATATACCCATGTCTAATATTTACATGATTATCAATAGCAAGTTTCTGAAAAAAAAACAAAACCCTAGTGAAAAGTCCAGTAAAACAGAGGATCCCTAGTGGGGAACTAACGACCACTGAATTTCTGCCTAACCATGAGCTGAAAACTAACATTTATTACTTACCTCTCAGCACCATACGGAGTTTTTAAAATACCAACACAAACACATAACTTAAGAAATCCATTGAGTGTCTTACAGGAATTAGAGAAGAAACATTGCTGGCATGTAAGATAAAGATAATTCATCTGAACCAGGCATTAATATTTACACACATTTACTATTACATTATTACTTATATTTCCAGAGATTGCACTAAAGGGAAATCTCTCATAAAAGCATATCATGGCATGCATTAGATCTGTATATGATCAGTGCACTAGAAACAGCACTACCTGATAATGGCTTTCAGCTCAATGACCAGGACTCAGCAATTTGCAATTTTAACCATCACCATTAAGCCCCAGAGAGCTTAATTCAAAAGGTCTGAGGCATAATGAAGCTTAAACTACTTTTGAAATTGCTAATAAATAAATGGATTCAAAATCCAATGACAAAACCAAACTTGGCTGTATTTGACATACAGTAATATCTGTAAAACAGACTGTCAACAGCCAAAATTTCCCTTTAATCCTATTTAAAAGTCCAAATCCCCATCCTCTGCAGAGGTCTAACAGAAACTTGAAATTAACTGAGTAAGCAAAGAGAACCTATTGAAGCTCAATAGAGAAAATGAGCTCTTGAGCATCATAGAAGTGCCTAATTTGGGAAAAAAATCCTAACAAAACACTATAACACCCCTCCAAACACAAAAAAAGCACAAAACAAAACAGTCCTCCCTGCCCCACCTCCCACCTGTTGTTCAGCACATACACTGCATTCTTTTAAGTTCTGCTTCTGCACATTCTTTAAGGCACTAAGTCCTTTATCAGAGCTAGTACAATGGTTTTAAAAAGCATAGCAATAAAAAAATAGGAAAATCCTTCCAATATTTATTTTTATTTCTTCTTTAAAACTTCTTTCTCTGATTTTCTCGAATTAAGCCCAAACTACAAACACCACATACCAAGTTTAACCACTTACAGCTAATTATCACTAAATTTTGTCAGATGGTCAATATTTTTCAACTTCTTGTTTGTTAAAATGAGCATTTTAGATGGACCTTACTACTAGGTACAACACTGAAGTTTAGTACTGGAAATCAAACCCTAAGCATTTTTAGAAAAAATGCTTAATACACTAGAACATAAATTACTGTAGCTACAATCCCTCTGAAATGTAACAGTCACAGTTGCTAGCTGGCAGCTGTAATAGAATTGAAATATATAGCTCTGTAGAATATAAGCAAAATGGATTAATATTTTATTTGCTCATAGAGGAAAGAATTCACACTAGAGTGTGCTCCCCTAAAATGGATTCTACTCACTAGGAAATACCTTCACAGTTCACATGGGAGGTTCAGTGTTCTTGAGTTATGAGAATTTATCTCACTTCCAAGTCCTGGGTGTGCCCTTTAGGCCATCTCTTTCTAATCCTTCCAGTTGATGTTAGCAAGTGATAATCTCATAGATTTAATACTGACACTACAGTGATAGGTCATGTCAATCATTATGCCTGTTGCACTGAAGAATTCTAAAAATCCACAGCTTTAAATTCAAATCTGCAATCTGCTAACATTTTTATATTTATCAAAGAGCATTTCTGTCAGCTACTGAATTATGACTGCCTTTTATCACATACATTCTACCACGGGTAGGGTTTTGAAGGGTTAAAAAGGCTTTCATATAGGTGAGGATGTTGCTCTATGAACTGTAAAATCAGTATTGAAAGCAACTTGGCAAAGGATCTTAGGCCCTGGCTTAATTAAAGTTGAGCTTGTTGTGCAAGTAAACGACACACAGTCGGGATTTGCTCTCTGCATAATTTACACATCCCTTGCTGGCTAGCTCTCAAAGCGTCAGAGACTAATTTTAAGGCAAGGCTTGCATGTTTTGATTCAGAGGTCATGTCATTGGAACAAAAAAGAAAGAAAAATAATTCACTGATATGTTCAGAAAAGCTTAGCTCAAAATTTCAAAGGCCTGCACTGTTAATCATAATATGTAGAAAAAATGACATTTAGTTTGATAGTCTGCAGTAGAAGAGTTCAAGATTCTGCACATAAGTAAAAGATTTATAAGTCTTACTCAGTTCAATAATAGAGTAGCCTGTATCAGAGATTCTTAGCATGAAGTATTATAACTATTTATTTTTAAATTATTATGGCTATAGATCCTTGAATGTATTGATCTGAATATAAACGAGTTACTACAAATGCATTTTTATATTAAAAACTGTATATGTCCAAGCGTACCTTTCACATTTTGTGAGTCAAATGAGATCTCAGATTCAAGTTTCTCTAGGGGAAAAATTGTATCATTCTAGGAGCTTTTGGGCACATGTGTCAGTTTGATGCTTTTTGGCTTTCTACCGAGATAGTAAAGTTATTATGCTCTCCATCTGTTGTTCCTTATACTGTTGAAGTTTGGTAACTAGCAACACTCTTAAATACATGGGGTATTTAAATATAGAGGGTCTGTAAGCTCTCTGCACTTGCTGGCAGGGAGAAATATTTTCAAGTACTTCAAGCATAGAAGAGTGAAAAAAAATCAGGGTGTAAATTGATTTCATGTCATATAAAGGAAAGTTACAAGTCTGTGTTGTCATCATGTTTTAGACTAAAACTATACTTTCAAATAATTTAAGAGTCAATGAAAATGAAATTTCCAGAAAGACTGCAAACACCTAAACTATTTGCTTATAAAAGACTAAATTCTACCTTTGATACAAAACCCAAGGGAGAAACACACAGTTGCAGTTGTGTCAGGCAGTAACTCAAAGGAAAGGGGACATAGTGACAGTTTTAAGGTTGTCCAAACTGTTCCCACCTCTGTGACAGCTCAGGCATACTGTAGCAGAAAAGCAGCAGTGAGGAAGGATTTCTACTTCAGCTCTCATTCATGCTTAGCAGCACTTGATTGCCGCCCACTGGGTTACAACTTATAGCACAGGTCGGTGGTGCAGAACATTTAGGGATTCTTCCTCTGCCAAAGGGCATCTTCCACAGTTTGGGTCAAAAATGAGCAAGGTGATACTTCACTATTACGTGCCTAGTCTTGTGCTTGAAACATTAATGCATGAATGCAAATGTAAGGTTCTATAAAGAACAAAAGAAGGAAAAGAAAGGTTTCCTTTTTTTTTAAAGGTTGCAGTGCAATAAAACAGATCCTGTGAAAATATGCAAGCAAAGATGTAAAAACTATTTAAACTCAGATAAAGAACAAAGTAGTAAAGCAATTTAACTGTATAAAAAGAAGGTCATAAAAGAATATGCCACCGAAGATTATTTTTTTCTACTGATCACAATCACACAATGAATCATGATTTATAACACAATCTTTGCAAATAGGCTTTGTGCACTGGATTATTCTAACAGGTCATGTTTTTTATGTGACTTCAGAAACCTCCTTTCGTAATGACAAAACTTAATGTACAGACCTTGAGATTACTACATGGTCATAAAACAAGGTGATTCCTCTTGTCTAAAATGAATTAATTTTAGAAAGTCATTCTACTCAAGATATAAGACATACTACTGGCATAGATCCTACTGCTCCTTCTTTTGCCCTCTCTCTGTAGGTCATTGCTCAGATGTAATTTCTGTTTTCATACAAAGTGACTGATGTAAACATATTCACAGGCAACTTTTATAACATACTTTTCACACAGCAGCAAGGGATTCACTGGGAACTGCATGTAGACCAAGTAGCATCTTAAAGGAAAAATCACAGAAAGTGCCTCATAATAGTAGCTCTCATCTTGGAAGATCTGCCTCAATGTACAGCAATAACATGATATATATTGGGACCAAATTCTGGAGTATTTTTCATAAACAATAAGTTACATCTTAATGACAAGCATATTTAGAATTTTAGTTTTCTAAGCACCCCACAAGCAAATCCAACCTGGTGGCCTTCTATGATGGAGTGATTACTTCAGTGGACAAGGGCAAGGCTACACATGTCATTTATCTGGATGTAAGGCCTTTGACACAGCCCCCCACAACCTCCTTCTCTGTAAATTGGAGATATATGTATTTGATTTGGGGGACCGTTTGGTGGTGAGGAGTAGGTTGCACAGTTGAATCCAGAGGGTAGCAGTCAACAGCTCAATGTCCTGATGGGCATAGGTGACAAATGGTGCCTCTAAGGTGTCCTTATTGGACCTGTAATGTTTAATATCTTCATTGATGACATACACAGTGACATGGAGTGCACCTTCAGCAAATGTGCAGATGACACCAAGCCAAGTGGTGCAGTTGGCACACCTGGAAGATGGGATGCTATCCAGAGGGACCTGGACAAGATCAACAAGTGGGCCCATAGGAACCTCATGAGGTTCAACAAAGGTAAGTGCAAGGTGCTGCACCTGTGGTGGAGTAACCCCCAGTATTAATACAAGTGGGGGATGAACAGACCAAGAGCAGCCCTGCTGAGAAGGACTTGGGGGTGCTAGTGGATGAAAGGCTGGACAGGAGCTGGCAATGTGTGCTTGCAGCCCAGAAAGCCACTTGTGTCCTGGGTTGCATCAAAAGAATTGTGGCCAGCAGGTCAAGGGAGATGATTCTACCGCTCTATTCCATTCCTATTAGACCCCACTTGGAGTAGCATGTTTGGCTCTGGGGTCTCTAGCACAGGAAAGACATAAATCTGTTGGAGCAGGTCCAGAGGAGGACCATGAAGATGATCGAGAGGGCTGGAACACCTCTCCTAGGAAGACAGGCTGAGAGGGTTGGGGTTGTTCAGCATGGAGAAGAAAAGGCTCTGTGGAGACTTTATGGCAGTCTTTCAGTACATGAAGGGTGCCTTCGAAGGTGGGGAAAAACTTTTTAACAGGGCCTATTGCAATAGGACAAGGGGTAATGATTTTGAACTGAAGAAGGGTAGATTCAGATTAGATGTAAGGAAGGTTTTCAGTGAGAGTGGAGAAACACTGGAACAGGTTGTCCAGAATAACGGTAAATGCCCCATGCCTGGGAACATTCAAGGTCAGGTTTGATGATGCTCTGAGCAACCTGATCTAGTTGAACATGTCCTTACTCATTGCAAGGGGGTTGAACCGGAGATGACCTTTAAGTGTCCCTTCCAACCCAAACTATTCTATGATTCTATAACTATAATAACAATATTTTCAAGTAGCCATTTTTACCAACGAGCTTAACAGACTTTTTTGTCCAAAGAATTTATCCCATAACAGCATCATTTCAGCAAAAGCTCCACTCTAAAAAGAAGAACAGGAAATATGGTGGAGATTAAAAAAAAAAAAAAGGAAAAAAACCCCAAAAACCAAACCAAATGAAAAAAAAGCTTTCTTGGTTTTGCAAAGATGTCCATAAGTTTTTACTTTGCTAAATTTTGACAACATGCACTGATGCTCCACCTTGGGGATTTCTATTAGATTTAGATCTCTATTTTAGATTCTAAACAAAACCTAGATATTTGAGATTAATGGAACTAGATGTAAATCTCATTAGTACACCTTGATTCTGTCAACTACAGTATTTCTAAAGCAAGTCTTTTTATTAATATTCATTATTTATTAATGGTAGACATTAATGCTTTCTGCCATTTTAAGTTGATACATTGTTACAGATGGCACACATCATTGATTCAATACCTAATAATCCTCAGGTTAACAGTCAGCAACAACATTAGCTTGGGAAGAACAATAATCATCAGAGTGATGGAATTTTTTTCCAGTATAGTCACTTCTGGCTTTGTAAAGGCATATAGCATACGCTGTTGATCTCAATGGTGTGGAAGACATTGGAGATATATATAAAAGACCAAAGATCCATCAGGTCATAAGTTTTTTGGAACTAGTGCAACACAAGCTATCATGATTTTCTATCTTCATTTAGCATATTTATTAATCGATCTTTGTAGGCCATTACTTATATATCATTACAGCGGACAATTAGACTCATTGTCCTTCCAGCCCACACAAACAACTGTGAGGATGCACATATACCACCAAACAACACAGATTTCTAGCCTGATAAGGGGTCATGTTTCAGGGACTATCTGTGTCTCTTTCTTTGAGGAAAAAGAAAGTGTTCACTCAGACACAACTGAGGTGAGGTTGTGGGGATTTTCTTCAGCTTTTCATTCCAAGGGGCAGTGTGAATAAGGCAGCACCATTTAACATCACCTTCTACCAGAACCAGCTCCCCTGTTAAAGAAGATGACTACTGCTGTCACACCACCATTATGCCATAAACCACCAGTCTGGTGGGCTGTGACTTAGTCTTCTCTCTATTTAAGATTACAAACTGAACTTCTCCCCTTCTGTCCACACCCAATGCTCATATAAGTAAGTCTGGGAGTGGCAGAGGTACCCTATGTAGTCTGGGGGAGACCAACAAGTACACAACAGGAACACCATCAAGTCATTCTAAAAGGGATTAATGTGAATGCTGTGGACTTGAGGCACTCTGGACCTCTTTATTCTGCAAGTTAGAGATCAATCTCTAACCAAGGATTCATTATTGTAGGTTCAACTTGTTATTTCCTCTTTCAGTGCACAACTTTGTAACACCAAGCTATGCAGCATTTTTGCTGTTGCACTAGAGTCTGATAGCACCAAACTGTAGCCCTTACTATAAAAACAGATATCCTCACCACGACAAGATTTGGTTTTAAACTAAATATGCATCTGTTTTTCTTCCCTATGTCACATAACAAATTTAAATTTGTTATTGCCTTTCTGTATTAATAGTTGTTTGGTGTTTCAATTCTTCTTTCCTCTTCTGGTTTAGTATAATCTATATGTTTTATAAATATATGGCATTTTTTTGCAAGAAATAACTACTGAAACTCTTTGCTCAACATAAGCAAGGGTACCGACAACCGGTGTTGCCCACAATGGATCCTGCTTCCTATAATCAGTGCACTCTCATTGATCATTGGGTAGTTTTTGGTTACTGCTTGTCAGTTTTTCATCCATCGAAGGGCATTAAGTCAATTGGAATTACATTTTTAAGGATATTTCATATGATCTGATAGAAAATGAAAAATTTTTAATCTAAATAACTTTGCCTCCCAACTACAACAAAGTGATCAAATGAAATAGAGGCCACTGCTTTTCCTCTGTGTAGTTCCCCTAGCTTTTTAGTGACTAAACAAGTGAATTGTTTCAAACTTACGAATTCATCATACTAAAAACTGACCTTAAATTTCTGGAAAGAACATTATACATGATATAATATTTGGTAACTTTTGACTTCTCAGTTTTCAGGTACTTCTTACCTTATCCAAACACAAGACTGCCACATCCATTTTATTGAAATGTTTCACCTTCTTAAAACCATGCAAGAGTTCACAAAATTTTAGGAGTTAAGTCCACCAATTCAATGTAAATTTATTTCCAATGATCTGGTCTTATAATTATAGGTGTATGGAATATCTGTGAACCTTGTTGAGTGCAAAGAGTTTATACCTGCAGTCTCAAGTTTCATTTTTAATATGGTGAAAAAAATGTTCTAAAAAAGACAGAGATCAAGCATGGAAAAATCCAAACCAAAAATTTAAGTCTGGTAAAACTATAAGCTACAGGAAGAAGACTTTAATAATGGAAAGCATTAGGCAACTTTATTTCCTTTCTAGCTTGCCTAAAATTATTCTGTCAGAAGCAATTTGCCTATTCTCCTTCAATACATATGCTTTAGGGAAGAAGGAAAAATTATTTTATAAAATGCAATAACACCAGACCATATTTCAGGAGGATGTGATTACACTATTTTAGAAGCATTGCAACACAGTCAGAGACAATTACCTGAAGTCAAATTTGGTCTGCGCATTGGTAGTTGTTACTTCTGAAAGAACCTTATGAAAGGTGAAATAGAATGTCAAAACAAGTGATCAAACATCAGATTTATAACTTTTCCAAGAGAAGAAACTTTATACAATATTCTCTTAACACAATCATTTACCTCTTTTCGCCTTCACCAACCAGTCCTATGAATCATCTCAACCAATCAACTGACCTACCAACCAAGCACTGACCAGCCTTCACTGTGCCTTGTCCTTTTTCATGGTGAGAGAAGACAACAAAGCACTATGGTTATAATATAATAAGTTTTTTCTGTAATGCTAACAGTGATCAACATACTCAAAGAGCAGTCATCTGACCAGCAATGGAAGAAAAGAACAGTACACCTGCCTCATTGTACTAGGCAGGCACCAAATATCTCACAAAATCTCATCAAATATCTCCCAAAAGGAAGAGGTTTGTAACACCATTTCCCTTTGTCATTATTTAAGATTCAAAAAGTGCCATAGTAAGATGTGTGGCAATGCCCATCTAATCTCTTGAGTTGCCCAGCTTCTCTGTCATTTAGGATTCCTGTAAGCCATAGCTCTGAATATTAAGCAAAGTCTTTGCTCTTATTTTGTAACCACTCTTGCCTTGCCCTGGCACAGTGCCATTTAAGCATATTTCTTAGAAACTGTTCCCATTGTCCTAGGGTTTTTTTTTTCTGAAAATGCTCCTTGAATAAAATGTTTTGGCTTAGAGACAGGTATGTATCTGCTCTTCCTCTGCAGTTACCCCTATTTATAACCCAGGTGTTAGCAGCTGTGTTCTTGGAGTCATCAGCCACAACTACCTTAAATAATCTGCAGGTCTGAAAATATATTGCTTCACTGAATTTGCTGGCAAGGGAAGACTGATGGTAGGGTGGACAGTCAACACAAGTGCTTTATTTCAGACTTGCTCCATTTTACCTGCTAATTCTTCTTTCTTATAACCTGTCTCCAGGGAGGAATAAAATGCAAATCTTTTCTTCAATGGACTGCAGATGACACTGCAATAGGAAAGAAAATTTCCTATTGTGACCAAGTACCATAATTGAATGATCTCTGGAAGTTTATTCATTTACATGAGACAAACTAATAGTTTCATTTAACTTGTAAAAGGCAGATCTAACTGATTAAAAAAAAATTGAAAAATCTAATAACTGGCTTCAGGCCAGGTAAATTTACAACTTCCTTTTACAAAAGCAAGTTCTACGTACACTAAAATTTTAATTAAAACCAAATATGTTTTTTAATATAAGTTAGTGATATAAATTATTTACAACACTTAGAAAAACTGATGGGTTTATAACTTGCTGTTAAGTGATCGTTTGGGGATCCTTCTCCAGGTATATCAGTTCTCTTAAATTGCTGGCTGTTAGCCATAAGTTCTATAAGAGAAATGCTTAAATAGTAGTATAAAAATGTCTGTAATAAAACCAGAAGCTCTGAATTTCATGGTACTTTAATGCTGCCTCTGAAGTAATGGAAAAGCCATTTTCCAGCACTTGCTTCAAGGACTCCACTAATAACATTTTTCACAAAGGACCTATCTTTTTTAAAATAACTTATTGTGAAGTTATTCTAAAGTATTTAAAATCATGCAATTAAATTTGATTGAAACTCCATTTGATGTTTAGCAGATATTGCAAAGAAATAAGGGGGGTTTGCATAGTGACAAAATATGCTGACAGAGCTGTGTGTGAAAACACATACAAATATTCATGCTTGTCTGGAATACAGGCAGAAGAAAAACAAATATTATAACAGAAAATGCAGCGAGATTTGTCAGCAGCAATATGCATGTCCTGATAACTCTGCATAGAGGATACAGCCCACTGCCCATCTTATTGCTAAAAGGGTCATGCTGCAACTACGTAAGATCCGGTTCACTTTCAGGAGCCAATTAACTAAGGTAAGTTTCATTTTGGAGGCAATGAAGATTACGCTGAATGAATTTAAAAAAAAAATGTAGACTAGAAATATAATTAAAGGGATTCTTCAACACATGCTGACTCTCATTTTTCAAGAGACAGCAATTTCTTTTAATTTCTAGCACTGAATACATAAATTTATTTCAAGACCAACCCATGAGGCTTGAATCTAATCAAGATTTAAAGTCTTTGGGCCTGAGGACTGTGCTCTCTCAAAAATTATTTGATGCGAAATTATTCATGAGCTACCCTAACTGCTTTCAGAGACAAGAGATTCAGACTGTATTCTGTCTTTCAGGAATTTTAACTGAAGCTTAAGGGCCTTTGGATCTTCCTCATTCAACCCACCCAATGCATAAGTAAAGGCACCTTCAAACGTACTCTTCCAAATCAAAATTTTTTATCATTGGACATAAAGGATAAAATTGCAGAAGCCTACATTTGCCTGCTTCCTATTTTCCCCTAAAGTTCAGAAATACTCAAGCATGATATCATTTCTACAGATGTAGTCAATCATATTCATAGTATTTTCAAAAATTAACTCTACCTTTAAATTAATTGAATATGCAATAATATATATTTGTAAAATGTAGATTTATCTATCTATCCATCCATCCATCTACAAATATATTTTGTTAGCCACATTTTCAATGAAGAGGTGAAACACAGGTCATGTTGTCAGTACGAGTTACATGAGAAAAGAGCCTCCCAAAATTTTTTATGGAATCTAAATTCACATGAACTGATTTAAAAAAAAAAAAAAAGTCATAGAATTCATTAGTTTTGCTCACAAGTAGAAAAACTATTGTATTTTATTTCTTCACAACAAAGCATACTGATGTAATACAATATCTTAATTGTTTTTTACCTTCACAGCCACTAGCAATATTAGCTTCAAGTATACATGAGTTTTTAGCTTTAAAAGGAACACATATATTCCACACAGGATACTGGTCTGAATTATGTAGGCACAGCATGGGTACCTTTGAACTTCGGGCCTTTGAGGGCTGTGTTTGGAATATGGATTTATCTTCCACATGCAATTAACTAAATTCAGATGGCACTCCTGCAAAATTCCTTACTCTCCTGATTAATGAGAGATTAAAACCACTGAGCCTATATTTCCAACATTATCAAAGAGGAAAGCAACATATTCCTAAAGTTTTTATCCTTGTAGGCAAATGAAATACTAAGGAATTGACTATGGACACAAAACAGATTCACATATAGATGTCAGACAGGTACAGCAAGCCAATAGACCTTCAGCATAACCATATGTTGGAAAAGATAAATTTGAGAACAAGCATTTCTCTGTTTGCAGCCCCAGAACCATTAGAATATCCCTTCTGCCTGGCTACGCTTCCTAAATGTTTAAACTGCTCTGGCAGATCTACAGTTTTCTCACTAATTCAGAGATAGATATTTTGTTGCTACTAAGCTAAACGGATCTTGCAGTAACCAAAAAGTTTCTTTATCAAAATGCTACTGAGGAGTACCTGACCTTCAAGGGAAAGATCTTTTGCTACATAATAGAAAAAAAAACCCCAAACATACAGAAACCCTTTTATTTTAAGGTTGACATTACTAACATATTCTATTTAACGTATTACCCTATGACAAGAGGAAAATTCCTTGCCATCTAAATGGTCACACTAATGGTGATGCGTTGTCTGACAATAATGACGTTTTTGAATTGGGCAGAGCAAGAGCTGAACAACTGCAGTATTTCCTGCAGACAGTGGGTGTTCACATAACTCCATAGGCAGCGGTGCTGATGGCTATTGCAAATACAATCAGTGATGTTCTGGGTTTCCTTACTTTGAGGAAACTTAAAAAGCAAGTGCTATATTAAAGAATCCATGAATATTGACTGTACAAATGTTTTGACATACCATACTAACACTACAATTAGTTCCTTTAAGCCTGAACAGACAGCCTTTAGCTCCAGTCACAGAAAGGTACAGCGTTGTCAAAGCTTGCCCTTGACCTAAGCAGAAGCCACAGACTGAAAGACACAAACGCACGACACAAGAGAAGAAACCAGCCAACAACAGGAGAGCACACTCTGTGCCTCCCCCGGCACCCACTGCCAAAGCACAGTGCTGGCACAGGTATGCCTGGAGATCACAAAAATAATTTCTTCCCAAGGAAGTGAGACTTTTTTGACCTTTTCAAGCTACTCATATACTGAAATAACAGTGCAACACCAACCCAAATTAAAGATGCTATTAATATCTCTAAATATGCCACTTATTACTAGAACATGGGAAATGACTCATTTGACTAATAACGCTCCACTGTGGATCAGCTAACTGACAGTATTAGCAGTACTTAAAAAGATTATTAAAATAGCCTGAATGCTTTAACATTTTTACAGCACGCGGCAAGCAAAGGAAGAAGAAACTCAAATGGAACATAACCTAATCCAAGGAGAGAAAATACCTGGGGTAGCAATATATACTAGAATTTATTTTTTCACAAACAGCTCTGTGAGATGTTTTCTCTACACTCACTGCTCTCCAGCACTATCATACTACATTTAGAGCTGCTTTAAAATGTGAGGAAGGACTGAAAATTTCAAATGGTCAAGTTAACAAACACTAGGGATGCTAATGGAAAATTTTTAATATCATAAGGAAACCAATAATTATCAGATTTCTTAGTAAAAGATATTCCATACAAAGTTCACATTATAATAATTGCTATTTTGAGAGAAAGTTTCTGAGCAGAAAATCAGATGTCATACAATACAAATTAATTAATGGAAAATACCAATAGATTTGCCAGTGTTTTCAAATATTTGCTGGAAGCTGTTTATTGACTGAAGATGCATCATTAATGCAACTGCAATTCATCATTAATAATACAAACAAAATAAACCAATCCATCTAGAAATTTAAAGCTTCATGCAATTGATTATTATTTAAGATCACTGGAAATGAAACTTCCTTTAATACAAACACATTTGAAGTAGTCTCTAGATGCATCCTGCATTTTAGCTAATTCTGTGCTACGCATAGAGAAGAAGAATCTATTTTAATGTAGATTTCTATTTTTTTCAACTCTGGTCATCAAGTTTATCCTAACTTATGATTTCTTATACCTACTCAAGAGTCATCAGGGTGTCTTGAAAAGAAATTATGATATTACAAAAAAAAAGATACACCCAGAGTTTATGTAAGTTTTTTTTATCTTTTTTTTTAATATATTTAATTTCAGAGAAAAAGCTTTAAAACTTTCAGTATGCACCATCAAAATTTGATTTCTCTTTAAAATAGAAAACAACATGCTCAATATAGACAAATTAAAGTAGGATACAGGCCATTTTGATTTTAAGACTAAACAACTGTCTTCCGTACTGCGTCTCAAGAAGAAAAAACAAAGAACCCAAAACACCATAAAAAAAAAGCCCCAAACAAAAAAGACCTCCAACCCAAACCCAAGACCCAGCCATCCCCACCAAACCTTCAGTTCTTCTGTCTGACCTTAAGAAAAATAACTTTCCATTACTGTTGAGTGCTCTGTTAACTCAGTCATCATTTGTGGGTAGTCCTACAGTTTTCATTCCTGACAATGACATAAGGCAGATAATAAAATGATGTGTCACATTGGCTGCTAGCTGCATAATATATCTTTAAAATTGACCAGATACTGTTTTACTTGACTATGTATGTGAAATGCAGTTGGATATAATTTACTTCCCCTTGGGGATCTGTAAAGATTACTAACACCCACGATTTTGTTGTGACATTTGTTTCATGTTTGGCTGTCTCTTTGAAAGCTGGAGAGATATTGCAGAAAAAAATAAAAGTCATGTCTTAAGGATGTTGCCATGGTGAATTTAGTGCATATTCACTGTGTGAGAAGACAGAATACTAGAAATACTAGACAAATGAGAATGTTAACTTTCATAGTTGGTTAAACGTTTGTGTTTGACATTGTTGAGGTTCCTAGCTAAGAGTCTGGTTCCAATTTGTAGAAGTGATATAGGTCCAAACTTCTTAGCTGTGGATCCCTGCAGGTGCTATATTTTGAACCGAACAATACCCAGAGAAGCACAATCCCAGACATCTTGGATCAGGCAAATAAAACTGTAACCCATTTGCCTCAGTTCTAGACTTCCTACTACTCATAATTCAGTTTTTTTGTGCTTTTTGTGATAAAACTATCTTTAAATGAGGATAATGATATCAATACAATTTCACAGTAGTATTGGGGACAGGTTTATTAAGATTTAAATGTTTGGATTGTGTAATGATAATTTAGAATACTCACAAGGATATAAATTGTTTTATTTGAACAGGAATTGAATGACATGCAAAGTAGGTACAGGGACTGTGCACAAAGAATGAACAGGAGAGGGGAAAAGCAGGTTAAAGAGAGACCAGGAAGAAAGCCTTCTCAACAACACCTCTTAGTTCCTGAAATCTAAATGTGATGACCTTCACAAGGCTACTTGAACACTGCTTTCGTGTATTATATTATATAATCTTGGTTTATTTATGACTTATACAATGTCTATATGCACACATACATTCCCCAACAAACATACCCTCGCGTTAATATTTTGTAGTGCGTATTTTATTATTTCTGTTTCACTTACACCTGGAATACTTTGTTTTATGCATCTGCCACGTACAAGATGAACAGCAGATCACAATGCACTGTACTATCACAGCACTTAAAGCACATTGTGGTGGTTTGAGCTCCCCGTCAGGGGGGCTGGAAGTAGCTGGTCCCAGGTGAGTTTCCGATCAGGGACCATTCGGAGCTGTATTTCGCCCCTGTGAAATTAGCATATTACAACAGCTGGAAGGAAGTTGTTGGCAGTGTGAGAGATTTGGAGCCCTGAGGTGAGAGTAGAGAGGCCTGCAGGCCCCTTGTGAGGAACCTGGGACAGTACCAAAACTGAACCAGGTGCTTGTGGCCAAAGACTAGGGGGCTTTTCCCCCCTCACTGCCCAGGAGAGGCGGTGGTGTGGACTTGAGAGGCCAGCCAGGGGGTTGGAGCTAACCCACCCCTGGCAGGCAGGAACGGCCTATGGAGCCGAGCCAGAGATAGGCCGAGGGGTGGTCCAGAGCCAGAGAAGCAGCTGCGATCATACAGAGCTGGAAGAATTCCAGGCAGAGGAGAGAGACCGAAGCAGTCTCACTGCCACCCTCTCCCCCCCATAATGGCAGGGGAGAGGGTGTGACCTTGAGCTGAGACTGAGCAATGGAGAGACTGGCCAAAGGGCTCGGAGGAGGCCCTACGTGAGGTTTGGGTGAGGGCAGGCGAAAACCGAAGGAGGAATGCGGGGGGAGGAATGCCTCCCCATGACGCGTGGAAGCTGAGAAGCTGCAGCAGCTGGAGCAGAGAGAAGCCAAACCAAGCAGGCTTTTTCTGGGTAAGGACTTTTGGTGAAAACTATCTGGGGTGTAAAAAACTGAGCAAGACCCAGAAACGCTGCAATCTGGAAAGAGTGAACATCTTACTGTCTGGGAGGAACCTTCACAAACCAGGGAAAAAGGACTCAAAGCTGACTCCCTGGACCTCGTGATGAAGACCTAGTAAAGTAAATGTTCCTTTGCAGTTCAGGAGGAGACCTCAGCAGAAGCCAAGGAGCTGGTGGGAGTGCAAAAGACCCCTTCCCTGATACCCCAATGAAAGAGAGACTAACTATCATCCTGGAGGGTTATCCCACATCTGAACTGATGTGGGAGGAGCACCAGGGGTGGTAGAGATTGTATTAATACTGTGTATTTATTTGCTTTTTAGTTTCTATAATATTTATCATGTTAGTAATAAATTTTGATATACTTCCCCCATGCTGAGTTGTGCCTGTCTGAAAACTTCTCTTCTGTGTTGAGGTAAATTGTGGAGAGAGCCTGGAGATTGGATTTTTGGGGTCAAACCTCCACACACGTTTTTATACTACACTGCATTAGGAGTATACAGTGCAGAAGAAGTACAAATTGGTGGAGTATAAGTGTGCCTGTAAGAAGCCTTTCCTGTCACCATTTTCCCTCCTTCAGCTCACCTCAAGCTGATGCTGCCGTTGCTGCATTCAGTTTCTCAAAGCAATCCAGACAGGACAGCTTACCACAACATCAGTTTTACTTTAATCTTTGCCTGGCTTATGTGTGACTTACTGACGTGTATAATGTCAAATATGATAAAGCTGATTTTGGAAGGTGCCTCTAGGTGTAACTATAATACAAAAAAAAAATCATTTTTTCTCCATTCTTGATGAAGAGAGGTCAGAGTTCTTGATAAATCCATTGGGGCTTTGCATATACGAATATCAAATCAATTCTCCTCCGTTACTAAAAAAAAAAAAAAGAAGCTTTTTTTTTTATGTCTTTCCCTTTAACAACAACATCAAAGAACTAAGGAAAACAAATTTTGCATTAGGAGGTTCTGTCGAAAAACATTTCACTTCAAACAAGGCACCACACAGAGCGGACAAGATGAGAGATTTAAATGCTAATTAGCATCAATTTCTTTATTGAATTATAATTTCAAGAAAATGTTGTGTGACCCTCTGATTTAAATACTGTTTTCCCTTCAAACATGTATTTCATTGCCAAAATGGGTTCTTGGATTTATAGGCATGGATCACACATTTTGAAAGTTTGATTCTTACAGATTAGCTCATTTCCACATTCATAACCAAAGGCTGTGAGGACTGTATTAATCGCAGTATGCATATTAAAGACCAGAACTATTACAGAGTATGCAAGGCACTATCTCTATATCACATTTCTATGTGAGAAACAACTTCTTTATGCATGCTGAGTGGGCAATACAAAAGACATACTTGTTACTCTACAAGTCCCACCTGATGGGCAGGCAAATACGCTTCCGGACTCCAAACCTCTCCAATAAGGCTCTACAGTAATGATAAAACTGTATATAAGTGGCTTCTCTTTCACACAGTCACCCATTTGCCTCAGTGATCACACAGATGTAGAGATTTGCAAAACCATTACAGGTTAATTCACACCTACCTCATGTAAATCCTCTCTTTTAATATTCATGTGTGAAACATAGATTTCATAGGTGAATGAACTGAAGGAGAAGTGGGAGATATGAGTGCTTCTTTTTGTACAGCTTTCCCACATGTAACAAGAAAAGAGATTTACACAAGGGAGATGAAAACTGACCTAAAACAATTTCCTGATAGGGGGCCATACACTAAGTGAATGCTGAAGTCTCAATTAATAAGGACTATAAGGTGTGTTGTGACTGAAATACCAAAACATCAGAAGGACACCCAGAGGACTAGCTTACCTCTTTCCTAATGAGATATCCTTGACAAAGAAGAAATAAGGTGATACAGGCAGACTATATATAATTTATAAATTCTTGGGACCATTAGGATGTTGACATGTATTTGCTTTAAGGAGGAGCGTGTGAGAAAGGGAATCGTAACACATCTCTGTGGGAAGCAGGCTCAGGTGAAGTGGTTATCTCTCGACATTGCCGCCCTGACCCAAGGGCAGGCAGGCTAAGCAAGCTACCTCAGTGGGCACCAAGTTTGTCTAAGCCTTTGTGCAAAGGAGTACTGAAGTGGTCAATGAAGTCACAATAACAATAGATGAACCAAGCCCCTAAAGAGCATAGGCACAATATAGAAAGTGAAAAACCTGCTTTCTTAGCAGGTGGAGTCCTGTTTAAGTACAGTGTCAAACAAAGGGGGAAAGCAAGTGGGTTTGAAACAGGATTTTGAAGGACCTTGAGGCAACTGAGAAAGCACACTAAAGGGATTCCCACTTTTGTATTTCCTGTACAAGTTATGAAAAATTTACATTCTAATCCTATGCAACATAAACATATCTATAAATTATACCCTACTATTCAACTCCGAACAGATAAATTGACAGTACAGAGAATTCAGGGGGCAGAGTACAAGAGCATGTAAATGATTCCAAGGTTAGTCAGAAAGCACAGCTCTCATTAAGGGAAGGCAAGAACCTGTACTCAGCAAGCATGCAAGGAAAGAGAAGCAAAGAAGGAGAATTCTGTCCCTTCATAGGCCAGGAGAAAATTTGGAGCACAACAGTGCAGTAGATGAAGATTCAAACCAACAAACTAATGGTGTGGAGTTACTACAGGATTGAGAGAATTTCTAAACTTTGAAAGCACAACAGAGTGACTCTGCCAGGAAACAGTAGCAACTGGACTAAGAAATCAAAGGCATAGTTATAACTAGCTTTCAAAACATATACAACCTGTTTTTCTGCAAGAATATTGGGCCAAATTTATATCTCAATGGCTTTCAGGAAATGAAAACTAACAAATACAGCATAAACCAGAAACCAGAATATAAGATCCTTGTTGACCTTCCTGTGTACGAAAGTGAGTATTTAAAGTTTATGGAAGGAAGTAAATGGGGGATTTACTAGGTAAATTTCCAGTGCAGAAAATTAACTTTCAACATAAAACACTTCATATATTTCATATATACTAGGTAGCAAATTCTGAGCTGAATTACACCAGCACACCCTAGTTTGTTTATTCAGAGGCACTAGAATATCTCCCCATATTGATATTCAGAGTAAGATTCATAAAGAGTCATGGGGATTGCCGTCCCTTCCCTACTCCACTTGCCTTACCAGTTGGTATTGTTACGTGCTTGATGCTCAACATCTATAAATCACAGAACGGCTGTTTTCTACCATGTGTAGAAGGTGTGCCTGGCTTTTTAAACTAGTGATCTGCAAAACCAATTAGAACACTGTTTACCAGATCACACAAAATACTCAAATGATACAGCATATCTATGCAAAGCACAGGCCTCAGAGGTAAAAGGATTATTTCAAATTAAACAATCATGATTCTTTCTCTGAAACTTATACAGACACTACTGTGTTGTGTGTTAGAATATTGAAAGCCTAGCTCAGTACTTTGGTTATAATAAGCTTTAGGACATCTCAAGGGATGCATCTGTGACTTGTTTCAAAATATTCAAGTTTTATTTTGCTGAATAATACCATGGTTTTGTCCTCTGTTTTATTAGGGGGCAATGAGAAAAAAAAAAAAACAAGCCAAAGAAAAATTATTTGAATAAGTTAAAGGACAAAAAAATAGTTAAAGAAACAAGTCAGCTGACATAATGCCACAGTTATTGCAGAGGACTTGTCCTTCTGAAATGATCATAGATGTCTAGACTTACAAGGAGGCCTATTATTAAAAAAAAAAAAGACAGGATGTGTTGGTTTAGGCTGAGGGAGAGTTAATTTTCTTCATAGCAGCTTATATGGGGCTGTGCTAGGAAAAACACTGATTTCATTGTTGCTGAGCAGGGCTTACAGAGAGTCAAGGCCTTTTCTGCCTCTCACTCCAGCCCACCAGTGAGTGGGCTGGGGGTGCACAAGAATTTTGGAGAGGGCACTGCTGGGATAGCTAGCTGACCAAGACTAACTCAAGGGATATTCTGTACAACATAGAATAGTTTGGGTTGGAAGTGACCTTAAAGTTCAACTTGTTTTACCCCTCTACGATGGGCAGGGACAACTTCCACTAGACTAGGTTGCCTGAAGACCCATCCAACAAGGCCTGGAACACTTTCAGGGATGGGGCATCCACAACTTCTCTGGGCAACCTCTGCCAGTGTTTCACTACCCTCATGGTGAAGCATTTCTTCCTCATATCTAATCTAAACCTATCCTCCTTCAGTGTGAAGCCATTCGCTCTTCTTCAATCACTACATGTCCTTGTGAAAAGTCCCTCTCCATCTTTCTTTTAAGCCCCCTTTACTGGAAGGCTGCTGTAAGGTCTTCCTGGAGCCTTCTCTACTCCAGAACAGCCAGCCCAAACTCTCAGCTGTTCTTCATGTGAGAGGTGTGCTAGCTCCCAGATCATCCTTGTGTCTCTTCTCTGAGCCCACTCCAATAGGTCCATGTCTTTCTTATATTTGGGGCCAACAGAGCTGGATGCAGTACTCCAGGTGGGGTCTCACATGAGCAGAGTAGAAGGACAGAATCAGCTACCTCAGCCTGCTGGCCATGTTTCTTTTGATGCAGCCCAGGATGTGGTTGGCCCTCTGGGCTGCAAATGCACATTGCCAGGTCATACTGAGCTTCTCATCAACCAACACCCCAAAGTCCTCCTTCTTCAAGAGGACTGTAGGGGAAGGCTGAAGAAGAAGGAAGGGGGAAGGGGGACATTTGTAGTTATGGCATTTGTCTTCCCAAGACACTGTTATCTGTGATAGAGCCCTGCTTTCCTGGAGGTGGTTGAACACCTACCTGCTTGTCACGGGAATCGATGAATGAATTCCTTCCTTTGCTTCTCTTGTGTGTGTGGCATTTGCTTTACCTGTTAACTTGTGGGCTGAGATAAAGACAGTTTTGCTCATTTTTACTCTTCTGATTCTCTCCCTCCATCCCACTCAGGGGGAAGAGTGAGTGCCTGTGTTGGGCTTACTTGCCAGCTGGGATTGAACTACAACATGGCCTTCATGCATTTAAACTATTTAACTGACTATTGAAGTGTATGCTGGAAAGGCAAAGTTGTGGTAGCAAAATCAGCTTGATTTTAAAACACATTCAGAGCCCCACCCTGCTCTTGTATTTCAGGGAAGGGGAAAAAAAAAATCCCAAACATCTCTGCATGGGTCTTATAGAGAGTGATTTTATGTGTTGAGGATCGCCGAGACAAATGAAGTTAAATAGTGTGGAATTATGTTCAGTTTTCACTGAATCTCTAACAAATTTGAAGGCTAAAGTTGCCCAGTTTATCCCAGAGTATCCCAAAATAACAGTACTATCATTTAGTGAGCAAGAACTCAGTAACCTAGGAAATGTTCCTACCATGTCCTCATGGAGTCATACCACATTTTGATGAAATTAACGTGGAAAGTTAGTACCACCATTTTCTTTTACTTTCTAAAGCTAGTTTATAAAGCCCAATATTCTAGCACTAAATGACAACCAAAACATTCCAGGAAGATGACTTTTTCCTCTACTACAAAGCGGTGTAGTTCACTGTCATATTACTTTCCTTGTGCCACGGAAATGGATGGTGAGAGACTGTATGTTATCGTGGATGGAAGAGACAGGTCATACTGTTAACAGGGTAAAGTGAAGCCAGTATTGCCAATTCTCAGCACCCAGGATTGTAGATGAATAAGAAGGCTCAGCTATGCACACATAATTCCCTGATTCTTTAGTTCCCTCCACAGGCATACAAATCAGGTGAAAATTTCTTAGAATTACTGCAGTTTTGCTGATTCTTAAGATTGCTTTTGTGGTACTATAAAGCTTATGTGGCCTGCTGAGTAGAAACACTTGCGGTTATTTTTCGCGTTTGATGGGTGTGCTTTTTTGCTGTTTGGTTGTGGTTTTGTTGGCTTTTTTTTTGTTGTTGTTGTTTGTTTGTTTTTTTTTCAATTTTAGGAAATACAGTCAGCCATACAACAGAAGTAATTTGATTTAACCCAAAGGATAGTAAGCATAAGGAATGTGTCAAGAACTTCTACTTTCACAACTTCCAATACAAGTAAATGAACACTTTATGTGATATTTTGCTTTCATATGTTAATTCCAGATTTACAGTTGATACCATATATTTGAAACTCAAATAAGGCATAAAAAGGTTAAAAATACAGACTCCACTGAATAAAAGCCAACATATCTTTCTAGTTAGGCTACATGAGATAATAAAAAAAATTGACATCAAAGAAACTACCTCATTCAGGCCTTTCAAAATACTTGTCATTAAAAGATGGTTTGTTGAAACTTCAGACAGGCTAAATGTATGCCACATTTTGAGTGAAAGAATTACCTTTCCAGGGTTGCAATTACAACTGTACTTAGTTGTCATGGCAACCTGGCAACATATAGATGTTGTCAGATGAAGACATCAAGGGACAGACAGTGATTTTCAAATCACCGCATGCCAAGTGTTTTTTTTCCCCAGGTATATCTCTTCTCAGTTCAGAAAAAAGATTAAAAAATGGAAAATTAGCATTTTAAAACAATGTTTAAATAGCATTCAGACTGCAATACCAATATCCCATTTCAAAGAGCTATTAATAGTATTCTTAGGTGTCTACTTTTTCTTCTTCCCCCTCCCTTTTCTTTTTTTCAGTTATTTTTGTTCCCAAAATGTAAGTACAACACAGGGAGCTGAAAGGCAAAGAGGTCAGGCTCAACAATGAAGGTTACCATGCTTTGGTGACTGCTGAGTCCTGCTGTTATCCTCCCCCTTTTCTTCCTGTTTTAATTGTCCTGCTATCTTTACTTGGGTACTTTCAGTCAGATGTTCTTTTTGACCTAAACTTCAATTCCTTTTGAGACAGCAAAAGGAAAAATGAATCTATACTAAAAACCCCTGTTGAGCATGCCCTGAAGATGTGAAGTTCTGCAACTACTCCAGCTGTGATCTATTCGTAAAGGTTGACAGAGAATCCAGAAAATATCCACTACAAAATGCAGCTTTCAGTTCTTTTCAATAGGCAGCTCATCCTGTGGTGCTTTCCTCTATACTGCTATTTTTATTTCTACTGACCACAGTGGCTTTGCTCTGTTTTATATTAAGGCTTATAACAAAAGTTTTCTGAGTTGGTGTTCAGTTTATTTACACAGGCTTCTCATACCATGATGCTGTACTCATTAATGCCTAACCATAAAGAACCAATTTTTTTTGGTTGTCATTTAGTGCTAGAATATTGGGCTTTATACTCTGTGAGGATATAAACTAGCTTTAGAAAGTAAAAGAAAATGTGGTACTAACTTTCCACGTTAATTTCACCAATATCAAGCATGAAGATATGCTTGTGCATCTGTCCATCTAACCCAAGTCCATGCAGGTGTTCATGCTGCAGCAAGACAGAGGCCTCATTCCACCTTAAAGTTTGCCTGAATACCAAACAACGTAAGCAAGCAGAAAGGACCCAATCCAATCATAATCTTCTTTGGACAAAGATATTCTTTCAGAGCTTTTAAACAAACTGGAATAGGAACAGATTGTTCACCACTTACATGGTTGAGATGTTTTTGATCTAGTACTAAACCACCTCAAAACCCTAATTTACTACCTTACCAATCCCCACCTAACTGGGGATTGATACACCTGACACCTTTCTTATTCCAGCAGTCTGCCTGGTTCATTGAAGTACCCACAGCCCAAAACTAGACACTAAGAATGCAAAATGGAAGCAAAAACTTGTTTAATTCATTAGTTAAGTATAGGTTGAAATGACCACACTTAATGTGCACAGATTTCTCAAGACAAATACCAACTTGAGTGAGTTTGTTTTGGTATGTCATACTTTAAATGAACTCAAAAGGACTTCATTCTTTTACTTCGAAACACTTTCAGTAACCTGAATGACTTAAGAGAACATGTTCTCTCTTCTGCATAGCAGGAGACACTGCATACAGCAAAGAGTTAAAAACTAAAAGGATAATGAAGTTAAGTAAAATGTATACAAATACACACTGAAAAACAACTTCTTTTAATGGGAAATTGTTAGTATTTGTAACAAAAGCTTAGATTGTTCAAAGTATCTAGAAATTTCTCTATAAAACTCTCTAAAAGTAAGATACAATTTTAGCAAACTTTCTCATGAGCTTTTTCTGTCAGAAATAATCTCTCTTCAGTTTGACTCCAGAAATATTTCTATAAAAGATCATAGGATACGTTTCATGAAACCGGAACACAAAGTACCAAAAGAATTTACAGAGAAGTTCGAAACTTGAAAATTCTTCTTTCTAAAACTTTTTTCTGCTAGGAAAAATAAAATCAGTATCTTTAACTTTCAAATGCTATTAATTTTGGATATAATTAATTAGATCAATCTTAAAACGTTGAGCCCAGCTTTGACAGTAAACATTTCAGGAAAAATTATAAGACACAAATATCTACAAAGTTAACATAATAAGTTATGGCAGTACTATTCCCAGCCTTAGCACACATACACACACAAACACACATATGTATATATACATGGAAATATTTTACATAGAGAAGGAAACATATGCAGAATTGATTAAATCACAGAATTTTTTGGTTGGACAAGACCTCAAAGATCACGAAGTCCAATCATTAAGGAAGCACTGCCAAGTCCACCACTAAACCATAGTCCTCAGTGACACATCTACACATCTTTTAAGCATCTCCAGAAACAGTTACTCAACCACTTGTCTGAGCAGCCTGTTCCAGTGCTTGACAACTCTTCTAGTGAAGACACTTGCCCTGGTTAAAAAAAACCAATAACAATAAAACAAAATAAAACAGAAAACCCAAACCCCTGTTCTGTAAAACAGCTTTTCCTCAGCCTAAACAAATCTGAGCCATTAGGTTGCTAATAGGTTGCTCCCAAAGAGAAGAAGAATCAGTCAGGTGTTACTAGATCACAGCAAATTAAGTTCTACCCAGTTATCCCAGTATGGAACCAGGTATCTTTCATTTGGAAGCAAAAAAAAGTAATTAAGAAGTCCTTTTAGCTTATATACCACCAAGATGTCCTTCACCTGTGGGTGCTGCCCTGAATTTTAAGCTACAGGATCTTGCAGAAAACTAAAAAGGTCTTTTTTAACAAGGAAAGGATTGAAGTGAGGGACTCAGGAATTTGCAGATCCTGAGACTGAACCTTGGAAATGACACTTTACCTTTATACTTTCTTCACCACTTCTTCCCTTCCCTACCTCAGAGCTGCATACAAGACTGATTAAATGCTTTTAAAGTATATTCAAGGTGAAATGAATTTGATTATTACATATGTAATTGTTTCGGTTTTTTAGAACGTGATCTTCCCACTTCCTTCATGCATCACAAACACCCACTGCTGTCATCTCTTCTCTAAATATTTTGAGAGATCAAATACATTATCTTGTCAACAGGAGCTCTGAATAATTCAAGTCTCTATGCCAAGTTTAAACTTCTCTTTCAAGACAGAGAAGGTGTTGGGATGAGCCAAAGTCAAGTGTCTGAAGTATCACTTGAGGAACAGTGGGGGTGCAGGAAAAAGCCACAACAGAAATGAGACTTAGGAGGAGGAGATTCAAATTAGGACCCTGGCTTTTGGCAGAAGAGAGAACTGGTCTTATAACTCCATGGGCAAACAGCACGTGCGAACTAGCAAAGGAAAAATGACATCTCTTTCCTCAAAACACATTAAGAATTTCAATGCCTTAATTTTCTATTAATAATTTTTCTGTTAGTATTTTTCTTCAGATTTCATTCACTTCCCCTTCTAAGCCACATTGTGGCTTTTGGAAGGCACAGAGGTCTCTGATGTGATTTACAAAGACACCTTGGCACAGGAAGTTACAAATCATCTACATAGCCACAGAAGTATTTACAAGAAGCAGAGGAATTTACTAGGCAATATCTCAATCCATTTGTCAAAGCACCTGCAGGAGTCATTTGAAGGCACATGAAATAATAAACCAAAGCAAAGCAGCCACCAAGAGAGCATTCTGCTTTACTAATAGCATTTGTAGCCTTTCCTCCCATCCCCCATCAAAACATACACTCTTTAACTTAGAGGCTCTTATCTCACTCTCTACTATAATAAATCAGAGGTTGGATAAGCTAGTGGAGACCAGAACAATAGGGCTGGAAATCATGACCTTTGTGTGTAGTAATTGAAAACCGCAGAGAGTTCAGAGTGCAGAATGGACTTTTGGACACATCTACGCTGGGAGCTTTGAAGCCTGAAATTATCCTCTGTTATAACTCTAGGCTTACATAGCAGTGTTGTCAAATTGTAAACTGGAGGCGGGTTAAATAATTATAGTTCAAAGCCTTAGTATATAATTACAGAATCAAAAATACTACACAGATATACTATTATCTTATTTACCACAGCATTTTTTATTCTTCTCCTGGGAAGCCAATGTTAGTACCACCTGTTAGGATGTATCAGTTATAGAAGTGTACAGAGCAGCTACTGAGACTGCAGTATTTGTAAACAGCTTCAGAGAGCAGCTGTGTCTTTCCATACCAATGCTCCCAACCATCACACTGTGAAGGTAGAAATAACATTGAAAGATTTAAAAAATATATAAAAATTAAAAAAATCTAAGTGTAGATAAGGACAAGGGTACCAGTCAGAGGATTTAAACCATAATTCTCTGTCACCACTTCACTCTCTCAAACTTTATTCACCAGTAAATAGCATACTATTGCCCAGGCACAGGTTACATCACTCAGCTGTAAAAAACTTGACATTGCAACTTTTATGTTTGCCACCACAAGTGAAATAGCAGCATCAGTGGCTTCTGACTGTGGTTTAACTCACTAATATATTCCCTAAGATCACAGAATTACAGAAACTATTAGGTTGGAAAAGACCTTGAAGATCATCAAGTCCAATCTATGACCAAATACCACCATGTCAACCAGACCATGCACTAAGTGCCATGTCCAGACTTTCCTTAAACACCTCCAGGGATGGTGACTCCACCACCCATTCCAATAATAATCACCCTTTCTGTGTAGAAATTCTTCCTAATGGCCAACCTAAAACTCTCCTGGTGCAGCTTAAGGCTATGTCCTCTTGTCCTCTCACTAGCTGCCTGGAAGAAGAGACCAACTTCCACCTGGCTACAACCTCCTTTCAGGTGGTTGTAGAGAGAGATAAGGTCACCTCTGAGCCTCATCTTCTCCAGGCTAAACAACCCCAGGTCCCTCAGTCATTCTTCATAAGAGTTGTGCTCCAGACCCTTCACTGGCTTTGTTGCCCTTCTCTGGATTCTTCACCTTTAGATCACTCAAATTAAAATAAAACCCCACAAATGTCTTGGAAACCTCACATTACCTTTGCCTGTTACACCTCTCAGTTTAAATAGTTTGTCAATGTCTTTGTCTTTGAAAGAAGTGTTGCCTGACTGCAACAAGACAATTTATCACCAAAAAGACTGAATGCATTTTTATTTTTCATAATAATAAATTTCCTTCAATTGGAAAGACACTGCCTTCTTATGCAAATGAAATGCTCCCAGAGAAGCCTTCTCCCCTTCTGTTCACCAGGAGGATGTTACCTGGACATTTCTATCTGAAGAACCGCTAACTTCCCATTTCTAAAGACTTAGAAAAAAAATTAAAACCTATTAAATTGTAGACAAAGTTACTGCAAAGGAATGAAAAGGCCGATAAACAAATAAACATAAGCAAAAACCACTAAAATAAAATATTTCAGAATTAGATTACAAAACAAAAATGTTAAGCATAGGAAAAGAATAAATCTGAAGTCGTATTTTTCCATGGTAAAACAAAATAAATTTGATTTTAAAAACTGCATTATTACCATTTTAGTGGAAATTAATTTGCTACCTGCAATACTCCCCACTCTTTGCTCTAAACACATAACTTCTCATGAACAGTTTGGGGAAGAAGTCACATCACACAATACTGTCATAGCATACCACTACCTAATTAAGAGCTTAATTAACACATCAATAGAACAACATGTTAGCCTGTGTTAGAAATCCACTTAAGATATAGATGTCTGCGACTGATGCAAATCAATGGTAGCACCACAAAAGTCGGTACTAAATTTTGAGTTCTGTAAGTTAAATACTGAGATGGTGGTGAAAAAATATAATGAATAAGGCTTATTATAGCCACCTGCAGAAGTAAAAATCATATGTAACCTCTTCAACCACAGACTGCAAGAATATTTCTCTTCATCATTCTGCACCACAAAACCTAATCATACTTATCCTCATTAGCTTTCTTATCCTTTGCATCTTTAATAGGAATTATTTTCCTCTTCCAAGGGGAAACACTTTTCCCCCCAGCTTAGCCTTTCCAAGTAAAAGCCAAAAAGCCCATTGCTTCAGAACAAGGAAACCATCAGTAACAGAACTGTACAAATAGGCTGCCCATCCTCTTCAGAACCATCTGTGAATTCACTTTTGATGGACAGAGCCGATTTTATGTCTCTCTGTACTCTCCTTATGCGTAGCAGTATTTTTTACATGTGATGACTACAGTAAAGTACTAACATAATTTAGGCTTCTATCACACCTGTCTCGGATAACATATAGTTGTCTGCCCATTACCAGCTTAACACCATTAGTTTTATGCCTTAAGACCTAAGAGCAGTCCCTAAATCGGGCTCTACTTCCATACTACCTATACTTAGCAATTGCATTCGATGTTGCTTGTTAAATCATCTCAAGCAATTTTGATTACAAATTACTATACAGTGTAATGCTAGACTAGAGTGTAACGTCTGTAAAGTGCAGCATGTCGATGTAAACCTTGTGAACAACAGGGAAGCTGGAAAACTATGGAAACAAAAAAAAAAAACACCTAAGTACTGAACCTGGGTGGACTCGTTTGTATTAGTACAAAAAACCAGAGTAATAGAAAATCAGCATGAAAACACAAAAGCCTTCAAGAGGAAAAAAAAAAAGATAAAAAATGTCAAAGGAAAAATATTATAGTTTTAAAGACAGAATATGGCATATGAGCTAGGCTTCCAACTGCAGCAGGTAGGCACGTAAGTAAAGGGCAGTTGTCAAAACCCTGATATCAAAGTAGGGAAAGGAAACCAGAAATGCTATGTTTGGAAATGCTATTGATACAATCTCCATATCATATTTTACATAGAGTTTAAAACATGCCCCACAAGTTAAAAAAGTAAAGAGCAGCTACATGCAATGACTGAAACCGATACGGGAGATGCAGAAAGGAATCAACTTCCCTGTAGCATGCAACTTACGAAAACAATTATTACAAAACAGGTAACAGAGTATCCTACTTCCCTAGACTTACGAATCCAGTTCTGTCACACTTTTCACCAGACCGACATCATCCTCTTGCACAATTAACAAAGCTTTGGAAGAACCAGGAATGGTTCCTGCTCTCCAGGGAGCACACAGACTGTCTGCAGGAGACCCAGCCATGATTTTGGGGGAATCTGATCATGTAATTGAAACACAGGATAACAGCAATTTTGAAGGAGTGGGCTTGTGCCATGCAAGGCTGAGAGAAGGTACAAATGGTTTGAAACGCAGATGTTAAACATTCAGCTTGCTGGAAGTTTTAGTCTCTCAGTTGCAAGCCAACTGAAAAAAGGCAGAGTTGCTTTCTGCCTTTTATTTCCACTGATAAGGAAACAGGTTGCCATGTGTAATTATAGCAATATTAATTGTACTTCAATAAAAAGAAGCCAGAGTTCAAACAGAAGAGTATAAACAAATACAGTGGTGATGTGGCTAAAGAGGCAACTCATTTTATCAGTAGACTAGGCTGACTGAGAGCTGAAGAACACAGCAGAGGTAAAAACAAACAGGTAGCAGCAAACTCTGCATCCCCATTTTCCAGCTGCCATAGCCGCTTTAACAACAGTTCAGAGGAAAGCTGGGCAGCACAAACTGTAGAAGCCACACATTCATATCAAGTACTTGGCACATGGCTTGTCTCTGGATTCAGATGGGTGTGCAAGTGTTTGCAGGGTTTAAGATTGGCCAGAGAACAGGAGGAGCTGAGGACCTGTCATAATGCCCATGCTTTGGGGAAGGCATATGCAAAGGCCAGGCCAAGTGGCAGGGTCACTGAAGGGCAGGCTCTGCTGATGCTTTGCAGTATGTAGGGAAGTATTTCCTCTACCATTCAAAAAGGAATCCCCCCCTTTACTTGAGCCAAATGCCACAAACTCAGGAGTCCGCTATTTAAAATGTCAACTGGAACAGAAATACATTCTTGACTTTACTATTACATGCTTTTATTTAACACAAACATTTTTTTCCCCAGGAGACAATATACTGGAATACTGAAAGATTATCATGTTATTCACTGATGGTTAAGTGAAGGTATTTCTGTTCTACTTGGCACATACAATAACTGACACAAAGCACAGGGGGGTTTGTTCTTTTATTTTTTTGGTTGGGGATTTTTTTTGTTTGTTTGTTAAATTTCACCTGGTACCTGTTAAGTGAACAAACACTTACACACATGAACATACACTTACAGAAATTCTTCTTGAGCATGTGCCACTGACCTGCTGTATGCAGACTAGCCAGTTACCTGGTCACAGAACTGACTGTAACACTTTTCAAGTTTATTATTCCAAATGATATTGAAGTGAAATGTGAAATAACCCTTAAGATCAGGCTTTAATATATTTGATAAACTTGACTATTACTAAATGATTTTCAAAGTATAGATATGACCATCCTTCAAAATGTTCCTGTTCTGGTATTCCAGACAATGATCCCCCCACTGATGACATAATAACTGACTGTGCAGTCACTTCACTGAATGTTATATAGAACAAAATTCTATTAAACTGAAAATGACCAACGCTCACAGTTGAAGCTACAGGTGTCAGATGAATTTTAGAAGAAAAGGCTCAGACTTTAGGTGAACTATAAAAATCTACCCTGTACACGAGCTTGTTTGGTCTTCCACAAATATCCCCTTCTTCTCCCACAATCAGACAATACACCTGAGTGCACTGAAAACACGTTTCTGCGCTCAGACAACAAAGTATTTTTATACATTTACAACAATTTTCTGTATTTCTATATAATGTTACAATCTGACATGTTATTAGGTCTAAAACAGATTATTGTTATAAATATTAAATAATTCCTTATAGCTTGACCTCATAAAAAATTACATGATGTGGTTATTCTAAATATGAAGGCAAGAAGGTTAATCAGAGAGAAGGCTTCAAAAGTGGAGGCTTGCACTTTAGGAATATGAAGGGCATTGCTGTTTTAATTAAACCTAATTCAACATACCAGTCCTACTTTATAAATAAACACACACAAAATCATATTTTAAGAGCCCAGCCCAAGAAATTACAAAAAAACCCCCAAAACTCTAAGAATAATTTTACTACTATTTTTCTATTTTTGAGCATGTTAATTGAGAGATAACTAATAAAACAAACTTCAACCAGATTTTAAAGTAGAAAACAATCTACTATTTGCATTTCATTTCTGTTTGGTATCACAAATTCTGCTGTTTCAAGATCTGCACTTCTTGACTTTCCTTGCTCCGAAGAGATGAAAGGTGAGAACAACCTGTCCTGCTGCTATGTGACCTACTCCCTTCCTTTAGAAGCAATGATGAATAGCTGATGGGAAAGTTCATGTGGCACAGTTAAACAAGTGTCTCTATGAGGCATAAATATTAGCAGACATTTAATACTGGAGCTGCCATCATGGCCACATAGGAGGCAAAATAATTCCAAAGGTATTCCACTTCATCAACATACAAAGTCCAACAAAGTGCTGGAGGCACACCAGCATGGGAAAGAATATAAAAACTGGGATTCCAATGCTGTGGCCACCAAAAGCCCAATCAAGAAATCGTCCATGTGGTTTTCAGGATCTACTGCTGGTTCCAGAGACAATTCTGAACTGTGTAATATATTCTAAGGTTCTCTCGGGTATTACTAGAGCATCAAGTACCTGTGACATTTAAAGCATGATTTGGCAAAAATATTTATCTGCAACAAACTTGCTTGTCAGAAGAGAGCACAACACTAATTGCCAAGATGTATGTGCAATAGAATCAGGATGTCCCATTTCTTATACAAATATGCATTCATCACACTTAAATGAAATGTCATCCATGTTGATGATAGATGAATCTTTTTTAAACAATAATTTTTTTTATTTTTGCAACACATTCCAGTGGCTTTCTAGATGTGCAATGCATTTCTGTATGAGAAATGCAAATAAATGCCTGTCAGAGAAGATTAAGTCAGCTATCCCTTCAGTTTTCAGGACTACAGCATACCAAAGATCACTTTCCCAGATTTCTAAGAGAACTTCATTTGCAGCAATATGCCTCTGCTGAGCAAATACATTTAATAGAGGTGAGTATTGTTATCAGTTTTCTGATGGTGTCTATTAGCAGCAATGATGTAGTCAACTAAAGTCCAATGTTTTTGATTCAGAAAAAAAATATGGTTTTGAGTGTATTAGGTAATATACACATAATTGCTATGCTATTTCTATGCTTAGCCTTCTTTTGAAAAGAATTTAGTAGAAAATAATAATAAAAGTTTGAGGGGACTATGATACTTAAAGCACAGAATAGGAAGAATCTCAGCAAACAAGCATCTTCCTTCCTTGGCTTACTAGGTACAAGACAGGCTGAAAGGATTTTACACAACTCCTACGCTATTCAAAATCTAAATGGACACACTCTCATTCTAGCTGTGGTTGCATTTCTGTTGGGCAGAGCATTTTCCTCAGAAGTAAAGTTTATAAACCTGCCAAGCAGTCTCTAGAACTCCTATAAAGCAAAATGAAGTAATATCCAAAATGAAGTAATATCAGCATTACATGTTTTCCAGACTCTTCAGTTTATTGTACTACTGTTCACTAATATCATTAATTTGTTTAGTGTGGAAAAGGCTCTGCTATCTTCCATGGTTAGAAATCTTATGCAAGCTGCTAAGACTAGAATTAAGACTTTGATCTCTTCTCAAATCAGATTTGCTATATAATTAGAGTGGACATACATTTTACTTATACAATATGTTCTTAATGGTCTTCAGATTACTTTAACAATGCATTGTTCTTCAACATTCCAAGACACATTTAACAACTTCCCTAACTCTACACAGTTTCACTCTGTTAAAAATGCAGACCTAGTATTGATTAAAAATTGAAACTTGAAAACAAACAAGTATAATTTGTCAATAAAAAAAAAATCTGACATTCAAAACCAACAACTATACAAGTTTTCCCATTTCTTTTGAGTACACTCCTGTCGCATGCAAAATAGTTCAATGGTCAGCATTCAGCTTCATCCAGCAAATGTATACATGAGAAGCTTTTTCAAGATTAAATCTTCGCTGAAATCAGAAGAGGCAGTATAGTTTCCAGCAAGACTTATTCTAAGTCAAATGACCAAAAAAAATCAGATATCTAACAGATGAAATTTCTGCCTGAAAGAGTCTATAGGCTGTACTAGCGCTATCACTCACTCAGAATAACTTTAGTTATGTATCTTAGTTCTTTTCAGTCAGCATTGTTTTCACAATGATTGTCTTGACAAATTACACAAGATTTCCACCTACTCTTACAAAAAAATCTTAGAAATTTTCAAGCTTAATTCTATCAGGAGAGAGAAGTATAGAGTACATTTAATTTACAGAGATTTATTTGAATAATATCAATTTAATTACATACTTGATGAAATGTAAATGTACTGAACCACTTCAAAATTTCAGGTGGATTGTTCCCAAGACTATTCACAGGTACTAATGGCTTCATATGGCACTTGAAACCAGTTTCATTAAAGGATAATAAACATGCTAACATTATCCTTTGTACACTTTGAACAACAATCTTTGCAGACAAGAAGGGACATTTAAATAATTTACTACTTCTTCCATACAAATTAATCATATCTTGGTAAAAATAAACTCAGGAGAAGCAGATAAACAAATATCTCTGATGATGATCAGTAAAGCAGAATACAGAATAATAAAAGTTACAAGTATAAAAATACAGGTATTATTTTCCATTTGCATGTCTTCAGGTGTTTCATACCACATGCTATCAGGAAGAGAAAAAAAAAAAACAAACCCAAAAAGAAATCTCTTAGTCACTGTCTTCTTGATGGAAATAACAAACAAACAACCAATCTGCAAATACACTTTAAGCTCCCTTATTCACTTTCCATAAGAAGAGTGCGCAGCAGCATGGCAGATGGCTATCAAGGAAATGAAGCTGAGCGCAAACTGGGTATAGATGTTTGGGAAGTTTGAGAAGTCACTTATGTCTTTCACAAAATTTATTCAGGTTTTCCATACTGAAACCTATGTTATAAGTTGGTCATATAAATAAATTCAAAAATCTGGGCTTTAATGAGTAACTAACACATTATTCTTAGCTAATGCTAGTTGTTAACAGGGGCAGCTAACGAGCAAAGAATTTCTGAACTTCTGAAAAAAATCCTCACTACTAGCTGTCTTCAGTGTGTGCTGGTAGAGAAGCCCACCTTGCCACCCTGGGTACCCTCAGAGAGTTCAGCCCTAGCCAAGCAATGGCAAGGTCCCCAGACATCCTCCCAAGCCTTGAGCAAAGAGGTTCTTCTAGAGAGAAATCTAGGGGAGGAGAAGCCTAGTGACAGCTACAAAAGATGACCAAAGTGGCAGTTAGTTTATGTAAACATTTCTCTGTTTAAAGACCTTCTAAGTCAGTGTTGTATTACTTAAAAAATAAAATTCTCATCAGTAAAACCAAATCCTAAAAGCAGAAAGAGGGAAAGAAAAATCCACATTGTTTTATAGGACATGCTGTGATACACAAAAAGAATAAACATCCTAATAAAAGCAGATGCACTTTCTGAGCTTTGGACAGCTTTCAGCTAAGGAAGTGCTGTTAGATTTTAAAAAAAACCCACTTGTATGTATGAGTATGGTCTTTACCCTGTTGTTATGAATTAAAAAACCCCAATACTTAAACATGAACATCCCATAAGCAGCAAAACCAATAGAAAATCATCTATGCACACAGGAAATGCTAGAGATAGGTAGATTAGGCAGATGCAGTTTAGCTAAGACAAGTTTGGTCCTTGAGGACAGATGAAAACATGGTGAGGAGGAAAGGGGACCTAGATGTAAATTATTTTTCCTGAAAATGAGCCTTGACAGAGGCTTCCCCCACAACTGGCTTCCCTCACACCAGTGAGTTTCTAAAAGTATTTCTAGATCACCCTCAAGAAATTCAACTAGGAAAATGGAAAAAGCACTTTAGCTACTACATTTTGTCTCTATGTAGAAGTGTCAGGAGTTGAAGTTTTAGCAGCTGATTACCTCCGTTTGATCCAATTAATATCTAGTGCTGCATCAAGGCAAATGGCCCTCAAGATAGCAAACAGTGCCTACAAAATTCCAAGCCTAAGACCCTGAACTCCTGAAAAAGAAAAAATATTCCCTTTATTCTTCAAAACTATTATTCTGCAAAAGAAATTACAGACCATGGAAGTAGAGAGGTAAACTGAAGAGTTTTGCTTCTCACTTTTCAGTAAACTGCCAGTTGAATCAAAGATGCAGAACTAAGTAAACAAGTTAACAGAGGAAAGGTCAGATCACTAAAGAATAAAAATGCTAAGATTTTTTCTTGTCATTGAGATTCAGCAAAGAGTTTTATATTTTGGGAATACAGAAATATATAATCACAGACAGGAAATCTGTTGCGAACAAAGTCTAGAGGAAAGGAAAAAGAGGAGATAGTGACTAATTTTGTTTGTTGCTTTTATTTATTGTTTTATCTTAGTTAAATGGAATATTTAATCGTCTCACAATACAAAATCTATATATGGGGAGATTAGTAAAAATAATTATTTTGGCTAACGTTAATATATTTTTTCTATGTGCCGTTGTTATTTAGATTTTATGATTCAGAAAATGATTATTAAAAACCCTGTCCTGAGTATGAAAATAAGTGTTTATTCAGTATGAAGAACTTCCTAGTTTTCAAGCCAATAAAATATAACCAGAATTCTCCAAAAGACCTATTTATTTTTCTAATGTATTTTCAGTCCTGATATTTTACATATAAGGAGACAAAGTTACCTGAGGTAAACATCACTGACTAGGCAAAAAGACACATACACCCCATGACATTATTTATGTTGGGGTTGCATGAAAAACAAAACTATATAAAGAAACCTATGAACATTTATAGACTGTTCCTAAGATTAAAGCCAGGAGTGTTCCTCCTCATTGCCAGATCTCCCTGAAGCCTACCTGCTGGTGAGGGGGAGAGACGAAGCCTAGTGAGACCAGGGCAGCCTTGTTTTGCCATTCACCCCATACCAACAGTGACCAGGTCCTCCACTCCTTTAATTCTCTGCATCCTATAGCAACACTTACAGAGCTGAAGTGGAGAAGGAAGAATGGAAGTGGAAGGAATCAACCTGTTTAGTGCTGGATTAAATTGCATAGAGGGAAGATGGGAAAATATGAGATGATGGCCACCTACCTACTATTTCACATCACTTCATGTGTTTAAGGATCTATAACTGGCCACTAAGACGAGCACTCACAGGTTTGAGGCAACACACTGACATCAGAACTGTAGCTCCATCTAATTGCATATAAGATAGCTGGGTAACAATCTCACCAGTTATTCACAAAGCTGAATAATAAGAGTCATGTAGGCTTCTGGTAAATGTGCTTACAGATTAAAGATGATAATAGTTTCTTTGAAGAAAGATAGCAGAGGGGTGGTGGTGTTTCTTTTATTAGAGGTATTTGGATAATTGGTCTTTTCCAGCAATTAACCCAGAAACGTCCTATTTTTCAGTTAGACAAGAATCTCATTTGCATGTTCTCAAAGACAACAGGATATTCTGCTTCCTGTGGCTTTTAAATAGGTTAACCTTATTTGTCCCTGCAAAAGTATTTCACTTGTGTTTTCAAACAAATTGCCAGAACTTCCCTGCAATGGAACAAGGCAAAAATGTATCAGATACAGGAGAAGAGATGATTGCAATCTCCAGTCCTGTACTGAATTTAATTTCCTGCCACAGCAGCATAAGACTATTGGGATGAAGGCAGGGGTGCAAAAGGTTTAAAGTTAAGTGGAAAGAAAATCTATCCATATCCAGGTTTTGCTTATAAAATAAGTGCATATAAAGCCTTATATTTTATACCTAAAATTCAGGATTTCAAATGCAATAGCTTCCTCTGACAAAAAGTTACTCAAATAGTATTTTCAGATCACAGAACATTTAAATAATGCTTAGCCCTCCCAAAACCTAGGGCAACTCTAAGTCCATAACCGTGCTTTTTCTTCTGACTGCAGTAAACTAAATCATGTCCCTCAGAATTTTCCTCCTCTATATAGCACATTTGAAATACACAAGGAGAGGATGGCAGAAGGATGAATCAGCAGAAAATTCTCCTGCCTCCCCTTTGCTAAGACTTTAGCAAAAGTATCACTTTCCTGGCGAGATCAGAAACGATTTGAACTTACCTCACTGCACCATTTGCATTCAAGATGTTCTTGTATTCTATTCTAAATACCATGTGAGTAAGAGATCTGGAGCTATACAAGAATTTCTCCTTTTTTTTTTTCAATGTCATTACCATTACCTTTACCATCTCTCAGAGGTGCTACCCTAGTTCTCTCAGGTTGTCTTCAACTCTTCTCTCTCTTATAATGCTTTACTTTGAGCAAAAGCATTAACAATAGTAGTTATTCATTGCATTATAAAATAACTGGTTATGTCACATTTAAATATGTTGTTTGATTTTCCCATTATGCAAGATTACTGGGTAAATGGGAAGGAAAAGAGAGAGGCATCACTGCTGAATTGTCATGCATGTGTTAAACCCCCTCCATGATTGTAAGGCCCAACAGGTTTTCCTTCTGCTGAACTGGGACCTGTTTAAAGCAAAATGATACATTTAAAATGATTTCCTAGTGGATTAGATTAGAGAAATAAATTAATGACTGCTATTAAATAAAACATTTTGGCAGTGAATATTATGGTAACTTGATTTGCATAATTTAACAGTTGCAGGGACTTCGGGAAATAACAATGTAAATGAGCACTGAAAGTGTGCAGTAATGAAAGAGCAGATTTTACCATGCATAAGACTCTCTCTCATGATTTTATTTTAAGGTAATCTTTTCAGTTCTTAATTACATTTGTAAATAAAGGCTAAAACAATTTGGTGTCAACACCTCTGCTGTCATTTTACTCTGGTGTTTTTATAGATATTTAGAAGCTTCTCATCTCTTTTCCATAAAAGAAAATTAAGTTCTGCATATAGACAACAGAGAGAAATCCTCACAGATGACAAAATTTAAAAAAAAAAAAAAGGAAAAAAGAAACCATTAAAAAATAATAAAATAGGATTTTATTGTTTGCTGTCAGGCAAAGCCTGAGGAAAGCAGATATTTTATGTAATTAGGAAAACTCATTGAAATAATGACCACAAAATAAAATGTTTCACTTCAAAATTTCATAAATAATTTAAAAAAACCTTGGATTTCAGTTGCAGTTCATAAATTCCACTTAAAAAAATTAATGGTAAAAAATGCATAGAACAATACCTATGTGGCAATTCCTAATACGATTTTTAACTTTTGCATGTTCAGAGCAATTGATTGCTCTGGAGTTATTCTGCTCCATAAACCATACAATGCTTCTTTTTTAACATCCAGTCTTGATACACACCATCAGATAATTTGAGTTTCAGTTCGCCCTGATAGAGAAAAACCACAAAAAAGATCATGGCTTCGTAAAATGGTTTTAGGTTAGCCAACTCCTCCATTAACATGTAAACTAGTAGATGCTTACTTTCAAAAGTCCTACTTTCATTGGCATAAAAAAGGGCAGGTACACATACACCAAAGTGCACTCTACAGGCTCTCAGTCAAATCTGAGAGCTTCAGTTTAATAAGACAATGTACAAGGAACACTGCAGACACTGCACAAGCCAAGTAAAACAAGCAATCTGAAATGCTGTCACACACAAGCTCACTATTATTGTTGCCATAGTGGTTCTGCTCACTCTAGCATAAAGAAACAAATTCTGCTATGGAGGACCATGTGCATCTTCAGAGATTATACTGATTATTTCCATACAAATCCACCCCTCACTTTCAAAATTAAGAAGCCAAAGATAAAAAAGAAAGGAGGGGGGGAAGCTGCAGCTACAGGCTTATTATTAAGCCTTTTGAATGAAATTTAATAGACTAAAAGGTACAATGACAAGCTTATGACTACAATCCCTCTGGACTGGACTTCTGAATTAATGCAACTAATGTGCTTTTTGCTTTATGGAAGGCAATCCAAACTAATCCCTCTAAAAATGAGGTAAGGTAAAGGTGAAGTCATGGACTATAAGAGACAAAAATGCAATACAGAATGTCTGTGTACATAATCAGAAAAGTAACATAGTTATGACCATCAAAACAACAAATTGAAACAAATAATCTATCTAGATTGGTACTGTAAACCTGCTTTGTTACATACGTGTTTACACATTCACACACACATAAACCCCAAAAGGTTTCAAAACTTTTAGATTATTATTTTTATTTTATGGTTTACTTCAGTGAAAGACACTGGGTGGAAGCTAAAGTTTCTTTGAGAGATAACTCTAACTGGCCCACTGTAGAAATAAGACTGCTTAGAAAAGTCTCAATGGTATAATAATGAAAAGCAAAGTTAGATGTTACTTAACACATTAACGCAGTAGAAGTAAATTTATTAGAAGCAATCTGTTATTGCAAATTTCACATCTGTACCAAAAGACAAGACATAGTGGTTTGGTTGGGTGTTTTTGCAGTACACCATTAACACCTGAAATGGGATGCAGCTGCCAAGGTGTCGGATGTTGGACAATATATGGTCACGAAAAACCACAATCACAGATTTGCCCTGACACTGTGTCATTTGCTCTGACCCACCTCCTTTGAGGTAGCTCTTCAAACAACATCTGGATATGTGTGCCTCTGTCACTCTTAAAAGGGTTCAAAGCACAAGCATAAGAAGCCTATACAAGCAGAAAAACTGACCTTCGCCTTCCATTTTTCTGTTTTCTGATCTTTCTTGTCCTACTTCTTCAATAGAAAAGAAAACTATAACAGGGTTGGAAACAGCATGGGGCACAGATCTTGATGTGGCATTTAAAGTAAAATCTACTGGATTTAGTATGTTTCAAGAAAAAATTATTTGTCTGCCAGGAATTCACTTTTAAATGTCCTACCCAACAACGAGATATAATTTAAAAGCTGAAAAAGAATACTAGGGTATTCTCAGTGTAACTAGAGTTGATACTGATATAATGCATTCTCTAGCAAACAGCTTCCTTCATATATAGATGACCGGCAACTCTTCAGCAGATAGCTTGTATATAATGTTGCATACGTGTATGACTTCCTTCCCCTGCTCAACTAATGCAACAAGGGTTTTTATTCCACTTTCACATGAAATGTTCTTCCCTTTGGACATTCTGTACTTCTTAGAGTTGACATTTTTCTACCTTACATCACCAGGCAATAAAATACTTTTTGTGTTGGTAAGAGGTGATTGGATTTTTTTTTTTTTTACTTACTTAGGATCTACTTGTCTCGTTGGACAAATTTACTTTTTTTAAGACTTCCAAAAAACCCCCCATCAAATATTTTAACAAGCATTCAGTGAAAAAAGGAGGTGAGGGGAAAGGATGTTTGAAGCAAGGAATTACTTTCCCATTAAAAATTCAAAGTTTTTGAAACAAGCACGTAACATTCTTAATAATGTCATTGAGTCCTATGAAAGTTATTTCAATACAACCTACTTAAAACTTACATGCTATTGAAAGGCTTTTTGGTTGTCATTTGAGTTTTTTAAGTTACTTTAAACACTGGAAGAATTTGGATTCACTGGAAAACATCTTTAAATAAAAAGTTCATATATTTATGTATGTGCATAATCGCATGTTGTGATTTTGTCTGCTATACAAGCTTCTCCTTCACACCAGTATTAGTTCTGCAGTTGCAATAACCTATAGCCTTTAAAAAAAACATATATCCAATTTTGATCTATGTATAGTATTGGATGTATGTTTCCCTTAAGCAAGCAAGCAAAAAAAAAACCAAACCAACAACAAAACCCAAAAAAATCCGGGACAAAAAAAAGCACACCTGACTATCCTCCAGCTAATTCACAAATGCCTTGAGTTAAACATGGTTTTTACAAGTACAGACTTAGCTATATAATGAACTTTTTCCACATAAAATAGCCAGGCCAATGTAGATAGAGTGACAAGCCTTGATTATTTAAAAACTAAGAGAAGTATCACCACTGTTATATTTTTCAAAAAAGCAACAAAAGATAATCACAATACAAATAAACTGATTTCATTTGGTTGAAAACATGAACTGCTGAAAAAAGCCATTTTAATGGAGAACTATTCTACAGCAGCACAACCTTCTTTAATTGCATCCCAAAATACCATTGATATAAATAATGCTGAGCATGATGGATATGCTTGAAATACTATGGCTCTATTCTTTAATCCAATATATATGCAAAAACTACAGAGGATAAAGGGATACAATGACAAAACTCCCAAACCTCTCCAAAAGGCACCAAAAACCAAGTAGAGTCATAAAATTTCATTTTAAAGCCACAACTAAATAGATGATGCTAGAACATGTGCTCATAATCCTTTCAACAGGAGGATTACACACATATTGCCGTTTCCAGGAAAATCCCAGAAACACAAAAGGAAGTTTGTCCCTCCTGCAGTCCACTGCCTCATTCATCATATGTCTGCTAAGGCAAAAACCCCCAAACAAACAAAAAACCCAAACCCAAACACTGTAGAATTCACGTGCTCCCAATAGAAAATATCATCCTTATCATCTAAAAACCAAGTTCCAAAAAAAACTTGTCCATCCTTCCCTTTCACCCAGCTATGATAAATTAGGAACAGCTACTGCACAAAAGAAAATTCAAGCATTCATTTTTACTGTGAAAGAAGTAATGTCTAAGTGTTCAAATTTATTTTTTTATACACACATGCAATTTATAAAGTAATCTGCAATTAAAAAACTGCACACAGCAATAAGCCCAAGCCACTAGCAATCAGAATTGTGCAACTACAAAGCAGTGTGAAATAATGCTAAAGGAGATGAGGAAAGCAACATTTATTTCTGTAACCGAACTTATGAAATTTGGAGGATGAGAAGCCAAAAGAGAAAAACAAGTAAACCACTTCAGCTAACAAATTTCTGTACTGCAAGACCAAATACAACATAACAAAGCTAATGCTAAATCACAGTTACATGGGTAAAAATAAGTTAGGATACCTGCAAGCTGTACAACTGAGCACGTCTGCAGAGAACAGATCATCTTCAGTGTTCAAAAATACCAGTAACTTAGGTAGGAGAAGCAGTATGTGTATATATATATATGCAGCCTTCCAGAAACCATCCCCTGCAACTTATGCAGTCAGCTTAAGGTATTAAATTACACACAGCTGATCCCTATATTCACATGATGAAGAACACTTACCACAGCAATTAAATGTGTCCCCAAGTCATGAAGAGAAAGCTTCCACTTACCTAAAATGAAAACAAAGAAATGAAAAAAGATTAAAATATATCAGGAACTCTGTTACAGATCTGACATTTAGAGAAAGGCAAGAAATTTTTCTTCACTTAGTTTTGACTCTACCTTCTCCCTCCCTCTTCCATATTAAAAAAAAAAGAAGAAAAAAAAGTTTTTTTCTGCAGGGGAGAAGAAACTACAGTGGTCTGCATGTGTACTACAAACCAGCACATATATTTAATCAATACACATCTTCATCAATACCCCTCTTATTCAAAATCGCATAGAAATTCAGAATACCAGAAAAGGGATATACCATTTAGGGTGACAGGGAGAACTGAGGTGGGGAGAAAAACCCTGTCTGGCAGGGATGGACAGAACAGCGACTCTGGTCAATTCCCTGACCAACCCCAAAGCTCACCCTCCTACTGCCTCATGGGGCTATGTCAGGAATAGTCCTTCTGTCTGAGGCAACAACTGAAGTTGCCACTCAGTCACTACACACCTGAGGCAGCTTCACCCCTTCTAATTGGGTGGATTGACTTCAGTGGCCTTAGTCAAGCGCAAGTGAAAATCATTATAAACCCAGCAGTTAATCCACTTTGCTTAAATAGTTCTTAGTAACTGGAATGATTAGATCAGAAGTCCTCCATAATTCGTTGTCTTTGTAAACAAAAATTGTGACAATAAAAATTAATTCAACAAAATATGAAATGAGGTAGTGTCTGAAAGTTCCTGGAATATGGTCTTTTAAAAAGTAGAACATATTGTCGCCACTGTAAATGTGCACATAGACATTCAAACCCTTTCTAAATACTAGCATGTATTATCAAAGAAAGGGTAGTTTGAGGGCACATCACTGTTCAACCACACAAAATAGTTAATGCACAAGGACACTTAAAAGAGAGGCTAGGAGGAAAGAAAAAGGAAAAGAACTAAGTCTCATTTAAAATTGATACCACCTTTGAACTGCGCTGCTTCTTTTCTAAATTTTCCATCATAGGGAAGTATTTGTATAATTTAGAACACGATGTTTTACATTTAAATAAGGAACTTCAAAAGTCTGTTAAGGAGAAACAAAGGATTTCCTATAGAGTATAGCTGACTATATAATAAACCTCTAATTCTCAGAAGATTTTAAATAGTTTGTATGCAGTTGTACCATTCAAAAATATATTTAAAGTGCATAGTTTTGTTTTTTTTTTTTAAAACAGTAAAATGTTCTGATTAGTTTGGAGACTGAGATGCCATCTAATTAGCAGAAGGCTGTGTCATGCAGCATAGTTTCAGAGCCCCTTTCATCATAGAGCTACTGAGAAAAATGGATAATGTGCCACGCCCTGGTCTGGAGGGACAGAGCTCACCCTCACCGGACCCTTGGCATATGGGGGTACTTTCCCAGCAGCTCCATAGTGGACTGCTCCTCCACCAGGACCTCCTGGCTGGGCATGAGGATACAGACTGATGCTAGCACACTGTAGATATTTTCTATTCATATTCAGCAGATATCACCTGTTACCCACCTCCTTCCTACCAAGGGTAAGGAGGGAAGATGGGGCAGGGGCCAGAAAACAGCATAATAAAGATGACACCACGCCAAAAAAACCCCTCTCTCAACCTTTGTAATACTTTTCATTAACTCTCACTTTTTAAAAACTTATATCATTGCTTACTAAACTAAGACCTTGTGAGAAATAAATTTCCCTTCAGACTTTCACCTAATGTTTGCAATTACTTGTTTCTCTGTGTCCTTTCACCCAAAGAGACAGTCTGCAGGAAAGGACTCAAATTAGGCCCTAAAGAAATGCTCAAATGGGACAAAAAAATCATATTCATGATACATTTTAAAAACTAGGATTGGGAGCGTAGAGCAAAGGTCAGATACTGTTTCTAAGGTGCCTCTTATTTCTACCACTATCTTACTGCTACAGAACAGTTAGAAACCCAGTACAACAGCTGGCTTTTAAAAAACATATATAAGCATTAAAAGTTACTCAACTGTAAGCAGCAATCCTGGAAAGAGTTATCAAAAGGTTTAAGTGCGGTGGCTGTCAGAATGATTGGGTGGCATCTGATATAGGTAGGAATCACAATTCTGCTGCTGCTGTTCCTCCTGTGCAGGGCTGCACATCAAGCTGTGCTTCCCCCTCCATGTCACCCTGCTGTTACATCACCTAACATGCTGTTAGAAAAGTCCCATATTTCACTTTTAATTAAAATGAGAAAATTAAAAAAAAGGCAAAGAAGCAAAAGCATCTACTTTCTACACACTTTAGTTCTAGTAATTCATTACAAAGCTTTTTAAAACTTTGTCCTCCCTCCAAACTACAACACATTGCAAATGTTCCATTACTGCATATATTAACATACAGACTACTCTTTACGAGACCTTGTGTTACCCTCCTGTTCATGATTCTATTATTTTAAAAAACCCCACAAACCAAACCCACAGCACATATGTACTATAGGTGCTACCCTGAAATTCACTAATATGAACCTTTACAGCTGTATCCAGAAGAGAGAAGCTGTGCTGCAAGATAAACCCTTGGCATGAATGGCTTTTTGCCAAGTTTCCAGACTTCAGTCTCAGAGGAAGATAAGGACACCTTGAAATACCAGATCAGAAAAACTTGTGTGTAAAAGTTAACCTTGCCTCAGAGTCACTTCAGCTTCAAGTCCACATACTTTACAAAACTGGGATTATAGAAAAAGAACAGCTTAGTATGCTATGCAATTAAGGCTATCTTTTATTTGATTTTAGTTAAAAAGAAAGCTAAATCACTGAAAAATAGAGCTATTGCACATATGCAAACACAGTATGTTATAGCCCAGAAGCAAAATAGTGCAAGCAATAAGCAGACAAGTTCTTGTCTTAAAATTGTTTGTGTACTACTGCCTGTAACACAGCTAAACCTGTCAGCACCTACATACATTTTAGTTTAAATAAAATCTGAAGTATCCTGAATTCAGACTATTCCTCTTCTGCCACTTCAACCCTGAGCAGCCTAGACATCAACACACAGGACACTGCCCTGCTGCTAAGAACTGCACATAAGGGAAACAACACAACATTTTTCTTTCTAGCAAGCTCACTCAATAATATCTACAAATCCTTAGTCTGTATTGCAACCAACCATTTTTATTCTCCTTCATTAGACTCAGTTTAAAGGGATTTGTTTCTGCACCAACTGTGGTGAACTCACAAAAAATGCCTGTAAGATGGAGATAAGCCACGACCACAGTTGCTGCTCTATTAGTTTGCTTGCATGGTGGATGTTTTTGTGATTATAGTTACTCCACGATTTAACGGTAGGAGGCTAATGGAAATGTTACTCGCTACACTAGCAAGCTAAATCAGTTGGGGAAAGGAAAAGAAATGTGTTTACACTCGAAGATGTCACATAAAACAGTTGGAAGCTCCCACCCCTGACACCAGAACTGGCATGCTCATTCAAGGACTCATCTACATTATTATAAGCTCCTTCACACTTAGAAATCTGTTAATTTACAATTAGTTGCATTGATTTTATAGCAGATTTGTATGTTCTGTAGTAATGTATGGACTACTGAAGAAATTAACTATGCCTCTTCCAAAGAGAAGAATTATTGATAAGAGAGCTTGGCACGAGTTACTGAACACTTCACCAACAGTCTGGGTTTTCTGTTGTAAATTCTACATTAATTGCAGCAGAACTGATAGGTAGATTCTATCTGTCAGACCAAGAATTTCTTCACTGTCTCCTGATAGCAATCCCTCAGCAGTGATACAATTTCACCATATTTTGAGAGCTCTATCAACTGTGGCACTTAAAAAATTGACAGCGGTCCAGTGGTTGAGAATGGACTCCTCCTAGAACATACAGTGTATAAACCATGAGAATTTGTTTTCCAGACCAATGCTCGTCACTTATTATTTTAAAATATACTTTGTAAAGTTGAGGGGTAGGGGGTTATGTCTGTATTATTTTAATAAAGTATTATCTGTTTTATAAAATAGGCTTGTGCATACTAGTTCTGGCATACTTTTGCAATTCTTCCATACAAATATGAATGAATTTACTTCTAATAAAAAACAAATAGCCAATTTTTCTGCTTTGTTCAGTACTTTACCCAGTGACAGCGTGAACAGAATTGATGTCAGTGCTGGGTGAATCCCCTTGAATATAAAGTTGGTCACTTGATTCCTGATTCACAGAACTGTGCTAATCATAAAATCTCTGCCAAACATTGCCCATATTTGAGAAATCTTTCATTTCTATGCATATCTTCTTTCAAATCAACATTTTCCTTTTCACTGATAGGCCCTCAGTAAGTTACTGAACATAAATTTGTAAATTCTCTGTATCTGCCATCTTGGCACCTGTATGACCTACTAATACATACAAATACAAACCCCAAAATTATAAGCATATCAAACTTGTATATGCAGATGCATTTCACAGTGGGAAAAGTATTGGTTGTGCAATGTTGGTGCCGAAATTTTTATCTCTGTGCAAAACCTGCCCAGTGGACAGTCAGACTTTATCTTTGTGAACTTCTGTGTTAGCCTGAGTTATATTCATGGTACCCCAAAATAAACCTGGCAGAATTGAGAAATTGTGTGTGGTTAGTTATATGCTGTTCAATCACAGAAGAATCTGTGTGGTGCACAAACTCTGATGAACTCTGAACACTTCTAAGAGATTATATGTACACGCACACCCACGCAGTTGTGCAATTGGAAGCACTGAAAATATCTGCATGCAGTCAAACAAGACGAAACAAAGCAGATGATCCACAGCCAGTGACATTAGATCTCCATATAGCATTCATCAAGATCTTGAGTACTAGGTGAGGCAGTGGCTTTCAGGGGGTAGGAAAAATAGGGAACGGCATGCCATAATTCTCACGGAAACGGTGTTGGCTGTAAGCTGCATGGGAAGTCTGTGCAAATGCATTATAATGTCTGAGCCTCTGACTTTGCAATGTTCTTTTAAACAGACTTGGTAAAGCTTTAGATGTAGGGATAAATTTTTGTTAAAATGTAATGTATTAGCCCTGGGGCCTTAGAAATATTGTACAGCGCAAACAACGAACAAATCAGTATCTTTTCCAATTATCTCAATATTCCTTAAAGCTAATTATCACTAGAAGTTTTTTGTGCAAAACTGAGAGTTGCTTGAACATAAGAAAATAAAGGTACTAGAGATACAAAATATTTTTTCCTAAAATATTTTGGAGCTTACCAACTAGCAATTTAACCCAGATTGTGATTGTCACTTTTCTTTCAAATGCAGTCCTACCTGTCCCCGTGTGCCTTCTTTTAGCGTATTTTTACCATAAGCATGAGCTAACTAATAAAATGAAAATGATAGACTGGTGGAGAAAAGAGATCTTTTGCTTTTAATAAAGCATGTCAATGTGCTAGATAGAAGACTGGAATTTGTACAATCCCAAAATGATGTCTCCAAGAGTGGGAAGAGAAACCAAAGAAAATTTTACAAACAAGCAAAATCAACGTCTAACTGGACATCAGATGTTATGTCCATTTGATGAAGCAGCCAATTTTAACACAGACTTTCTTACAACACTAACAGCTGTAGGCTGAGTGCACCTATAGGCAGTTTGTAAATGTCTTTCATGGAAAGCATTTTCAATTTTTTCTAATTTTTATTAGAGGCATTGCCTAAGAGATTTATATGTACAGTGTAGGCACAGACACTCAGTTACCCCAAATTTACATTCCAAATGCTACCAGATAATGTCATGCACTTGCATTATACCAGCCTTGTAAACCCTCATACTATATTTTGTGTCTGAAAATTTGTGAAGTGTAACATTATTTGACTGTCTCATTTCTTAGCAGCACACAGCCCCGCTTTTCACCATCATCGCCTGTTGTCATGCTCCCACCTATCTCCATAACAAATGAGCCCTTGGTGTTTACTCTGATCAAAATTCATAGCTACAGCTAACTGCTGTGGTTCTGCACTCATCCACAGGAGTAAAACAGGCTATGGGTCTGATTAGTGATCAGCTGGGCTACACACTGCTACTAAAAAAAATGTTGCTACTGACAGTCACAGTTCATTTATGCCTCATTGTGATAGATGCACAGAAAGTCATGAAGAGAAGGTCAGGAGCCACTTAGACATACTTAGACCATTAAAATGGGCAGTGTGAATCTCTACAGGTAATGAAACACTCACATTGAAACAGTAGACAAGAAATACCTCGAAACTCCAGGTTTACTGTGTGGTAAAACATTACCATATGTCAAGGACATCACACGGAAGACAGAGTCACTCACTAGGCTCTCTAGTCACTCCAGGCTCATTAGAGCAGAACAGAGACAAACACAGAGCCAAGGTATTTGGTCTGTACAGGGGAGTCAGAAGTGACCTAATGGCTGTGATCTACTCAAGAGCCAAGGCAGGAGATGCTTGCTTGGCAGGGGAGCTCAGAGACATGTTCTCTGCTGTTACAGTTTCTCCTAACCTCTGCTTAAAATTCTGGCCATTCTATGTAATTTTATCCATTGCTGTTAAAGAACACATCCCCTTACTATTCATGTGATATAGGTCATAGAGTTTAATTAAATAGCTGCACTGGTTTTCACTGGGATAGAATAGATAGATTCTTCATAGTATCTAGTATGGGGCTATGTTTTGGATTTGTGCTGGAGACAGTGCTGATAGCACAGGGATATTTCAGCTATTGCTAAGCATCAAGGCCTTCTCCGACTCTCAGCCCACTCCACCAGTGAGGAGGCTGGGGGTGTAAAAAAATCTGGGAGGAAACACATCCAGCACAGTTCACCCCACATGACCCAAGACATATTGCACAGCATATGGCACCATGCTCAGTGTATAAAACTGGCGGAAGAAGAAGGAAGGGGAGGACGTTTGGAGTGATGCTGTTTGTCTTCCCAAGTCACCCTTATGCATGATGGAGCCCTGCTTTTCTGGGGATGGCTGAACACTTTCCTGCCCATGGAAAACGGGAATGAATTCCTTGTTTTGCTTTGCTTGTGTGAGAGACTTTTGCTTTAATAATTAAACTGTCTTTATCTCTACCCATGAGTTTTCTTTTGGTTGTCTTCCCGATGCTGCTGCGGGGAGTGAGCGAGTGTCTCTGTAGCGCTGAGCTGCTGGCTGGTGTTAAACCACAACATTGTCCTAATTAAAAACTCAGTCATGGTAGTCCTCTAAGGGAAAACAGAGCTACCCTGTGGTCAGCAAGGCACCTAGAAGTGATAAAGGATTTTTCACAAACAGACAAGGAGGTGGATGAGAAGACTGCATCTCAGAAATATATTTCCCTGATATGTTGGGTTTGGAGGGAGGAACAAAACACAGAGCTTTAGGAAGGAAGGAACACAAGTGCTCCTAGCATATACTACATATTCCTTTCACATACATAAGCACAGAAAATTCAAGAATGTAAGCAGTTACATAAACAAGAAAGGTCAACCTCTAGGAGAAAAACTGCATGACACGGTGGTTAGAATCAGGAAACAGGTCGGAAGGCTGAATCAGTAGAACACTGTTTTCAGGGCAAGGAGCTATTTACATGCATCACATCAGGCTGTGAAGTTATCTGTAAAATGGCTGATAGCCATGGCAGCAGTGACCACATTGCTATCTGTTCAGCTCTGGGTGAGCCCAGATGTAACAGCTCTGCCCAGAGGGAACAGACCAATTTATGGAACCAATTGCTAATGTTTATTTAATGAGGGCAATATACTGAGCTTCACTATAAACATCACAAAGATCAATTAAATGGTTTCTTGCAATGGACCTGTAATTAAGATCACGAAAAAGGAAGAAGAGCTGACTTTGACACCAAGAAAACGTAAGATTAGCAAGTCACTGAGCATTGTGGAAAAACAAACAAAAGACCCCCAAACCCACCTCTAAGAAGCTATCAGAAATTTCCTTTTCCTATAGCTCAAGTCTGTTACCTCTGACACCTGCCCTATATAAAACTACAGACCAGCTTATCAATTCCCTCAGCTCTACTCTTGGAACAATGTAACGCTGCAATGTATTGCAATGTATTGCAGCTCCTCTCTTTTATCTAGCTTCTATATAGTATTAATATACTCCAGACACTGTTACTTGAATGCAAAATGCAGTTTGTAGAACAGCAAAAGGCACATGTCCACAGAAGAAAACCTACAAACTCTAAGGTTTTATTGTCAGGAAGCTCCACTAAAATTATCACCTGTAAATATTAAGAGCATTATATACAAGGAAACTTAGTATTTAATAAATTAGTGTGTGCACACATTTATATAGACACAGATACAAAACCATGTTATTTCATGTCCTCACTTTGATGTTTTTAAAAGAATTATACTAAATTTCTACAAATTTTACCTAAATGTTTACTTTATTCATGAAAGAGTAAAAATATTGAAAAATCAAGACCATACAGTAAAGAAGATATCCCGCTCTTATATTATCACACTATGTTTCTGAATATCCACAGTTGCAAATGGTGTTTCCTTCACAAGCATTCTAGATTAAATAAATGAAGCCACATGAGTCCTGTATGTCAAAATGCACAGAGTTGAGATAAACAGCTTCTCACTGAAGCTTTTTAAAGTAATAAATTTGGAATAAAGGAAAGGGATATATAGGGATTCATTATATTTTTTTACCCCATAAACTTCAGTTTAGAGAAAACTAAACACATAAAACGAGATTACAATTTTATAACTCTATTATATACTATAAATTAAATCCTCGGAACTCCTTCTGCTTTTCCTTTTTGTGTCAACTTATGCGTGACAGACTGCAATACCCAACATCTGAGGTGTACAAATTCTCTGTCAGCATAGGAGCAGCATATTTTGCAAATACTATTTTCCAAATGCAGATGTTTTGAGTCCACCCTATGATGGTAAATACTTCACGGTAAACCTCCTGATTAAACTATTCTTTTACAGTTGATAAAAATTTTAACCCACCAGTTACCACCTATGCACTTGGAGTATCATTTTGGAGATAGTACCAAGTACCTTGGTGGCAGGAGGGATAGAAAGAAGTGTACCAATTAACTTGCACATATACAAATAGGGAGGGCTATAGAAAAGAAAATAGGGAAACAAAAGAATAGGGCTGATAAAATGCTGGGTAAGAGAACAACAAAAAAACCTTAAACCCTTACCACATCGCTACCACTCATAACATGTTGAAACATGCTGAAAATGTTTCTAACCTGTTGCAAGCTACTATTCAGCAGCATACTCAATGATCAGCATACTTTGCGGATTTAGTGTTCGTTCAGCCTGATTTTGGTTTGCATTGTTCTGTCTGTGAGCCAAAACCCTCTATAAAGGTAATAACTGGGTTTGCTCTGCAATTTCCTCGTTAATGACAGCAAAGTTTGCCTAAGGAAACACAAGAAGAACCATGTGGTATTGCAACCATATTTCATATAGAAGAATCTCCAAAAATCAAAGCAGAAGTCCCAACACCAACCAAAAAGTAATAGTTAGGTACTCCCAATGCACTTTCCTTACTGTATTCCTACTACAGTACTTGAAGTTTTACATCATAACACACTAATAGTTGATACATGTAAAGATTTTGTTTTTATGTGATACCTTACAAATGTATCTTAACAACTTAAAAAAAAAGTGTGTACAACTTTCAAATGAAAAATTATACAAAACAAGCAATGTTGCTTATTTTAATCAAATATATTTTTCTTTCCTACAAATAACAAAACACTGCTTTGTCAGTAAAGTTCTAAGTGGTCTGTGGCATAACACAACCTATCTATATTTTTGAAGAGCCAAGGCAATGAAATACACCTTCTTTCCTGCACAGGAAGATGCTGTTAGCAAATATCAGTCCACCATTCAAAAAGCAATTTATGGCAGAAACTCACTGCAGGCTTCTAACATGCCAGTCACTTGATGATCAATTTAAGGTATCTACTCAGAGTAGGATGACTTGGAAGAAGGTTTATTGTCTTCACTCAAAGAACTTCAAAACAAAGAGGAGGCAAGTTCCCAAAAGGCCATACAAAGCTGAGAACAGTGTTGCAAATTCCCCAAATTCTCATGGTGCATTGCCTGTAAAATTCTACACCAAAGGCTGTATCAAGGAGTCATGATTTCAGGCTATGCACATACTGGGAAACAGGACTTTTTTGATGGGTATTAGAAGGTACTAGAACAACAAATTAAGGTATCAGTTGATATCAAAAGGTATAATTTCCCACATAAGTAGGCTTAAAAATGTGTTATTTCAATAATGAATATAAAAAGAATTTTGTAGAGTGTATCAGGAACAAGAATTAAATCTTTACAGGATAGCCTCTACAGGAGCATTTTCGAACTGAGATGCCACTGTGATTCAAATATGAAATTCTCAACCTGTATTTAGAATTTCCTCAATATTACAACTTTAAATAAAACCTGCAAAATAAATCAGCTCATTGCAAGAACAAAAAGCCACATCTTCCTAAACAGTTTATCTATGAACTGAGTCATAGTTTTATGAATTTTCACAGAGCCCTATAAGTTATAGCAACATGAGAGTTTAAAATTGAAAAAAAAACCCACAAGATTTGAATTGACAAGCAAAGTCATATTAAAGTGTAAGTGGTAATATTCCTGAGGCATGATATAAAAATTGATAAACACTGCTGACTCATAGAGTAGAAGTCAGTATCTTCAACAAAACCCACTGAAGCAGCAAGTATAAGAATTTGTACTAGATGGTTAGACCCGATCTAGTCAAGGGCATATTGGCTGCTGAAACAAAATAAAGCAACTGTAAAGGTGGCTTCATGCTTTGCATCTAAATTCTGTTAGTCTGTCTAGCCCTGGTGACTCAGATTTGTTGCTTTTAAACAATTTTAATAATTGTTTTAATAATCTTCTAGAAACTGTCTCAGCGACCTTAATGTGTATGGAATTATCAGGAAAACAATAAGAGCATCCTTTGCATATCTGCTTATTAAAACATAACATCTAGGATGCTGGGGAAGTATCCCATCAGCAGAGCACTCTAGAATGATGTGGCACTTTAGAACAGAGGGAAGAAGTAAGAAATGATTAGTCTTCTATAGTAATGAAAAAAATCATTGAAGTCATTTTCAAGAAGGTCGCAAGCACTTCAGACAATGGCATTTGAGTTCACATCTGTTCTCCAGTCAAAAGAACTCACAACTAGTTATTGCTATGGCCATTTCCACATTTTCCTATCTCAAATCTTGTCCTCAGTAGTTTCTAAGGTTTCAAGTAACTCAGTTAAATGATTTTATAAGGAGAGAAAATATGCAAAGGTGATGAGTACATGACTTCCTCCAATCTCACTAGGTTTTCTGATAGTTTGGTTTGATCTGAGTACAATTGAGTTTTTAGCTATCTGTATTCCTTCAGAGAAAGGAAGCTGGAAGAAACAGAAAGGAAACTGGATAAACTCTTCCTAATTTGCTCTTTTTAAAAAATATATATATTTCTTAAATATTTCATGATATATACACAAAAATATTGCTATATTGTTTCATTTTGATATTGGAATATTGGGAATAGAAATGGGATGTATTTCAGAAATATCATGTCAGACCTTCCATGAGGGGAAAACAAAATAAAAATACAATTATTAAAATAATTCAGTTGAAAGAAGTACCAGGAAGGAGAGGGAAAAATAGGGAGCCACTTACATCTCTACCAACTTTAAAGATAAGTATTGATAAGAAAATTCTAATGGCCAAACCTGTAATGTGGCATTCATGTACACAGAAATACACTGTTTAGGTCCACTGTAATTAAACCTCTTTCAGAAGCTCTAATTTAGATCTTAAATTGTTTTGATTCATTGACATTGAAATGCTATCTCCAAGTATATGTTACTCAAGGCCTTATCTGAGTTTTTTGTCTTGCATTTTCCTATTTATACCTTTTTCCCTCCTTTCTGAAATACTGTGACTTCAAAAGGGTATTTTACAGAACTTCACTAGCTTAAAAAATTATAGAGGTTAACATTTCCATCAACTGTAGAAAATGTTGTTTGTATGTAATTTCTAGCATGCCTGTTGCAAATTGAGGCCTTTCAATAATATTTCCCTTTCCTTTCATGACTTGCAGTTACTTAAGGAGCGATTCACTGTGTTCTCTGGTTTGATTCAATCATTTGTGATAGGTGATATGTCCCAGTAGTACTCCCTCCTGAGTTTTAGTAGTCAGCACATTGATATATTTGCATTCAAAAACCTATGCTTCCAAGTTATCAAAGCTTGTATTTACAACATCTGGTGTATAGCGTGTAAATGATGCGTAAAACATTGGTTTTAAGATCAGGAATAAATCTTTTACGTCAGAAATTATTTATCTTTGTTTAAAAAAAAACAACAAAAAAAGAAATGTAAAGAGGAAAGGGGCAAAGATTAGGATCCCTTTTCATTAACTTTTCAGGAATAGAAAGAATTTTGTTGGTTTATTTACTTTTGTTAAACCTTTTGTCCTTCAAGTAGAATGGCTACTAAAGTAGTACTAAGGTGATTTAACATTTTCAGAGTGCTCTGACCCATTAAGTACAAATCATCCAGTTCTTACTTTCAAATGTGCCTTCACTTGGTTGGTTCTTATCTACATGGATAACCAGCATACAGCATCATGTTGTAATAGTCTTGCATTGAGCTTGATTTCCTAACGTATCCAGCATTAAATCAATCATAAACTTTTCTCCAGCTCCTCAGTCCTCAGTGCACAGGTAATCAGATCAGATTTGTTCCTCCTCTTACTTTTTATCAGTTACTGGAGTCAAGCCTAGAGGTAAAATCATCCCCTTTATTATTTCCATTTGTGTAGCTTTATAGCATTGGTGCATGTTTGAAGGATATAAAAAAAAATCCTGTCATACTCTTCCCTCTTATTTTCTTGTTTATTGCTAAGGACATCTCTTTCAGTGCTTTTAGCAAACACGTGCTGGCCTCAAATTCTATTTTCATTTCTGTATTTCATTCTGTGGTGCTGATATATGTCACTGGCACTCATGGGAGTATACTCATAGGGAACTAAAAAAGACCCCAGCAACTTACAGGCCTGAATAACCAGCTGTAGCAGTTGCATTTAAATTTCTTTTACTGCTGGATCCAAGCTACTAAAGCATGCATTCTAAAAAATTACTTTTTTTTTCCTGACAGCACAATAAATAGGTGATATTGATGTGAATGAAAAAAAAAAATCAGTCAGTATTTTGACCTTGTTCCTGCTTTGTTGCTAATTATAATTAATTATTCTGAATGGTGATTCTCTTTGAGAAATAATGCACATACACAATTGATTACCTTCAATAATAAGGCACTGGTAATTTGTTGCAAGTATTACACTAAAGCACCTATAAAAGCCCTGGTTAAAAACACCTTTTCAGTTATGCAGCACACAATGTAGCATGACACAGCCCTTTCACAGGATCAGTAGTTGTCATATAATAAAGGAGGTTACTGAAGATTAGACTGAGCTTTCCATGGCTCACATTGTACAGGAGAAAACTATGAACTCAGGATTGGAAATAATGTAATGCTACTAACACTTTTCATATAAGCCAAAGATCTAAACAATTGCATGATGCAAGGAAAGAATAATTTTAATATCAGTAAAAACGTATTTGTGTATTTTCTGTCACAAATGGATGTTTGGTGTAACTATATCTTTCTTCATATTTTATGATGTTCCATTGGTTCTATGGACATAAAAGAGTTTCAAAGTAGTTATAAACATCTAAATATCACTTCAAAACAAGAACTTAACTGAAAAGGTGTTTTTAACCAAGGTTTTTATAGGTGCTTCAGTGTAATACTTGCAACAAATTACCAGTGTCTTATTACTGAAGGTAAACAAATGAACATTACTTCCAGACATTTCTGTACACATCTATGTAGAGTTTCTTTGAACACAGTGAACTGAATTAAATCCTGTAAGATGCATCCCTTGACAGCCCTGATCAAAGAATCCATCAGGCCATCAGAATCTACTATGAGATGTGCTAGTTTCCATGCTATGCCTTCCCCAGTTCAAACTCGGATCTAGCTCTTAGTATTCAGCAGCCAAAAGAGAAGCTTTCGAAGTATGAAGGGCTGTTTTCACACAATAGCATGAAAGAACTAAAAAGAGAATATACAACTTACACTGATGTTGCTGACTTTAATTCCCCAAACTAGCTGACTGTATACTCAAGAGTAACCACAAGAGTAACAAGAACCTGTCTTATGCTGACTTAAGGAACAAGAAATAATTACTTCGGTGGTCATAAAAGTGAACTAATAATGCAGAAGACTTTTAAATCCTATGAGATCACTGAGGCTGATGGGTTGAATAAATTAATAACATTAACTTCCTTCCCCTCTCCCCAGGCATGTTTAGAGAGGAATCTCATGTTCAAAAGAATTGTTATTGAATTTTGCATAGGGAATAATAGAATCATAGAGTGATTTGGTACCTTAAAGATCATCCAGTTCCAAGCCCCCTGCCGTAGGCATCCACTAGACCAGGTTGCTCAGAGTCCCATCCAACCTGGCACTGAACACTTCAAGGATGAGGCATTCACAACTTCTCTGGGCAACCTGTACCAGTGCCTCAGCATCACATCAGTAAAGAATTTCTTCCGAATATCTTACCTAAACCTATCCTCTTTCATTTTAAAGCCATCCCTCCTCGTCTTATCACTACATACCCTTGTGAAAAGTCACTCTCCAGTTTTCTTATAGCTCTCCTTTAGGTATGGTAAAGTTGCTATAAGGAGCAAAAAATTCAAGAGTAGGGAAATGTTTCTTCAGCGCTTCACACAAATTTACTTAGGAAAAAAGTGATAAGAGAACAGTGTGCAGCAAGGATATATCCAGCTATTGTATTGAATGCAGCATTCAACAGCAAGAAATCACTTTATTGAATAAATCCTAACACCTAGTTTTGAGGCTTCGTATTTTTCAGCTGAATTCTACACTCATCTTTCAGATTTAAAAGCTTCTTAAAGTAAACCAAATTTGCAAAAATATCATGTGTTGTAGCATCCCTTCTCTTTTCCCTGGCAGGGGGAGTTCTGTTCAGAGGGTATTTGTATCTCTCCTTTTATCCAGATTTTTCTCTCTGCTATCATCTGCCATTAAATTTTACATAAAGGTGCAAAACAATTTTAAGTGTGTGAGACAATGAGAAAATTTTCTAAGTTCCAGAGTAGGATTAAAAGTTGCAATTTCCCTTCACTTTCAGAGTGCCTACTGTCAGAGTATGGTTAAACTATTAGGTGGCTGCATCTTTATGTAGACTGTTCCCTCCACGTGGAGTTTCAGGAGCTATGTCACCAATCAGTAACATTCAAATGCATGTGACTCCAAAATCCTGCTAGGCATTCACTGCATCTTTAGGCATCTCATACATTTAGAAATCTTGTCCTAACTACTAAAGCTAGTTTTTTAAATGGGATATGGATATGCTAAGTATCAAAAGATTTACAGTCCTTCTGGATGTATACTTCAATCAAATTAAATTTCATCAAATGTAATCAACATCTGGTTTTCAGAAGTTGCCTAAAATTTAGCAGTTTCTTCTACAACACATTTAAAAACATTGTCAGTTCTCATATACAACAAATTAACTTCAGTTATAGTATAGCAGCACTACTAAAGCTACCAAATATGAAACCCACTGAAGGGTTTGGAGGCCAAGGACACATTTCTAGCTCTCTAAATGATCTGTATGAGAGAATATAGCTTTTCTTGGCATGTATTTCTTTCAAATTCTAAACACCAGTGTGAAAAATGGGCTACAACAAGCACATTCAGGAAAGCTGCATTACATCTGCAGGACCATCACCCAAAGTCACTCAGTCAGCGTAGGAGTAAGCCTGTAAATTTTATTCCATCAGAGACTACAGAAACCTTACATCCACCTCTCTCTATCCCCTTTCAAAGCAAATGTCTCTTTAGTCACATTTTCTTTCCAAGGTGACGAGATGGAATTTCAATGGAATTTAATGAAAAGAATTTACATTTGCACTAACCAGGGAAGAAAACCACAAAAAATTTGAAGACCTCCTGTTAAAAAAAGACAAAAATTGCACAAAAATCAAACAACAAAAATATTTCTTCCAGCAGCAGCTCCCTTCTGCCATATGTTTAGCACTGCAAGTCTCAGTTAGAAAATAATGCATATATATGCAGTATGGGAAAAGTGAAAGAGATCACAAGAGCCCTACTTATTTTTCTGACCTCTGTGCATTTACATTTTTATTCATATCCTGATGTCTGTTTTCCATAAAGTTTAATCCAGCTCTTTCATAAAATGAATCAGAAAGAGGAAGATATGAGGAGCAATTCAATCAGAACAGAAAAAGAAAATCCTGCCTTAATTCATGTTATCATGTCTTTGTGCACTAGTTAATAATTGAGTAGATTTTGCAATACTAAAAAAAATGTATTTATGTTACACAATTTGAGATCATAAACTGCATTCCATATATTTTCAAGGCACGAATATTCGGATAACCAATTTAGATCACTTAAGATTTGTCAATTCCCCAATTGTTAGCATTCATCTGCCATACGAGGTCTCCTCACATAACCTCAGCTGAAGCATTAGAAAATGCAATTCCTCGAAGCATTAGTCACTTCCAAAAATTTAGGTCAGATAAAATTTCTACCCATCAACATCAAAACGCTATTTCCCTGAAAACTCACAGGGATTATATTCTATTTCCTTGAAAAGTTCTACTGGATACAACAGAAAGTAAAGCACAATCATCAAACATTTGCCACAGCCTCATGTCTGCACATCAGAGAAAAAGCTCTGAGAGAGTGCTCTGGAAGGATGAGACCTCTCAGGTGATGTGTATTAAGTGAGGGAAACTATTGCACTGATTTACATCAAGTAAGTTCCACAAGTATTTTCTTTAATTGCAGTGTGTCTCCTCTCTACTTACCACCTTAGAAAAGCTAGAGCAGATTTGATAGTTGTCTGAAGCATGGTTTCTAAGAGAGTATTAGAAATGCATATGAATAAAACCAAAAATATCCCTCCTGGCCCTTATATATTATTTTATGGATTACACATATTATAAGTGACCCTTGTCTGTTAAACCTCCCTTCTAAATAAGGTGAAAGTTAGATACAAGCACGGAGGGGGAAGACAAATTTTTATTATTATATTTTTAAATACAGATGTGACAGTTCATAAAACTCAATTATAGGTGCCATCACCACCAGTTCCTGCTAGTAGTAATGTATAACTGGCAAATCACATCATTAAAGGGAAAAAGAAACACCACAAAAAAGTCTTGTTGGCTGGTAGTAATCTTCTGACAGGAAAGAAGAAATTGTCTGTAATCAACAGCACAAAGGCACTACTAAAGTAAGAACAAATCCAATTTAAACAAACAATATGTTTTGCTGATGTTAACTGCTAATATGCAATCTAAACTTTTGTCACAAAGAATCATAAAGATATCTATGAAAGAAATAAATGTTGTAGAAACTCCTAACTAGAAGACCCTTTTTTTTGGTTATGCCAGTTGTAACTACATACCTGAATTTATAACAAAAAAACGCTATAATTTTTTTAGCTGAATTCTGTACTCTCATAATCTCATCTGGCATCTTTGTAAATATGGATGCATTACCAACAACACAAACTTGAAACAAACCAACAAACAAAACTCTACCACTTTGAATTCTGTAGCCTTCAACTTTATTTCTACCTCTACAGTGTAAAAAGTGCTAATTAAAAAAGGTAAGTGTGGAAGTATTAACGATTGCCTTCTTTAAAAAATCTCTTCTCTCACTAGCAGTTTGCTAGTGACCCTTCTACAAAGTAAGACCCAGAAAAGGATTTAGAAAGTCTAGGTTTTAGTGAAGATTTTAGAATCCTTTGTTAGGACTTTAACTGAGACTTTTGCCATCAAACAGAAATTTCACTATCTATTTATGAATCTGTTTCTAGCTTGAGAAAGATCAGCAGAGACTAGATGAAGGTTAGTCTGCCAAGTTATATAATTACTTGAGGGAAATTATACTACAAAGAACACTGAGAAAAATGAAGTCTATGAAAAATGTGACTGAAAAGACCAAATAATATTAATTTTAAAGCTCCTCTCTGGAGATGCACTTACATAATCATAAAACGTATAAATTAAAAAATAGTCTCAGTAGATCATAACTAAGTTTTAAAAAGCATTTGCACACTAGAGATACTGGAGTATTTAACTATGACTTTAGTACTTCTGCTGCAACAACCATGTAAGAAAGATGTGCTTCCTCACATGGTTCATCATGCACACAGAATTCAACTATGGAGCTTACAACTTCTCCTTGTAAATATCAAAGGAGCCAGAAATGTAACATTAAGAACCTTTCTTTTTGTTAAGAACTACTGAGGGATCAAAAGAATGTTCATAGACTAATATACCAACAGGAAATGAATGTGTTTTTAAAAAAGTTATGTGTAAAATATAAACTACAATATACATACTATAAATGCATATATATATATATCTATATCTTAAACAGAGCTGTGAGTCTGTGAGAAACTCCTGATGAAGTCCACAGGGTTCGAAAACTGATATTTCTTTGTCTGGTATCAGCACCCTTGCATGTTATTTCCTGAACCTGATGAATTTTTCTCCTACCCTTGTGCTACGTGAATTGAGGCATCTTATCAGTGGGTCACTAAATTCCAGGCTTGCTTTTAATTTCCACTTGTTCCAATCAGTTAACTGTGAGTAAAAAGAGCAGCTTCTATTTAGTGTGGAGCTTTCATTTTCTGCCTCATTGAATCTTTATTTGCATAAAGTCAGAAATTCACCTAAATAACCAAATTATCCTACCCATTCATGGAATCACATATCTGAATAAATTAAGGGTAAATTGAGGTATTTTTTTACTCTTATTTCCTATGGTCTTTAAATTTTAACGAAAAAGTGATTGTCTTCTGTATTTTTTCTTCAGAGTAAAAATACACTATCAGATTGCTTCACACAGTCCACGAGCACTATATATAACTTCTATATCCATATTGTGAAAGTTGAAAGCCACCCTAAAATCTTCAAATGATGCCCTAGGAGGTGACAAACATAATTAGTAAGTATTGGTCCCCGTAGTTCTCATGTAGCTTATGACAGGACATTGCATACAAACATTAATAGCTCCTGTTTGTACACTGGAATTACTTTGATGAAAACTCTTCTTTGTTTTTTTTTCTTTTTTAAGGCATAACTAAAAAGTGCAATAGTTTTTACTATAGACCTTGCACAACATTAATTTTTTCTAGAATTAAAACATACTTCAAGTAAGGAAATGCTTTTAAATTTAGTCATGTTTCTGTCAAAACTTGCCTAAATTTAGTTTTTGGGACAGTAGTATCTGTAATTATAATATCACATAAATTCAATGTTTTATATGAGAGCTAATCTGATAAATTTTCCTGTTAAAAAAAAAAGCCATCTCAAACACCACAAAATACATCAGTCTCTCAGAGAAGAAGTTTTCTTCTACTTTTAAGATACCGTGGTTTATTATACTGCATTGAAAACAATTTCCTTATATAAACACAGTGAGATATATAGTCTGAATTCCAGTCTACCTTCATATTATATATGTATGGATAACTTAATGTGATGGAAAAGTATAGATAGTTCATAGCTTGTGCTTGTGCCCCTTGATTGATTTAAAAACATTTAACTGTGGAGGTATTACGCCTGTTTGTCCAATACATAAATAACAGAATTCCCTCTTTATTAAAAATTTTTTCTCTGTCTTCTCGGAGATTTTATCAGCACACAACCAAATTTAAACAGACTTTCTTTAAAAAAATATAAGTAATTTATTTCATTTGATACTTTGTCACATTAAAAAAAACAACCCTTGTCTTTTATAACCCCAGGAAGCTTATATACCATTGACAGTAGCAGAAAGGTTGCATTCTTCTGTCAGGCCATCAAGCAATTAGGGCATAAAAGACAAGCTTTCTCCAAATCTATTGTATTTCTTTGAAACTGGAGACAGAGGTATTCCACAAAATCTTAGGTAAAGCGCAACACCATTAAGATCCTGTACAAAGCCTCATGAGAAGTTGTGTGAAAAATTACGAACCTCTTCTAGTCTTCTGCTCAAGAACAGAATAAAAGTCATTCTCTACCTTGTGTCCCTTGCAGTGGCATGGTACAGGCACTGCTTATGATGAATCACAGCAAAAAAATGTTACATGGTAAAGACTTACAGAATAAATTGGATTCTTTGTGCAGTAAAACACTTGATAAATAGCTTTTTCTCAGCACCTGACTATCTTCACCTGCCCTATATCCACAAATCCCTCTCTCTTTCTCTTTCTCATTCTGCTATCTCGACATCCCTATGCCTTATTAGCCATAAGGCACAGCTACTGTTTAAAAATTATCACCCATCTAAAAGCCAATCCTTTTCCCCAAACCTACAATTTTTTCTTTCAAAAGATCTTAAAAACCACACAGCAATTAACTTGAACACACAGAGGCATTACGGACTGCTGCAAGTAAGCAATACTCAAACTCTGTATCTCTGTGCACTTTCCACAGTTGAGAGAATGGTTGATAGAAATGTCACTTTAAATGTCTAGAGAATGTCAACTTGTAGATGAGTTTTACTGTCAGTGGAAAGAAACAAACACTTCTGTTGTATTTTTGGCACTAACATTAGGATGATCTTGACCACATCCTAGAAAGGCTTTTTTTTCTCTACACTGACTACAAAGGGTGGACCTACATGACCAGTTCACACGTGGATGACTGATTACTGAAAAACTACAGATTGAAAAAATGAAAAGCTAAAATCTTCACCAAGAGTGCCATTTTCACTTTCATATAAAAAGGAGAAACTGATCTACAGAAAAAACCAGATGCTTAAGTACTTTCAAATGCTATAGGAAAATATGAAATATTAAATGGCTTATGGGGAAACCCAATATTCTGAGATAACTCCTTACCATGATCATTATCAATAAAAAACACATAAAGCAATGTTAGACAAACATAAAAATTCTGTTCTGAAAAGCATATCACTGAGCAGAAAAGAAGAAATATAAAAGACAGCAGGTGAAAACATTTCTCAAATAGCACCTAATTTTCATATGCCAGCATAGTTAGATCCTTGTTTGTACTCCCAGTGTTGTTTAGCAGGATGAGAAGGATTCAGAAAGGAGCCAGAAGTCTATTTAATATAAAATTGCCACTACTAGAAAACAGCAACTAGTAATACAACTATAAGGGAGATAAGAATCAAATTTGAAAATATCAAGTTATGTTCCGTACAATAACTTAATTAAAATGAAATCATTTTATTCAATGTCTAAAGATAACATTGATGCAGTACCCCATATAAGTATGCTTATAAGACTGCTACATAATCTTCAGAAGACAATCTTTTGCCTAAAATACCTTCATATTCATCCTTCTTTATGCACAGAATTTAGGCAGAGCAAAAGGTTTGTAAAGCTGACTTAATAACATAAAGCAGAGACTCAAAGACCAGGAAGACTGAACTAAAATATGAGAGACCCCTCCCCTCCCCAAAATCTTATCAAGCAGCCAGTTGTCTGTAATAAAGGTTGTAGAGAGCAAACAAACTGAAGATCATCTTTTCAGCACCAGTACAAAAGCTTCAGTTTAATGTGTCTTAAAGCTGGTTTCCCAATAATTGTGAGAAAAACTAATTTTTTATTGAAAACAGCACTTCAATAATAAGAATTACCTAATCAACTTGTGAACGTGTTCTTCTTTTATTTCCAAGATGTAATAAGCAAAGAGTAATTTGTGGAATGGAGGTTTCCATTTAGAAGATTTTTCATAAGTTGCCTTCAAGGAAACGATCCAGCATGATTTTCCTGCCTCCTCTTATAGGGGATATGGCAGAACTTTAACTGACAAGTAGCTAAACTCTAAATTAAACCTTTTATTTTATACATTTATACATATATATTGATTTATTTTATTTTATTTACCATCTGCAAAACCTGATATTGATATATTATGTAATGCATCTCACCACTTCTCTTGCCTTTCCCACACATGTATCACCTTTTATCTATAGTTAAAATTGCAAGCATAGTATATAATACAATTATTCACATTCACACAGAAAAGTCTGCAATACATAAAAACAACCATTAAAAGAGAAAAGCTACTCCACCAAATCCAGCATATTCATAGTGTTTTGACAGCTGGTTCTAGCAGGTACCACAGCTTATGCTCCTTTTTTACTACCCCCAGATTTCATGTCTCTTTGAGGCTTCTTAGCAGAAGTCTCTCCCTACTCCCTGTGAGGGATCCCAGGCCATACTGGACATTTGCCATTTGGATCTGGCCACCCACACAACTGATATTTCTCCAATACCATTAAGTTAATACCATGAAGGCACAAAAATAAATATGTCAGTATAAGAGATATCTACATATGTAGTCTTGTAGCCTAAATGCTTACTGGAGATCTTACTGCTCTCTACAACTACCTGAAAGGAGGTTGTAACCAGGTGGGGGATAGGTCTCTTTCCCAAGTAACAAGAGGAACAAGAGGAAAAGGCCTCATAGCCTCAAGTTGCAGCAGAGGAGGTTTAGATGGGGTATTAAAAAAATTTCTTCACTGAAAGATGGGTCAGGCATTGGAATAGGCTGCCCAGGAAAGTGGTTGAGTCTCCATTCATGGGGGTATTTAACAGATGTGTAGATGTGGCACTTAGAGAGTTGGTTTAGTGATAAACTTAGCAGTGTTAGTTTAATGGTTGGACTCGATGATCTTAAAAGGTCCTTTCCAACCTCAACAATTCTATGAATCAGTTATTTTACAAGGATTGATTACTTGCTATTGCAATAGAATATATGATTAAAGAGGTATTAGAAGTTACACAACTAGCAATTTTACTCATTATTGATGTTGTTATGGGACAAATTAAATCTACATTTCACACGGTTATGCTTATACCAAGGGACAGGGAGAGCTCTCTGCACCAAGACTAGGTCCAGGCACACACCACTTCTGTGCAGGAAGCCCAAACAACGCAGTCCTGAAGAGAGTTGCAGAATGTATTTCAAACCAGAGACTGCTGAATGTTTCATCTATTCATAAACTTCATCTCCCTCTTTCCTCTTTTCCAACTAATATTTTCATGGAGCTTCCTCCATCAGCACTTCCAGTGTATTTAATGACTGAGACCAAGGAGGGAGAAAAAAACCCCGTGCAAAGTGATAAATACTGCATAGAGAAACATTAATGGCTGACGAATTATAGTGTCATAATAGCTGGAGTCAGGTCATATCAAACAAAGACGAGTTAAATGGCTTTCCTGGTGGACAGACAACATGGATTGCACAGAAAACTTCCCATTAAGTCTTTATTAGACATTTTTCCAGTACTCCTTGCTCATGGGAATTCTCATGAAGATCTGTGTGGATGACACCATCTCACAGAGATACAGCTTGAACACACTGAAAGGTACTGAAGAAGAACTCTCAGTATGTAAAAGGAGGTCTAAGATAGTGGCACTCGGGTAAAGGTGAGAAAGGCATTAGTAGTTTGGCTTTTACATCTGAATTTTTTAAATGAAGTTCAGGAAGCTTTGTAAAGGTTAGAGTTGCTAGTGGATGACTGCCATCATGTAGCAGAGACCATGTGTGTAACTGTGCCTAATTACAGACCAACTTTAATCCACCAGATGATCTGGCTGTGCAGAAGTCTGGCAGGAGCCATCAAGAAACACCACCTTGAGGGGCTCAGCACAGGCAGGCTTCAAAAGCTTTATTTCACTTTTGAAACATTTCTGCAAGTGTACCAGAAGGCAGTTGAAAAATTAGCTGTTTTACACCCTAATTAAGCTTTTGAAACACTGAATATTGGTGAGCAAATTTAGCACATACCCGATCCATGGAGCTACAATATGCTACCTAATGATCTGAACATAGAGTATCCTGAATGTGTCTTCTGAATATAACCACTAGTTTTACGGATTACTTTATTATGCAGGTATTTTACACAGTACCTCTTATCTTTGACAACTAGCAGTAAATGAAGGCAGACTCGAGAGTTTCTGAAACAGAGTGAATTATTTCCTTAACTACCAGTAATCATGGATATTGTATTTCCACAAAAGCAGCATTAGCACTTGATTTATTTCTATCCAAAAGTTAATGCAGTGTTATAACAGGAAGAATAAGAGGCATCCTTTCAAACTAGTCTCCACACTACAACCAGGATAGTGTGAAAACACCACAGTTCAGATAACAACAATGGATGTGTGTGTATTTGCTAATTCAGTATTTTTCAGCCTTTTCTGATTCATGGAGACAAAGAGTTTTCCATGGAAGATAGAGGTCCTTTAAAAGTCTAGTATACACGTCCCTCTGAGGCATTTTGTTCACCTGACTTTTGTATTCCCCAAGACACAGGTCTCAGAAGCAGCACAGGACACCCACAAGGCTGTGGATGGCAGGTGGGACAGCAGGGCAGGTGACGCAGGCGCTATGAGCCCACTGCCTGCCTGGCTGCCTGCTCTCCCTTGTGCACCTTTTCTCCCACCCCAGTATTTGGCAAACAAGCTTCACCAAATCCCTATGCCCAGGAGGTGTTTGTACACATCTATACAACCTATCAAACTTTGAGCAATATATTTGCATTGACTCCCTAAACCCCAAGCACGCTATGGCGCACGAGCAAAAGATGCAGATCACGTCAATACCCTGCATGGTGGTTGTGCCACAAGAAGAGTGTGGCACTGCCCAGGGCATGTGTCCTGTACCCTTCTCAGCTTTTGGGGGCCACCCTTCCTGGTCATAGTGGGAAGCATGAAGGTCCTTCTGACCACCTGAGACAGGTCCACATGCCCATCCCAGGCCAGGCCTGTTACCATCTCACCCACCCTCTCAGCCCAAAAGCACATTTCAGCCTTTCTACATAACCACCTCTGCCAGGGACATGATTGTGGCCTCTCCCCACCTCAAAGTATGGGGGCTTTGCTCCAGCTCCTGTCCTCTGCATGTGGGCCCTGGAGGCAGAGGTGGGTCACAGCACCAGCCTCTCCTGAGGATGGCAGAGAGGGGTGACTTGTAGCAGAAGAAAGGCAGGTGCCTCTGCTTGCAGGGCCCCTGGGGCGGCAGAGGGCATGCCAGGTGTGCAGGACATCCACAGGAGCCTGCTCACTCTGCTGACTCACCAGGGACAAGGTACAGCCGGGAACATGGCCAGCAAGGGTGTGACCAGAGCACTCTTTCCTGCCAGGCAGGAGCAGCTCTCAGGCTCCTGAGGGATCTGTTCAGGAGAAAAGCTCTGCATTCCATATGCCTCGACATGAGAAAGAAAGATTTTGCCATTACCAGACACCATCAAAAATATAAACTGTACAAACACTCCCTGTATCTGAAATGCTACACCTGAAAGCTGGCACAGTGTGCACACTTATGTGAGAAATATCTCTAAACTTTCAAAGATGGCCAAATAACATGAAACAAAGAAGTTTAATTTCAGCGCGCCGAGTGTCTGGACCTCGTGACCAGGTCCGAGCACACCTCAAAGGGGAGGGACGAGCCCTTTTAAGGTTTCTTGATGTACATAACCACTCCCTCGCTCCTCCCATGCCCAGGCCCCTTCCTTTTCTTCTTTAAAAGTAACATAGTCTTCTTCTTGAATTTGACTGGGTCCCTCAGGGCTGGCTCACACTTTCCTTTGGCAGTCCATTGGTTGTCTTAACCGACCTCTCAGGTTGTTCCCCTGTCCCCGCCACATGGTTCCCTGGCAGTGAGCCCAGACTGGTCTCACTACCTTACATGCTTCCCCGCCCGCCTTCCCATCGCAGCTGTAGGTAACTGTAAGCAGCAACAAGCAACAAGTAAGCAGCAGTAAGTAACTGTAAGCAGACCTGCAAGCAGCAATAAGTAACCACAGGCAGCCCACCAGTCCCCAACCACTAAATGACTCTCCAACTCCCTAAACAAAACGACTTCCAGGCATCTCGATAAGAGGCAACTGTGGAAATCCCTGCTTGTAATAAAACTGCCTTATTTATTTCTTACACTTCAGCACAGAGTGGCTGCTCCTGAATGGCACAGCTTATTTTTAAATTTTTTTCCCTTTCATTGCTGGATTTTACATTTCTTGCAACTCCCAATATTTAATAGCTCTTTTTGCAAACAGTAAAATATGCAAATCCTGCTTGAGTTATACAAGATCTTGTTCTAAGATTCATCTCATGACTGCAGTGGTACAGTTAGGATGGTGGCATGCAGCTGAGTAATGGTTTGAAAAATAAGAGAAATGCAAAATACACTTCAGTAGCTTGAGTGATGCTCAGTATTCTTTGTTTTAGTAACATTCTTAGTGAAGAGGACTAAGAAATATACGGCAACACGAATTAATGTTTTGAAAATGGCTCTTGTAGTTTTGGCTTCAGTGTTGTTTTTTGTTTTCCAAACAAAAAGTAAAAGGAACTGAATGGTATATATTTCATCCAGCTGTAAGAATTTTTCTGAAGAACTATAAATCATACAAGTCAACTTACATTCAAACAATTTCCCAGAATTTATTACATATGATATAAGTAGAAATTAACCTCTTTGAGTGGCATGAGTGCAAGATTTTACCACTAGTTGTTTTGGTAGCTTCTCCAACCAGGCAAACCAACCACCTGTTCTGCCCTCAAAAAAACTATGCAGCCAACTGAGATGCATCAATAGTAGACTAACACACAATAAGCTTTACAATGAAAAACTCTTCAGAATATAACAGAGGCAATCTAGCCCTGGAAAGACACCTATCTCAGGTTTTATGGACTCTATCGTGGAGAAGGAAACTTGGACTGTCTGTTACTGCTTGAAGTTGTCTCTCGACAGCCAGGCTACAGTGAGACAGCTCATGTTGACTTCTACTGGCATTGCTGCCTCTGCCTTGCATCCTTTACAGGTAATGGCTCATCTTGGCAGAGGAGGTTGTTCTACTAGACTCCTCCACTGTCACTCTGTCTTGGGAGACTAACTTTACTTATTTTTTTTCCTTTTGATTTCAGTTTTAAGACTTCAGACAGATGCTATTTTAGTGCTATCCTGGCAAGTGTTCTTTAGTGCCATAGCCATTGGTGCTGCTCCTACTGCCAGAGACACAGGAGCAACCATCACTTCTATCAATCAATTCCTTCAGAACAAATTCAAAACAGCAGAATAGACTGCAGCAGGGTCCAAAGATTCACACAGAAAGTAAAGCAGGCCCTCTATGGCCAACAGCTCATGCTTTGTTTAGGTAAACTGAGAGGAACCACACTGGCAGGCAGCATCAGCTAATTCAAAATCCAGGCTCAGCTTCAGGCAGGCACTGGGGCTGTGGATGCTGGAGGGAGAGAATGTGCTCCTGTGATTCCTTCCAGCAGTGCTGCTGGAGCTGCTCCGGGTGCTGACCTCTCATGCAGAGGAAAGCAGCAGCCAAATAAAGCCTGTCCGCAGGGTTTTGCCTCAGCAGCATATGACAGCTACTGACAGCTAAGCTGTTTCTGACATCTTCCTCATTCGGCTGCATTTTTCTTATTTCTCCTTTATGTAGGCTGTTTTGTTTTTTTCTATGTTGCAAATTTTACCTGGGCTCTTTAAATAAACTTTCATCACGTGGATGCAAAGAGGGGAAATTGAATGAAACTTGAAAGAAATGTAAGATTTTGCAAGTAGCTTTGATGTTCTCTAGCTTTTTATTTATAGAATACAGATTAACTTCCTTTTGTTAACATCTATTGTTGTTTTATAATGGGTGCTGCAAATGCTTTGATAAATGAATTGAAAGAGTTTGCTACAGCTCCTTCTAAGTGCCCTGTCTTACTGAAAAGTAGGTTCTGTAAAAATCTGTTTCTGACTGAAAAATGGAACAAGAAAACTTCATCTGATTTTGGATGGTTATGAAGTAAAGCAATTGCTTTGAAGTTGTGAAATATGATTTCTTCACTCTCATATAACCCCTAAAATTCAGCCTCAACCTAATTCATATATGTGCATTGGAAAAACACAATCAGTAAGTCTACTTTTTAACTATTTATCCTTCTTAATATAACTATATTGTTTTGCTGAAGTCCTACATGTTCCTTTCCTTTGGCCTCTTGCATCTCTACTATCAGTACCTCTTTATAATACATAGAGATATTTTGCTTCTGTGGCAGATGTCAGATCTTGTCTTCATCAAATATGTTTGAAATTGTCTAAAGCTGTTTAGAATTATCCCAAAGGTGGCAAATATTCTGAGAATTCCTAGGATCACTACAAAGAGTTACTAGTGAAATCTATTATGAATGAGGCTAGGTATGTGCACTCTAGCAGGAGTGGCTACTGGGTGGCTACTGCTATTTCCCTTCTTGTTTCCATTCAGACATCTCATGTTGTTGCTGTCCTCAGTGGCACTGTTCCTAATGCCAGTGCTTTGAGCAGAGGAGGTTTTCAGTTTAGTACTTTCACAAACAGACAGATAACCTGAAACTCAAGTGCCCAAGGTCTAAAACAGCACCTAACGTGCAGTTTAAGTGGAAGATAGTGGCTTGGACCCAAAGAGGATGTTTCACAAACTTCCATGTGTTCCCACAAGCTATATATGTACCAATAAACTAAACAGGTACAACCTCGACGTCTGCTGGTAGGTACAAGGTAGTTATATACAGCAAAAAGTCAGAAAGAAGTCATAGATAAAACACTCTTTTCAGTCTGTATGGTGTTAAAACTGCCATTTCCCATCACATAGTCTGCAAATAACTTATCTTTTCATTATTTTCCCTTTTGATTGTTCATTTTCTGGTCTCCCACATTTGCATTCAGCCCAATGGTGAATTTCCTTTTACTGAACCCTGATGTCTTCTTGTGAGGTACAAATGTGCATTTGAGTCTTCTCAGGCTACAGAGGAAATTAAAGGTAGAACTTGAGAGCACTGTATGAGTGCTCCAACTGCAATGCTACATGTAAAGGTTCAGCAACTTGACTGTAAAGAAGAAATTAGGCATTTGTCCATACTCAAAAGGACCATTTACACAGACTAATTCCAGATTTGGCTTCATGAATTTCAGTCTTTTAGAGTTCCCAATTCAAGTGTTCAAGGTGGTATCTAACTCATAAAAAAAATAACGTTCTCCATAGCATAAATTGGTAAATATTCCTATCAAAATTATTTTTTTCTTAGATTTATATGATCATATGACTATAACCCGTTGGTATTTGGTCTTCCCACTAGATGTAAGTGCAACAGCAGCATGATTCACCAATCAATCATCTGAAGACACCACTTAATGACATACAGTGATCCCGTACAACATCTAGCTTATTTTGCTTGGGTTTTTATTATTTTTTTTAAATAACACTTCCTTCCAGTCTCAGAAATTATTTTAATTTAGTTAATTTCATCTGCAATGTGGTTTCAGAATAGAAAAACATCTTGCCTTTTTTTGACTCATTTGTATAATCTTTAAACTACTCAGGGTTCTTTTCTCAGCAATCTCTTCTATCTAATTGACCAGATGTGCAAAAGGTGAGTAATTAGCACATTCCTTTTACTCAAATATAAAACCATGACATTTTCAGTATTTAATGATTTCCAGTTCAGTTTTGCAAAAATAATATTTGGGGAATTGGACATGCTAGTTAGCTGCCATTCCTCTCCTCTTCCAGCTGCTTCCAGCTCTTTTCTGCAAGCAGAATGCTCCCTTCTAATCTCAGCTTTTTAACCTCAAGGACTTGAACTCTATTTTTAGCCTTTGTATGAATTTCCAATCTAATGCATTTAAAGAACTTATCACAGATGTCTAAAACCTTGGAAGTAATTAATAAAGTCCAGCTATTTCCAGACTACACCAAAACAATTTATCATTGCGTGTAAAATGGTATAATCAAGTAGTATAAATGTTTTCAGGCCAAGTCTTGCTATGAATTATTTAGTTCATCTCTCCTAATTAAAGACCTATTGAAGGATTAATGTCTTATAACCTGGCAAACTACTTTATTAAGTAACAAATTATCCACATAACGACCTCAAACTAAATTTATGTAACTTGAGCAGTAATTTGCATAAATATACAAAATCCACTGAAATAGAGCAATCTCTATTCAAAAAAGGAATCTGGACCAAATGTAAATCTATACTAGAAAATATAATTCACTGAATATCTGGCTTTTTTCAGCATTTAAATAAATACATGTTTATAAGGACTACTTCTATGAACACAGCAAGATAACAGTTATGCTGTGAAAGGAAAGCACAGATTTTCAATTTCCCTAATGTAAATATGACTTACTTTCCTTTCTAAGGCATGTAACACATACATACCTTGGTTGTAGAATTTGTATTATAAACCTACAGCATATACTATGCACCTGAAATTGGTTGTGGAAAGAAAACAATGTCAATGGTTGAAAAATTCAGGGAAAGATGAAATAGGTCAATACAGAAATACAGGTTAACATAAAAAGATACTGATATAAGAACGAAAGCAGGATGTAATGCTATGGTTCCACAAACAAAATGTTCACAACTGTTCAATTGCCAAAAATTGATAAAACTAACTATTAACAGTAAAAAAAAAATAAATAAAATAGGTTGTAGTAAAAGTCAACAGTGATGCTTTGTAAGGTTCCCCTCTGACTCCTAGGGCCCTGACTGTCTGAGTTTCCAGGATTGGAGGCCCAGATCTGATCCAGCCCAACTGTGTTAATGTGCCTCTGGTTTTTGAGAAAATTACTAAGTTGGGAAAAAGAGCTGTCTGAAAGAGTAAAAAGATGAGAAAATAAAAATTACAATGGGTACAGTTGTTGAGCTGCGACTTATTACTACCGCAGGAATTCAATAGGGAAAGGTAAGCTAACCTTCAAGAGGAAAAGCTGCACCAACACAGAAAGGTACAAAATCCTAAATAGAAAAGCCATGGATTTAAGTCAAATCAGTCGGGAATCATCAGGTCACAGACCTGAGCTGCCAGTGACAGCAGCGATGACAGAGCTGGTGGCAGACGGCAGCTCAGCAGCGCTGCGGAGCCAGTGCCGGGGGCTGCAGAGGCTGACCCTTCCCTGCCGGGCTCGTGCTGGCCGGACGTGCCGCATGCTTAGCCGAATAGCTAATGCCAATGCTTATGGGTGGATGCTTAGCCTAATAGCTCATTAAATCCTACCTATCTTCCGTGTGCGAGTTAGACAATAAGTGCTTTATGTTATAAGTATGTATCTTGTACCCTACATCTTTTTGTACCAGCTAATGACAACTGAGCAAAGTGATCCAAACTGGCAAAAATGCCTGCTGCTTTTGTATTTCTTCCCCTGAATACATGACCTATTTCTGTTAGGCACACATCAGGCTATGACTGGACAACTTCTAAGCCCCAGATTTTCAGACCTTATTTCTGCTTTCTTTTTGTTCTGCTTTTACCTGGCCACAGTTCTCTCTCAAAATTTTTAGTAAAATGAAAATCAAGTATTAACTCTTCTTGTCCCCCTTTAATATCTGCAGAAGAAATTACAACTAACATACATATTCCAGTATGATTGGAGACAAATAAGTGATTAGAGGACATAGAGAATTTATTGGGTCTTTCGGTCTTTGATCCTGTAAACCCTACTGTAATACACATATTATCAAAGACAATGCTCAGCAAAAACATCTGCACTCATATACATTAAATGCCTGCAAGAAAGATGAAATATAGCCAGCCAGAGCATCTTACTTGGTTTGTAAATAGAAAGGGACTAATGAACTTGGAGATGATTTCTGTAGTTTTGGGGGGAATGCCTGAAGAAACATTTTTTACTGAAGAATCCCATCCATAACATACATGATTTTAGTATTTATCCAAATAAAATAGTAAAACAGAGAAAAAATTCAAACCAAACAAAAAGTCCTTCCTGACCAGAGGTTTAACAAGCCTCTGAATCATCTAACCACACAAAATTGCTTCTTAGGAAGAAAAAGCCCTTCAGGTAATAGAAGAGAGATCTCTGAAAATTGTGCAATAGTTAAAAGCAAACTTAACAGAGTGGCCTTGAGGGTTTGGTTTATTGTACTCTTGGAATACAGCATGGCATATAAAAGATTTTTAAAATTCCAGTAGGAAAAATGGCAGAGAAGAAAAGTATAACACCTGCCTAAATATAAGAAAAAATATAAAATATAAAAACATAAGTAAAAAGTTAAAACTACTTGATAATTCTATTTTTGAAAGTCAGAATAATCATAATGCAAAATATACTGCAATTTCTCTTTAATGCTCAATAAAATGTAGAGAATAATACTGACAATATAGTGCCTTCAAATCAATTATAATTGTATTATCCATTTCTTATTTAGGAATGTCTACACTTGTGTAAAAATATCCCTCCATCTTTAGGATCCAGTAGGTCTGTATTCTATGTTTGTATTAAATAGATATATGCACAAGCTGTTCTGCAGAGCTGAAGAAAAAAAAGTTTTTCAGGGTTCACTTTTCTCAGTGTCCAGGTCTTCATATATCTCCTGTGCAGCTTGTTCTCTACACTAAGAGGTTCTTACAAGACCCAGTGGCTGACCTGTGTGCTGTGCAGTTTGCTTGAGTTGGGTGATAAAATGCACACTTGCTTTCTCAACAGGCAATTAAACCAGTTAGGGCTCTACCTGTACTGCTTCAGCCCTATCCCAATAATCCCCGCTACCGGGTTCTGCTTGGCACGCGGCACAGCACCTTTCTAGACTGCAGTTTAGGGAGACTTGAAGTTCGCAAGTAGTACAAATGAGGACTGAAGAATTAATTCTGATGGACTTCTGTACAATTTTAACTATTTCCAGAAGAAGCATGCTGAGTTGTGCAACTGGTTACCTTTAGTACAGAGATTGTATTTGAAATATGTACATGGTGTGTTTTGGATATATTTTTGAAGGTTTGATCCTACAGTTCTGGAGGGCACAAGAACTTCTTGAAAACAGCAAGGGAGAAAAGTGACAAGGATAACTCTTGTGTTTTCTATTGGGAGTTGCAAGGTCAATGCTGATTTAATTGAGATGTGGGGAGCAGAGCAGAGGTATAAGCAGGAGAAAGATGTTACAAGATTTCTTCTCATGAAAATTTCAATTCAATCAATACAAAAGCTACACATTTGGATCAAAAATGGCAGGGAATCCTCAAGGACTCTTCTTACAAAGAGTTCACATAATCTTAAATCAGCCTTTGATAGCCTAAGAGAGATCACTTTGTGGCTTTGAAAATGTGGAAACACCTGAAAATAATCAATGTTGCTGGAACCTTCACTTTAATGCCACACAGACATTTCTTACTATTTTGAGTGCTTCTATGCTAATTTTTTTCTTTATCAATAAGGCTCTTCCTAGGATTGCTATGAATTGTGTAAGTCCTAATGAGGGTACTTGAGGAAACACAAGGCAAAGGTGGAGGGCAACCACAGGACAAGTCAATATAATACAGTGATGAGAAGTTTGTACAGGAAAACTCTTTAACATCCTAGGATGTTTCTCTGCCTGTCTGTGTGTCTCTCTCTTTTTTATTCTTTAATACATATTTGGAAGAAAGTCCTGAGCGATTGTTGTTCTTCAAAAGGTAAATTAAAAAAAAAAAAAAAAAGAAAAGCAACAAAAACCCAAACAAGTGAATGTTACTCAGGTAGTCTATTATTGAATTGAAATATTTCCCTCTATAGCATTGCCTCAGTTGGTTGTCCTTTCATATCAACTTAAATTAACAACAAATCTGTTTCCACCTAACCCCACTTTAGAACAAATTATACAGATCAAAACAGGCCTCATATTAGTAACTGAAGTGGTCTCAATACTGGAAAATTTATTTAAAATTGACTTTTTTGAATCGGCTTACAGTAACAGAAAATATGTATATAGTGTATGCAATATTTTACTACATTTTTATTAAATGCACTGTATATATATACATTTATAGCTTAAATTCTACTTATTTATTACATTTTTAATAGGAAAAAGTGAAGGAAACAACTAGAAACTAAAGGAATGATGTTTTAAATTATTTGAGATTTGTGAACTACAACATCAAGTACATATAAATTTTATTACTGAAACATTTTTACTTTGCTTTACTTATATCACAGTTTGTTTTGGAATTCAACACTGATAATCTCTTTGAAGAGATGTGCTCAAAACCTATGACTCAAAACCAAAACCATTTAAAATAAATAACTGTCAGGGGGAACGTGCAATAAAGTGAACATTAAAAAAATCTAAGCTGATTCTAAGATTATTTGTGCATTTTTCTTCCCTTGTGTGGAATAAATGGATATGTAATTTGCTTTGGTTTGATGTTCAGATTTAATCTACATCTGAAAAAAGGTTGTTCAATGGATTTCTGGGATAACTAGAAAATCAGACCAAATTAAATCACTCATTGCTCTTATCAGATTTCTTTACTCTTTATACATTATATATATACACACACAGACACAGCTATATATAAACCCTCTAACTCATCATTGACTCTGCTTTCTTCCCTCACAATATTATTGTCATCTCTGGGGCCCACAAAATGAAGCTATTGCATCTTCCCTACTGGACTGCACTGAAGTAATATGGAAAAGCTGTATGACCATAGGCCAGGTCACCATTACGAGTTAAAAACTTTATTTATTTATTTTTAGGAAAGCATTTTGCCAGAAAAAGCAGCTCCCAAGTGGTAAATAACTTGGTAAATACAGCATAGTAGTATTTCCAGACACCACCTGTGTTTGAGACTGGATTCAAAAGACTGAAAAATACTAGAGCTCCATTGTTTGGGAGTAGTGCTGCCAAATTACCACTTTTTAAAACCGTAGAATTTACTACCTGCAAAACTGCATATACTTATAGCTGAGTCAAAATAATGCCAGAGGAGAATAAAACAGGAGATACATAGAAGATCTCAGAAGCTGTTACTTTAAATACAAAATATTTGTGACTTCCCTATTTTTCCAGGCCCTAACATTTCTGGTTGCTGTTCATTCAGAGGTGACTACTAGGGCTGAAACTTGCATGGAAGGTTTGAATCTGAGAGTACACACAGCGCTGTGAATATGAATGAATAAAGCAATACTGTGACAGGGCACAGACCTAATATACTTAATTAAATAATAAAGAAGAAACCCCCCAAATAACACATGGACTTAAACTTTGGTCAAGGTTTAAGCGTCATTGACCATTACTGATCAAAAGCATTATTGAAAGATAGTAGGACAAGATGGATAAATAATATAGACGATGTGAGATTTTAATTTGACTGACTGCTTGAATGAAATCATTAACACTTTGTTACTATGACAGGAGACATAAAAGCTCAGGACTTGGCTATGACAGAAAATATAGCTACAGCCTGAAATGCCAATTAAAAGGGGAAAAAGCACCTCTTTCTGGCATGGAAAGTAGTTCCCCAAAAGTATCACCAGATTTAAAATTTGACTAGCGGTAAGTGACCTACCTTTTATTTCAACTATCAACTGAACTTTTTCACAGCCCCAGAGGCTAAGTGTGAACTTCATGCAACCAGAACTGAGTGTGTCTCACATAGTTCTTAAAAGGCAGCTGTATTAAAAGATAAGTAAGGACCACAGTTAAAACTACCACAGAAAGTCTCTCCATCCTCAAGCCCCAAAAAACTCTTAAAAACAAAAGAAAACGAAAAAGAACCTTATCTGCACTGTATTCTTTACATCAGAGCAATTTTTGTTACCAACCAGTCACATCCAGGCATTTCTCAGTCTTTCTCCTGCCCTTCCAGATTTAACAGTTTAGTAATTTGAAAGGTTTATGAATCAAGTGGATCATTCAGTCAATCTCAGTCTCAAAGAATCTTCTTGTAGAGGCTGAGACCAGTAAGTGTCACACGAAGAAACTGTATTTGTTCTACAGAAGTAACAGAAATAACTGAGGTTTAGAAAACAATCTCCTACCTTTACTTCTCTAGAGGCATGAAGTCATATACAATTAGACAGAAGGTCAGACCACTTGGATCAATTTGGTATCTCAACATCTCATTTTGGGGAATATTCACTTTAACACTAATGTGGTAACATGAGGCAGTAGAAGCATTAATAAGCAGGGAATAGTGAGGCAGATACCCCTTCTAACAATTTCAACCAGGAGGCACGAAATCATATATATAATTTCAACTGCCATATAAAGACTAAAGTATTTGTTGTCCACTATTGAATTGGTTAAGATTTAAACTTTTGTAACTGAAATCTAGTGAAGGAGCTGAAACAGCTCCAGATATCATATTTTTGATGCTGGATAAGAAGAAAAGCAAAAGTTTAGAGGAATATTCTCCTTCCTACTGGCATACTTTCAAGTTTCTTATATTGGACAAAGACCCTCTGGATGTCTCTCATGTTCATTGTATTGGGTGGCTCTGTCAATCCACACTTCTTCATTTGCCCTCGGAATTGTGAGGGCAATTACTAACATCCATGTTAGTAATGCAATGGGAAGAAAGGTAAATTCCTCCAGTTACCTAAGTGTGCCTCTTCTCCTGGTCCTGCACCAGCAGAATAAGTTAAAGTACAAGAGAACTGAGAATTTGTGATTGGTGCTCTCACTTTCTCTCATACATCCATCTTTTCTGTGCCCAAGTTCACTCTGCTAAATGAAGTGAAGAAATGTCCCTTCCTGACCTGTCTCAGTCTGCAAAGATTCAGGATTTCCTGTTTGCATTTAATAGTATGTGAAATTACACAAGAGATATAGGAGAACATTAAACACAGAGAAAAACTGGAAGTGAAACATGTAGAAAGAGAGAGCAGGTCATTGTCTTGATCCTTAATCTCTAATTGAACCTTATTACTACCCCTAAAAATAATGTTAAGTCATGTAGAATATTATAGAAATGTCGCCGAATAAAAAATAAAATCCCTTTAAGAATTTAAATGGCAAGAGCCTTGAGCAGTTGGCGATAGGTTTCTCTCAGAGAAACAACTCATCTAGACAGAGGAGTCAGGATTACTGGAGCTAGCTGTCATGCAGCTCTGTGAACTTTCTTCATTTCTGTTAGCTGAGGGTATTGGCCCGTGCTGACCTTCTGTACTCTGCTCGAGGCAATCACATCAAACTCCCTTTCTGATGAGCCAATGTGAATGGCACTCTGCTAATGACTCTTCCTGCCACATTTCAAGATTCATGGCAGTTACATCCAAAGGAATTATGGACTCCATATCTTTTGCCTGCAATTAATGAAATCCTTTCAGTTCAAAGACCCTCAACTTTAATGCTAATTCAAAGGATATCAAAGTAATTGATAGTCTGCATGAATAAATCTCTGTGCTTTAAAATGCTTAACCTTCAAAAACCCCATCAATTTAGAACCATAGTGCCTTAAAATGGTGAAATCACTAATCAGAAGAAATTCCTGAGCATTACACATACCGTTGGTTAACCTATATTAAGAAAAGGAGTTAATGTCCTTGCTAACTGATTTCATAGATTCAAACAGCAAGTAACTACATCCTGCTTCTTCTATCTGGAAGTTCTTACTTGACCTCTGCTTGGAAAATTTCTGCACAATGCCAGTTCCATAGTTGGTATTTCTAGTGCTACTCCTGATTAAAAAAAATCCAAACTAATTAGCATGTAACAAACAACATTAACAACATATGCTGGGACTGTAATGAACTCCTAATTTGTAAAATGTTCTCAAGGATGCAGTATTATTGATTAAAAATTAACATTTTCTCTTGCTCTAGAGCAATTAGTGAAAATTTAAGATAATGAATATTTATAAAGCTAAGGCAAAAACTTGATCATATCCTAAGACACCATTTTCATGCTTAATAGCAGCTAGCAAACTGCTGGCAAGCAGACCTTATGTATTAGGTTTTCAGGGCAGAAATTTGTTCATCACAGTCTACAGCTAGAGCTGAGAATGCAGGAAAAGGGCAATTTCACTCACAAAAGCTGAGAGGCAGCAGCAATAGCACAAAATAAAGTACAGGCAGTCAAGTCAAGCTAACTTCCAGTGCATATTACCAAGTCTTTCCCAAGAGGTCAAACTGTCAGGTTAGCTAACACCTTTGATAAAGTCAACAGCAATGCTAGTTACAGCTTTGCGCTTTCATTTCAGAAAAACAGTATGTGCCTGCCACGTCACACTGGTTTTCTAGGACTCCTTTGATGAAGTATAAGGCTACAGCTAGACATCTTTATGTGGCTGGCAAAGGTAGGATTTGGCCCATTTATCACTCTCAGTAACAGCAGCTTATTTTGAGGAGCTGTTCAGCTAGCACTCTGCACTCATCAAACAATTACGCCTATTAGCACTTTGTCTTAATATCAACTTTTTAATCATTCCTTAGGCCAGTATGGGTTGTCAACCAAACCTTACTTTTTCTTTTCTAGTTTTCATTCTCTTAACCCAGATTTCACAAGTACAAAAAACTTTTCTATACTTACTGAAGAGATTGCCCCTGGACTTGCCGTATGCAAGGTGATAAACAAAGATGTCAAACCTTGAAAGTAGATATATATTTCAGATATATCCAACTCTCAAAAATTAATTCCACTGGAAAGAATACTTCAAAGTAATTACTAATTCTAGAGGTGCTAACTTTTAGAAATTGCCAAAGAGGAAAATACAAATGAACAGCTGTCACTGGGCCTTTTCCTCAAGATCAAGAAAAACATTATTGCTGTGTAGCCCATGATCTTCTGAAACACAGAGATATATTAGATGGTCACCAGGCAGGGAAAGATCTGCCTGTAAAGGATGCTATATCCTGTCAAAATATACACATACCCCTAGCAACCCCTCATCTCCAGCCTGAATGGAAACCTCGGTGTACAGGCAGATAGGTGAGTGTGAAATGTCTTGTGTACTTCTTTTTTTGGACCAGATGAGAATTCAAACTCTTTTTGAGAACTGCCACCTCCATCTTTCCATTAGGCAACTGGGACTTCATGTGTCATGTTGAGAGCTCAAGGTATTCAGTTCTTAATCAAAAAGATGCTTTTATCTTTAAAGAAGAGTCTCACATAATAGCTGTGGCAGTGGAACCCGAGGATCTCAGCTGTAGCTGCTATACACATCTAGCTGCAGCCTTCACAGAAATCCTTCTGACAATGAGGGAAAGGTTGTTAAAAACTGTGTCTGTCACAAAATGAAGCAGCATAGAAAGAGGGGTGTTATTCTACAGCTTCAACCTTTCTGGAGCTATTAAAGGTGTTTTGGTTTTGGGGTGGTGGTGGTTTTTTGTTGTTTTGGTTTGGTTTGTTTGTGTTGTTTTGGGGTGGGTTTGTTTTTGTTTCTTTTTCCCCACAATAAATAGGCTATATCTATAGAAATGGAATTTAAAAGAATTCTAAAATTAGGCTGTGATGTTCTCTCTCCTTATTTGCTAGCACCATAGCTCTGCTTCTCTCAGGAGAAGCCACAGTTCACGGTAGTTAAAATGTTTACATCCATTTCTGACAAAAAGGAAAGATTCAGTGCTTTTATCATGTAACTCAAAAAAAAATTTGTCAGCACTTTTTTTTTGCTAGTTAACTTTTTTAAGTATTAATAATGGAAGTTAATATGAAGAGTTTTAATTCAGTTCTTGACTGCAGAAGGGCAGACTATAGCATTACCCATCAGAAATTAAATGCTGAACGACAGAAGCTCATTACATCATATGCATTTCCTCTTGTTAACTTCAGTAGATGTGACCTATAAAAGTATATTGCTTTGTATTTTGTTAACTCAGAAAAATGGGGGAAATACATAGTGGACAAGCATTTTCCATCCAGAGGATTTCCGCTATAAACATTTTTTTAATATCTTTAATAACTTCTGTGGTAAAAGGCCTTTCATACACTCATGTTTAGTTTCAACTGTGCAAGCTACACTGCTACTTTGAACAATTAATCTTAAAACAGTATGGACTAGTATGGATTATTCTTAAAACAGTATCTTTTGACAATATTAAATATTGGTAGAAAAATAAAGTTTAACAACTTCCATTAAGGACTTTTCAGCTCTCATGTTTTGTAGTACTGACAGCACTAACACATGGCCTTTGCCATCATGTCTAAATTAATCAGAGGCCATGTTCTTAATTTTGTTTTCAGTTTAAGCTTCTTTTCCTTTAAAATCTTGGTGTTTTTAACAGAAAAAAATAACAAGCTAGGAAAGGAAGGTGTCTAACAGAAACAAAAGAACCTATTTCAGCAATAGGTGAATGCTCAAATGATTCAAGCGATGAATCACCACTGTGATAATCAACATTATTACAACTAAGTCAGGTATAAAGCTGTGGCTGCTCCATAAATATTCTAAGATGGACTGAACTGAATGGTAATTGTACCAACTACTGTTCCTCAATATTGCTCCTCAATTACAGAATAGACTGCCACAGCTTCTGTGGGTTTGTTTCTGAAAGGAGCTGAGTATACATGTAAGCTACTAAAAATTCATGACTCCAGTCCTTTGCAGCTCCCTGTGAATTTTGATAAAATCGGGAACACCTTGAAAAAGCATAATGTAGTTGGCAAGTTAAAGCTCCTTTCTGTTGGGAAGCTGTCTTTACAGGGACAGAGTTACAATAAACTTGTAAATTTGCAGGCCTCTTTTTTCACAATCAGTGAACTATTAATCTAGAGAAATTCACTACTGTATTTCAAATTCTATAAGCTGTAATTTATTGTGTAAAAAGTTTCCCAGCAATACAACCTAGACTGTTGCTTCTTAACTTAACAAAAAAAAAAAAAAGAGAGAGAAAAAAAAGTGCAAATCTGAGTTTCAAACCAGAACAGGAGCTATGCAAGTTTTCAGGAGAGCTGACTTGTTATCTTTCAACTATGTTCTACATCAGCATTGCTCAGGCTGACTCAGCCCATGGTTTTTGCTTTCTGGTTCTGACTGGAATTACTATTTTCTTTACTGATTCATGATTAGAAACCTTCTGAATGAATTACTCTCTGGTCAGTGTCAAAGGTGGCATATAATATAAAAACTTGCTTAGAGTTATCACTATTATAGTTAATTTATTGAGATAAATAAGGAATCCTTTGGCACAAGTAGTATTTTACACCATAAAGAGAAAGCTATTTTGACAACAATCAACATTATGGGTTCAGAAGTAATTACTGACATAAATCAATAGATGCTGGAAATATTGTTTTTACATTCACTGTTAATTCTCTGGTATCATATCTCTAGAATATGACCATCACATCTTTCAATGAAGTCTTTTAAAAAAAGCCTGGAAATACATATAGAATTTCAGGCTCTGGCAAAGATTAAATAATCAGTTAATGACTCTTTAGAGAAAACCTTTGTATGTCACTGCATCATCAGAGTTTGAATGATCCATGAAGCAATTTTTTACCTCCTTCTCAATTAGCGTAAGATGTTAATATGGGTTAAAGGGAGCTTTCTAACAAAATGAGAGAAATATGATAACTGTCACAGGGTTTCCTAGTTGCATTTTTCCCAGTTCTGGTGAATGGAAGTTAAATGTCATCTCCACATTTAATGTGTTCTGATTTGATTGAATTGGGGGAGGAATGACTTTATTACCAATAATCCATCAAGCTGTAGCTGTAATCACTGGAAAGTAAAATCAGTTCTTCCCTGCTAAAGCACATCCCCTGGTCTTGCTTTCCCCAAGCACATTGGCCTCCTGGAGTTTCACCCTGGAAATATTTAGTTACATTTTGTGTCTGTAAGCATTACCAATCCTCTTTTTCTAATGTGAATTCTCTTATCTTATAGAATTTCTTAGTCCTTTCTAAGAAACATCAGTTGTATTCACACTGCCACTATTCCAGCCTCTGCCCTAGGTCAGGCACATATATATCTGTAGAACAGCCACCCATACCTTCTCATAGAAGCACTTCTTAGCAAGGCTGCAGCAGGACCACATCAACAGGATATACTTTTGGTTATAGAACAGACCTGCTGACAACTGAAGTTTTACTATTGTAGATGCTTTGCTTTGTAGGACCAGACTCAGGGGCCTTCCAGAGCCACTTATCACTTAAAGAGACCCTAATGCAGCCCTGAGCTGGAGCATTTTCTTAGTAGAAAATATTTATTAACATAAAGTTATTTACAAACTCCCCCTTCCTCTAGCACAAAGGTCTTATACTTGGGATGTGTGTAAATGTATTGGTACAGAAATACCCCAATGTGCTTCGTCTCTGATTTTCACAAGGCTGTTAAACAGTTTACCCAACAAAGAGAGAAGTCACTCTCTCCATCATGATAAAAAAAGCTGTGATGATCGCTGCCCTGGCAAGACAATAGAGTAAGGCAATCCCAGTTATCTTAGAAGTCGCTTCCCAGTTATCTCAAAAGTCACTCAGATCTCTGCGTAGCACAACACAAATTAAACCTTCCATTTAAACTGAAAATGGGACCTTATAATATTTGTCTGAATCTGAATCGTGAATGCATACAGAGTCATGTACTCTGGTTGAAAACAGATTTTTGGGCTGCCTATTATATTAATTTTACCAGATTTATTTTATTCATTTTAAAGAACTCTATACTGATCTCTGCTACAAAGTATACATTTTCTTTGGCTGTATTTTATGTGCTTTAAAAGGAAAAAAAAAATTAAACTGTAAATTATCTCTTTTTGATACTATTGATTCTTCCTTAAATCTAGGAAAAATATGTTGCATACTATTTTATGTCTCCATTTTGAAATGATGACTTCTTATACCTTTTTGTCTGTGCATTAAAATAAATGAAATTTTAAGAGTAGATCAAGACCGACTGATGCAATCCAGTTCATTTTAAAATGCAAGTAAATCAAGTCCATTACAGATGGCAGCCTGATCTGCTGTCTCTCCCTTATATCACAGATTTGCTCTACCTCACATTGAATATGGCAGACTGTCCTTTTTAACTAGGGAAGTAGGTGAGATCTGTATTTTGTAGAATTTACCTCTGGACAAGTACCATTATACCTGATTCTGGCAATGTCATCTACTATGGTGACCGTCAAAGGTTTGTCTTGAAAGGGATGGCAGCAACCCCACAGCCCCAGATGAGGTCTTTCCAAGGCAGAGCTGGATGGAAGGAGGACAACTTCACACATTAATTATTTTCTACACATGTACATGCACCAACTCTCCAAACACCAGCTTTCCTGTTTGATGATGAGTAGAATTAACCATAAAAGCAGTTAGGTAACTATTTATAATAGATTATTGTATGAGGCAGCCTATTACACATGCCAAATTCATGAACAGCTTTTATGGCTGGTCAGGTCTCAAATGCTAAACAGTGATTCCAACAGTCTTTGCAACTGCTTTTTACCTATGATGAAGCAATCCTCTAAATCCAGGTAAAAGATGTCCCATGTGCATATACACTTGTGGAAACCCCTGTAAAAGAGGCAACATCTGCATAATCAGCAGCTGTTCCAAAAGAAATTCTTGCTTTTGCAACAGATGGGACTACTAATGACAGTGATCAGGAACCATACTGAGGAATCCTTCCATCCAAAATACTGATTTTAAACAGGCACCTTTAAAACTTTTCAAATCAAAAGGCACAACACAGAAGTTACTTTGCAATTCTTACTTTGAAATTAAAATTTGGTCTTCCTACATACAGACTCCCCAAGAAAACTTTATTTTTCCTTTTTTTTTGCTAATATGTAATGTGTTTTGTATTCAAACTACATTATTAAATTCCCATTCGCCTTTAAATTACACCTTTGGAGAGACCAAGAATATAAATATGGGTTGTTTAAAAAAAAAAAAAAAAGTGTTTTTTTTTCTTGCAATTTTGGATATAAAATAAGAATGTCTATCAAACTGTTAGTTATAAAGTGCCTACACCACTGTAGAAGTGTTATGATCAGTTCCACAGAACCTCTGCTAAATTTACACTCTGTCATATGCTGCTCATTTCTGAAATACTCCAACATAGAATGGTTTCAGAGAAAGAATGGGATCCTAGGCAACAGATTCAATCCAGCTCCAGAATGTTTTGAATTCTTCTTTTGGGATCATAAGTAAAGTTGATGCTGGGAATTGAAAAATTGTTGACAAACAATTTGTCTCCAAGATGCATTATGGACTGACTCAGCTGTTGCAGCCACAAAACAATAAAACATTCTGATGCAACCTACTCTGCTTTTGGCATCATGTTTCATACGTCTCTCTAGAAAACCTCACTTAAATCTACAATGTTTGTGGATTTTCTTCCTTCTCAACATGGGAGAAACATCATTTTCTCAGTAGTCCCAACCTGGACTGGTTGTATTAGTGACATATTGGTCCTGGAACAGAAACCACAGACCAACCTTTAATGAGGAAATCTAGTCCAATTCCTATTTAGACCTTAACCACTCTACTCATCTATATCCATCAATCTCAGTGGATGAAAAGAGTGCTGACACTAATAACTTTGTTTCTAGTTTCCAAATGCAGCTGCATGGAAGTAGAATAAATGCAGCTGAACACTCCTATCCTGTTCTCATTGCCTGAAAACATTGCACAGTGTTTTTGACAGAAAGATTCTGAATATGCTACACTGATGTTATTTAAGATCTGGTGCCTGTTTCTATAGAACTTGACGTTGCACAGGCTTCTTGAAATCAGCAGCTGTTCTGACCTGCAAGGTAATGCCTTCTAAAATATTGTCTAAACGTCCTATCTAGAAAATTTCAGGTCAGTTCTTATGCACTTTGTGTGAAGACTAACTACTATATTAATAAATTATGAAGAGGTGGAAGACTAATTGAGTTCCCACTTTGCTGTATCCTCAGTTGTATCATTAACAGTTCTTTCTCAATTTCTTTTAACAATGGCAATACTAAATCTAACTACTTCCAGGTCCCATTATATCATATATGCAATATAATATGTATATATTTAATATTGTATTCTACGTACGCTTGCATACATCCTAGAAATGGTCAATCCCTATCCTTGGCTGTCTTCCATACATCATGCCTACTATTACGGCCCTACAAGGCTCAAATGCTGCTTATAACAGTAATTTCTTTTTTTTTTTTCAGTCACAGATCAACCCCTATAAAAGTCTAACTGCTTTCCTAAACTGTCTGAGTGAGACCTTATCAACAAGGAACATAAATTTGGGAAAAAATTTGCCTTTGCTAATAAAAAACCAGGCATTAGACTATCTCATTTAGCAGCATTTGGGCATTGTCTGCCTCTCTCTGGAAATTACATTTGGTCTTTGCCAAAAAGCAGAAGCACACAGTATAATAGGATAATATAGGACCTGTTGAGAGGTAAAACAGCAAAAAAAAAATCATAAACAGGTCATAAATGTTAAAATGCAAAAGGAAGTAAATGCCTGTTATTCATCTTCCAGGCAGTATTCAGACATTCATGAAATTGAAAGTTAATGTACCAGGGACTTTCATTATCTGACCCATTCTATACTATCCATTAGAATCCCATAGAACTAGAGACAGAGGACCAATATGTCACTAATACAAGATGGAAAAGGTCACAAAAACTAAGCATCAATAAGACATTACTTCTCTATTAAGTTTCACAACACTCAGCAGAAAACACATTTGCTGAAACCAGAATGTTTTATTATGTAATGTAGCTAAGCTGAGAGAAATATATGTTTACAAAAGCAAGGGCATAATGATTAGTTGCTGAGTGAAAATAATGACTTTTTTTCCTCTGTTTTCTCATTAAAGACATTTTGTTTGTTAAAAGAAAAGTAGTGCATGGGTTTTTTGCTTTTTAAGGCTATATCTTACAATAGAAATATGTTGTTCCTTTGGCTATAGCAAAGGTTTCCTTTCACACCACTGAAAATACAATATTTATTGGTATGTAGTAAAGTCAAAACAAATTTGCTTTCCATTTCCTCTAGTGGAATATTTCATTTATTTACAATAGTTTTCAGTAAAAACAATATCACTACTACTGCAACATCATTTTCACGTACTGATTCCCTTGAGATTTCTCCATCCCATTTCTCCCCTAATATTGTTGCCCAAGCCACTCCATATACATTGCTCTTACTATACAGATGAGAAAAATGCACAGAAGAAACTGTGATGTGCAAATAAATTGCTATGAAGCAACTTACAAAAAGACTCTTAACTTTACCATTTGCTATTAGAGAAAATATGTGAGTGTTCAGGATATTTAAGTGTTACAACTAGTTTGTTTGTGAGGCAAAGCTTGCTGTCAGTGATCTTAGGACTCACTCAGACAACAACCTCGTTCCTCATGCTACTGTATCTGGTAATGGGTGAAGAGGAGGACTTGTCACAGTAGACTCATCCATGTAAACAAAAAGCAGACAGACAAGTGGTTATGTCCTGGTGGACATTGGATCAGAGGACTTCATTCACCACTTTGTGACTTTTGGGGAATGCCACAGGAGAAATTGTTACAGCTGGCCAAGTTCTATCTTGATACATTGGTTTAGTGGTTCAAAGATTTTTCAGTGTCACCAATAAACACCTGGAGACTGAGATAAAACTTTTACTGTTTAAATGTAAACAAACACACCCAACTCCTTCAGCAAAACAATCCAATAAAATTATTTGAAAAGCTATAAAAGCAGCCTGTAGAGTGGTTAGAGTACTAAAGGTGTTTGAAAGAAGACATAAAAATGAAAATATGATAACATTAAGAAAAGGAAGGAAATTTTCATTTGGGATTCTCAGCAATAGACTGGACAAAATGACACAACATACTACAGCACACATGATTTAAAGAGCAACTCTAAACTGGCTGGAATAGAGACACGACAGATCACTACCATGTCCCTGTCTGCCCATATCCCTCCCCTTCCCTTTTCAGTCATGAAGGTTTGAATTTCAGGTTAATCGTGCAAAACAGGGAGTGACTGAAGAAAAGCCTGACATAAGGCTGAAGCCCTGGGATACAACTCTGTCTCTCACTTTTCAGCATCCACAGAGACACTAAATATTTGCAGTCTTTAATTGGAGATTTGCAGCTTCTAAGACTTTTTCTGTTTAGTTGGTTTTTGTTTGTGTTTTGTTTTTTAATTAGAAGAATGACTAGAAAAAGACAATTGCAGCTAAAGAAATTCAGAAGTGCTGAGTGACAAAAAGCAAACAAAAGGGCTGGAAGACAAACTATTGCCTTGCCTTCAACTCAGCGACTCTCAGTATCTAGGTTTAAACTCCTTACCATCATATCAGAGGAAAAGACCCTCTTCTTTTCATTTGCTCATGGAAAGCATGTGCATTTACTCAAAATTAATCCCACTGTTTAAGGAGGATATACAAGGGAACATTTTAGATAATTTTTACTCTTGCTTTGGTAAACACTTTGCAGTGGTCTATGATAAAATTCTTATTTAGAAAGTTGTCTTTTTAACTGTGCAGAATCAATACTAATGCAGACAAGGTTAGCAGTTACTGGCTAACCCCTGTCCATGCTAGCAGGCCCCTGAGGCACATGGAATTTATGCAGAATCAAAGTTAGTAGCGTTGAAAATAACAAATCCCTGAATTCTTGTTACTTGATGTTGCCTCCTATCCAATGTGCTCATAGTCTTTGAGATAATAGAGAAGACAATCCAACAGTCCTTTCCCATCCAAATCTCCTGGTCACCTTTTTTTTTTTTCTTTTTTTTGGCAACAGTTAACTGAAAGCCAAAATCACAGAAAGAAACTAGGATGGGATTTTGTTAAAATTACCTTGTAAAAGACAAGAAAGATCTACTGGGGTTTTTTTGTGTTTGGTTGGTTGGTTGGTTGGTTGGTTTTGGTTTATTTAACATTATTGGAATTTGTTGAATTAAAATATCTGGATAAAATGGTAGTTGCCTCTCTGTGCTCACTAACCTTTAATAAGGGCTAAACTGAAGTGGAGCATTAGATAATGTGACAGTTCCTCCTAAAATAACCAGTCTGAAGTCTTCAACTCTCATTTGAAATAAGGTTGTTTTTCACAAGACATCTGCCTACAGGTGTGCTATTCTGGAGTGGCCACAACACATAAAGACAGAAGACACTGAACTGCAAACCGAAGATTTTATGTTTATTAATACGATTCCTTGTAGTCAGCCTGTGCTCATGAAACACACATGCTTAGAAAGCCAAGAGAACTTTTCCAAGCCCTGCAATTCTAAAAGAATTACTTCTCTTTTAGTAGATTACAGTGCACCCATACCGTATGTCTTTACATAAAGAGATCAGTATCATGGTACTAAGCATTAGAACATGAAATCTATGTTTTCCAAAAAAAAAAATTACAGCTAAGATAATCCAGCCAGCTATACTTAAATAATAGGGCAGGCCATATTGTTGTTTTACAGAGAAAAAAAAGTAAATGACAAGTAAAGCTTTGATTTAGACTTAAAGCGACTGTACCTCCAAAAATAGTTAACCACCACCACTAAACCAAAGAAAAATCTCTTAAAATAACAAGTCACTACACAACATGCAAAATACAGCACTGCATAATACTACAGCTTGAACTGGCTATGAAAGACATTCAATAAAGTCTCTCAAGATACCTATTTATTTATTTGACATGCTTCCATGTATTACTGTCACCATTTACTACTATTTACTTTAATTAGATCCTCCTGCCAAAATTCATTAGAGAAGAATCTGGTACAATGAAGAGTAATAAATTCTGTTCATTCATATGTTTTTAAATTATTCTACTCCTCTAGAACAAAACGTGGTATTTCCTACCTTGGCTGCTAGTTAAGAGACTGCAAAAACAGTCACAACAATTCCTTCAAAATCTGGTGTCAGTTACAATTGAGTTCACATGACCTACTGCTAGAGCTTCATTTAACAGAGCTGCACAGCATAGCCAAACTGTAATCAAGTGCTGTATTACTGAAGCCTATACATCTTATTGTAAGTGACACCAAAATTGTTGGCCAGGTGGGGTGAAACAGCCACCCCCGCAAGCCAAACCCTGCCCCCAAATAACATCAGTGCAAGAAATATGAGAAGCTCCAAACTTTCAGCTGTGCTTAATTACTGTATTTAAGGTCCTGAAAGGAGAAGGATGGTATCAAGTCTCAGCCTAGTGGCTAGATAATTTGCCCAGAAAGTAGGAGTCCTGGACTTAATTCTCTCTCCATCTAGAGTGATTTCAAGGTAATTACATTAACAGCAGTTTTAGGGACTACTTGCTACCTAACTTGTCAAAGGAATGCTACCATGAAAATACTGAAAGTCTAATGATTAGTTTTGCCAAGCTACTAGGCATATATGAGTATATCCATATTCATCCCAACTAGCAATTAATTGTTGAAAACACACATACACATCATCGCTCTCTTATTTTACATAAATGAGAACTAGAAAAAAACCCCAGGATAGTCACAATAAAAGTGTATTGATGGAAAAAATCTTCCATCAAATGATAGTGTAACTCTATCAATTATGATATTAAAAATCTTAATTACATTATATTTTTATAAATTACTACTATGAAAATCAAATATTTACCAAGTATTTAACAAGAAAAGTCATTGTCTCATGTCAGTCTATTTGAAACACCAATTTTTTATTTTGTTCTTTCTTGTTTAGATACAAAAGAATAAACACTCTGCTCTTCTTAAGGAGTATCATCGTTTTTTTTGGAGGAAGGAATGAAGAGAGAAATTCTCAGTCCTGCAAGAAATCTAACCTATTTTGTAGCTGATAGGAATTCTTTGACAGATTTCACTGAGGGATAGAAAATAAAACTTATAATGGAAACTTCTACTTTAATTATGGATAAAATACTGATGCCACAAGAGAAGGTTCAGTATTGCACTGTTACTTGGGTTACCCTGGTTCTCACTGATATCCAGGGTGATATTGATTGAACTTTCTCACAAAAACTCCACATGAATTAAATAGAAATATTACAAAAATTTTCAAGGAAGTTAGAGGAGAAAGTAAGCAAAGACAGAAAACTCCATTTCTGCCCTAAATTGGACCCTTACTTCAAATTAGATCCTGCAGGAAAGGTCAAGATCCCATGGTGCAGGCTGCAGCCCAGAGCACTTGTGGTACCCTCTCTACACCCTCCCTTTTCCTTGGGTACAGGATTGCCTCCCTGTCCCAGTTTCCCACCTATGACAGGACAAAAATGACAGCTCTCTTCTGATACTTCAAGGGATAAGGAAAACCTGCTGCTGGATAAGGAAAAAAAATGAGAGGAATATGGCTCATCACCAGGACCTTCTTCTCTCCATTTCTGTGAAACTGCTCAGCTCATAGGACACAGATGGAGCTATGAAAACTCCAGTGAGAATTCCCTGCATGCCAAATTGCAGGTTTCACATAACCTCCTTATTTAACTTTATCATTGTCTTCTAACACTATGAAAAAAAACACTAAACAAAACATCAAAATATCTTTTTCCTGCAAGTCATGAAAAAAAATGCTAAAATGCCTTGCTATCCTTTCATGTGATCTGTCTTCCATCAGTGGGCTGCACTCCAAGAGCAACAAATGTGGGTAGGAAGACAGAATTAAGTTATTAAAAAAAAAAAAAAGGAAAAAAAAGTAAAAAAGAGCAGTACTGATGCTGCTGGAGATAGAAATCAAAGGAAGAGAAGAAGAAAGAAGTGAGGAAGCAGTTACATTGTCATGGTCTACGAGATGAGAAAAAGGTTTATACTAACCTTTGTGTCTCATCCTTCTTCTTGGGCATGGAAATGCAGTATCAAATAGTTTCTGAACTGCTGAGAAGAGGGGGCAGCAGGCTTAAGTAAAGAGAAATAAATGGTGCCCTGAAGACCTGCTACTTATCCAGGGTGCAGTTTCGTATAACATCAGAGAAGACCTGAGGAAGGAGTGGAGGCCAGCATTAATTAATTTGATTTGGCCAAGATACTAGACTTAACTGACTTCAGTTGGCTGGGCACAGTTCATTTGTAAAAGGGTTCAACAGATTATTTTAAAAACAGAAATTATTTATTTCAAAGAAGTAAAGGTATATGGATGGAAATTAACCAAAGAGGGGAGCGGACAGGTGGCACCACAGAGCATTTCTCATACCCTTTCAGGTAAACTGGCTTAATAATTTAACTGGGAGATTTTTTCCTAGGAAGAATCTTTAGCAAACAGCAGCTATAAATATTTGGCTTGCTTAAAGTCTTGGCAAAGCACATTATTAAGAAATCCACCTAAGTAAACAAATGTTCCAATTTTGAGTCAGTTTGAAATTAAGCACCAAATGGTGCACATACTGCTCAAATTGTGTGCAGTCACCTAACTTATGCATGGCAATTAATGCATGTTAAAAAGTATTTGAACAATTTCAGATGCCTTTCTGAGACCCTTCTGAAAATATGGTTTCCTATTTTATTGAATTGCTAATTCTTCCAAGTAGAAGACTTAATGCCAGATAAAGTCTTGTGTGCATGAATTTTTCACATCTAAAGCTTTTAATTGTGTGACACCTATGTTAGAAAGCAGAATAAAGTAATGCTGTCTGAATTAAAGACTCCAAGTGACAACGGGTTGGATGCAAACAGTTTCTTCTCCCCTCTTTGTGCTTTGACACGACAAAGATAAAAATAAGCATCAATTATATGCTGGCACGGCTCAGTTTGAGAAGACTCATTTTAAGTGGATGTGAATCCAAGTGCACAAGCAGTGATTAAGACTCTTCACTCTTCTGGGGAAATGCGCACAAGGGATGCTGGCACCCTCCTCCGTGGTGGCAGTATGTTTAAGGCGGCAGGCAGTATTAATTCATAGGGAATGACTCAGCTTATTTCTCACTTTCAGAATTTCCATTTTATCCAACTTCTGTGTGAGAACATCTGATCCTTATCCAATAAGACTGTATATGTAAGAAGCTTCCACAGTATTAACTTCAGACTCAGTCTTCAGTTTAGGGTTAATGCCAGAAGAAAAGCTAACATTGGTTCTTAATATACCTTCCCTCACCTTAAACTTGAAGAGTCTGATCCTTACATTCCTGAAAACCAATCCATTTCACCCAAACAAATCAAGCTCTATTTGCAGTCTGAGCTAATTTGTCAGAAATGTATCAACAAAATTCTTTTATTTGCCCTAATTCTTTTAGCTCATCTCATTTTCTCTTCTCCACCTTTCCCTGGCCAAGGAAGAAGATCTAATTAAGACTCCTGTTAACATAGCACGGTGATGGCTAAAGCCTTTGTTTGTACCCTTGCCAGCAGAGAATGATCGACATTAATAATAACCCATATTGTAGCTGGTCCCAATAGTTAAAGCAAAACAATGGCTGATGCAAAGCCAGGACCAGCATTTTAAAACAGGCAGGGAAACAAAATGGGCCCACATATCTGGCAGCAATAAGAATCCCTTCACTGATGGATAGGAATAAATATAAAGGCTGATAGCACAGTAATAAAACAATGATGATAACCCAAAATTATTTATTACAAGGCAACAACGCTACTGCTTGCTCAGGCTGTGCCATAAATGGAAACTGACATCAATGGATGACTCTCAGCAAGAAAACACAGCCCATTTTAATTTGGGAAGTGTCATCTCATTTTTTAAGGTGAAAGCCATTATCAGAGGTGACAATGATCTATAGTGAATCAAAAGAAACAATAAAACCCCATACTTAACCCCTCAGTCTTATACATTTGCTACAGATAGCAACTTCCTTACAAACACCAAAACATCTTACGAAGTTGAAAACCACCAACACTATCTTCTTGGAAATCAGAAGTATTATTAGGTTTATTAAAGAAGAACTAGAAGTGATACTTATACATTATGTTCTTTAAAGATAATACAATCAGCCAATATTATTCAGAGAATGACTACCACTGAAAAATAGGGCACTCCATCAGAAAAAAAATGAAAGAGCACTGAATAGAAATCTGGAATAAAGTAAAATTCTTATGAATTGTGTTCAACAACTCCTAGAGAGGCTATTCACCAAGGGAAACATTTCTTCTCACTATTACCTGCCTCAATACAGATAAACTTATATTGACATATTTAACACAGATAATGTGCAAAAGAAGCCTTACAGCACATCCTGTATAAGTTCTATGGCCTCCAGTAAATGTTACCATAGAAACACCTTTTCCATAAGGAAGGTGCACTTTTGCAAAGGACCTGGGGGTAAACTTTCAGATTCCCACAGCAACTGTTGTGTCCAAAAGAAGTACTACATGTCAGTGTCTTTTGGAGCAGCATGGAGGAGAAAGAAGAAAATTAAAAAATGCCCCCCAGTATTTTCTTCACTGGAACTGGTAATCATAACTGGTAAATTTTCAAGGCACCTACCTGAAGGTAGAATAGCTACAAACAGTATTTTGAGTTAAAAACTGTGTGTGAATTGGATAATAAAGTTGTGAAAAAATAAAGGAGAAAATTAGCATTGATTAAAATGGCAGTGAATAATCTGATACACTCCCAGTGAGTAACACCTATTGGGTCTTTCTGTTTCTTGAAGTTAGGAGAGGGAGTCAAAATTCCCCAGATCTGCTTAATACAAAGAGAACTACAGTGCCAAAAATAACAGTCCTTTATGCTTACCAGATTATATACTACCTAAATCAAGAAATTCCTTTATATTCTGTCACACATTCAATCCCTATTTCTTGCTGGGAACAGATCTTACCTGAAGAAGACCCTCTTCATCAAAGGTCAAGAGTACAACTATGCTGAAGGAGGGCTACACATTTCTCATCCTTCAGCAACTTTCCTATCAGCTAATCTAGAGCAGTCTGGGGAAATCCTAACAAATAGCAAACTTTTATTCAAAGCAGACTATCAGATAGGACCTGTGTTTTTAAAATATGATCTATGTTTCATGTTCTGCTGAATAGGTCTTACCATGGGACTCATTTAATTCTCTTTGGATTTTTTTCCCCTCAGTTGACTACATATCTGGAGTATTTTTAAATTTTTTTTAACAAAGCATTCTAGATATTCTTTTGCATTCTAGATATTCTTTTGTTATAAGGTATGCTGAACAAGGAAGGGTATTTCCTTCAATAATGTGCATATAGTGTTTGATGTTCCCTTATAGTATGTCAAACTGTACATCTTGGGGTAAAAAATAGAATTGAGGGCAAAAGATGGACTTTTTTGTTTAGGAGTTTTTTTGTTTGTTTCTTTTGTCTCTTTTAAATATCCTTAAATACAATCGAACATTTTAGTATTCTGTGTTTAAATGCTTTAACTGTGCTGTAAATGGGAGTGAAGTTCTTACATATCATCTAAGTAGAATAGTAAGACTCATACAAGTGTCTATTCTTTTCTGAAAGCAGAGGCAGAAAGAATATTTTGCCTATTTTAAACAGCTGAAATCAGATAGACAACCAGAATGTCCAGAACTCAAAGCCAGTCCCAGCAGCAGTTAACTCTTACTCAGTAGGGAAGATAGTGATTGCTGGAGGCAAGGAAGAACTAGTGAAGTTTGGAAGAGAAGAGGCAGGAAGACAGGGATTGTGAGGATGTAAAATAATGCCATTTATTCAACAATTTGCATTTTTCTTCTTCTCTTCCTTTTGTGTGCTGACTGCAGAAATACACTGAAAACAGAGAAGCCAAGCAGCAAATCAACAAAACCGAAACATTCTTTGCCTAAGAAGCAGCCCTGGTCTTTAAGTGAGATGCAGTAACTTTTCACAAAGCATTACAATCATGCAGAAATGTTTTAGGTATGCAGACTGAAAGTAGTAGACAGTGGTTGGTAGTACCTACTAGCCATAATTTTTCTGTTTAATGTTAACTGTTGCATTGATTTGGTTGTGTCAACCAAAGTTGCAGTCAACTAGTTCAGTTGTGAAAATCCTAGAACAGAGACAAACAGGTAGATGGTTTTTTTAAATTTCAACCAAACTTCTCAGAGGATAGAGAATACTGTTTTTGACCTGAGAGCCATAGTACGCAAAGGAAAAATGCACAGATAAGGATTCCAGATGTCATGGCTAGGCTTTGCGAACAAAGATTTGGGAAGGCTCTATCCACATTTGTTACAAGCATGCTGGTGGCTTATGAGGCCAATACGAGATAGACATATCCGATTGCAAAAGGCACAGCAGAAAGACTCCTTAGGTGGTATATTCTGCAAGACACGGTTCTTTCTGCGTTGGATTCCAGATGTATAAGCTGCAATACATACTAACTCTATGGGTTCACCATAACTGCAAATAGGAAATGTTTTTAAAACAAGTTGCCCATCTGTAAAATTATCAAGGGTTCAGGAAATAATGAGAGTCAAATTATTAAATAAAGTATTTTGCTACTGTAATTCTCAATATTTATTTTTGCAGACAGTTTAAGAATTTGGGAAAATGGAGCACGCTGGGAAACAGAATATTTCTTCCACTGAAACCCAAAAGCTTCAGAAAATTAGGATAGGGGTATAATTAACAGTACAGGAACAGTAATGTATACCTCAGGTGAGTTTTGACATCTTGTCCTTTCTGGAACATGATAAAGGTCAAGTTCTGTATGTTCAAGCCAAAAAATATGTATATTTTCTAATGTTGACTGAGAAATGCAATAATCCCTATTGTCTGTAAGGTAAATCCCTCAGTTTCTTGTACTGAAGCCTAAGATACGAATGTCTAGGAGACTGATAGAAAACTGCTTGTGGATGCTGAATTGGTATCTGTTAAAATTCTTATAGTAACTGAATTATTACCTTTCTGTGAAATGACTAGGGACTTTGTTATTCTCATCCTCATGAATCCACTGACCTCTTTTTTTCAGATGTAGGCACTTGTAATGATTATATGCCTGTTTTCTGAGGTCTTTGAAATGATCTTTAATGAGAACTTGGAAAGTAACCAGCATTATATCTGGTCACTGTCAAAGTAATTTGAGTTCTTTGAAAGCAAATACTTAGACATTCTCAGAAAAGGAACACTGGGATTTTTTTTCTTTATCTGAATTAAAACTAGGAATATTTTTTTTTAGAATAGCCAAACCTGGGCTGAGAATAAAAAACTATGAAAAAGCTGAAAAGTGTCTTCAGCTGAAAGATTCTGTCACTGTACACAGATGTTATCATTATAAAGTTGCTCAAGCATTTTCTGTCCCAATCCAGACACACAGTGCAGTTAGAGAAAAAAACCCAAAGAAGACAGAAGGGTATTGCCTTGAATCAGTCTATACTAGGGCAAAATTTAAGAGGGACTGGTAACTCAGAGAAACTAACACAGAAGGGCAAACTTCCTTCTAGGATGATGAAAAATCATGAAACTACGGGGCATAAATATTTTTTTTACAAACCAGGAGGCCCAGATTCTCTGAAGAAAAGGTTTTAACAGGCAGCTGGGAAGAGTCAATACTGTGCAAAACTCTCCTTCTGTTAAAAAGAAACGTAAACACAATCCTCAAGAATCCATCATGGGGGAAAAAAAGGTAAATATTTCTGGCAAAAGTGATTCATAGAATCATAGAATCAGCCAGGTTGGAAAAGACTTCTGAGATCATTAAGTCCAACCCTTGATCCAACACTGCTATGGTTACTAGACCATGGCACTAAGTGCCACATCCAGTCTCATCTTAAAAACCTCCAGGGACAGTGAATCCATCACCTCCCTGGGCAACCCATTCCAGTGTCTGATCACTCTCTCTGTAAAAAATTTTTTCCTGATATCCAACCTAAGCCTCCCCTGGCACAGCTTAAGACCATGCCCTCTTGTCCTACTGCTGGTTGCCTGGGAGAAAAGACCAACCCCCACCTGGCTACAACCTCCTTTCAGGTAGTTGTAGAGAGTGATGAGGTCTCCCCTGAGCCTCCTCTTCTCCAGGCTAAACAACCCCAGCTCCCTCAACCTCTCCTCACAGGACTGGTGCTCGAGTCCCTTCACCAGCCTTGTTGCTCTTCTCTGGACCTGCTCCAGCACCTCAATATCCTTCCTGAACTGAGGGGCCCAGAACTGGACACAGCACTCCAGGTGTGGCCTCACCAGCGCTGAGAACAGGGGAAGAATCACTTCCCTGCTCCTGCTGGCCACACTGTTCCTGATCCAGGCCAGGATGCCATTGCCCTTCTTGGTCACCTGGGCACACTGCTGGCTCATGTTCAGCTTCCTGTCAATCCAAACTTCCAGGTCCCTTTCTGCCTGGCTGCTCTCCAGCCACTCTGTCCCCAGCCTGTAGCGCTGCAGGGGGTTGTTGTGGCCACAATGCAGGACCCGGCACTTGGCCTTGTTGAATTTCATCCTGTTGGAATCAGACCATCTCTCCAGCCTGTCCAGGTCCCTCTGAAGAACTCTCCTGCCTTCCAGTTGATCAACACTCCCCCTCAACTTGGTGTCATCTGCAAATCTGCTAATGGTACACTCAATCCCCTCATCCAGATCATCAATAAAGATATTAAACAGGACTGGGCCCAACACTGATCCCTGGGGGACACAACAAGTGACTGACCGCCAACTGGATGCAGCACCGTTCACCACCACTCTCTGGGCTCAGCCCTCCAGCCAGTTCCTAACCCAGCAGAGAGTGCCCCTGTCCAAGCCGTGGGCTGCCAGCTTTTTCAGGAGAATGCTATGGGAGATGGTGTCAAAGGCTTTGCTGAAGTCCGGATAGACCACATCCACAGCCTTCCCCTTATCCACCATGACAGTCACCTGATCATAAAAGGAGATCAGGTTGGTCAGACAGGACCTGCCCTTCTTACACCTGTGCTGGCTGGGTTTGATCCCTTGTCCATCCTGTAGCAGTGTGATTGCACTTAGGATGATCTACTCCATAACCTCGCAAGGCACTGAGGTCAGGCTGACGGGCCTGTAGTTTCCTGGGTCCTCCTTGCAGCCCTTTTTGTGGATGGGCATGACATTCACCAACTTCCAATCATCTGGGACCTCCCCAGTGAGCCAGGACTGCTGGTAAATGATGGAGAGTGGCTTGGTGAGCACTTCCACCAGCTCCCTCATCACCCTAGGATGGATCTCATCTGGTCCCATAGACTTGTGAGGATCCAAGTGGCTCAGCAGGTTTCTAATACTACTCAGTAAAAGACTAGAAATACTTTATCATTTGCCTTTTGCTATCGTGTGTTTTGCACAGCAAAATCTCATCAGTATTTCATAAACATCCTATGAATGCTTAATGCACTTAAGTCTTTTTTATTCTAACTGATGAGATCTCAGAATATAGCAGAAATTATTATTTGCTTCTGATACATGGCTTTGTCTCTTCTACTATTAAAATCCATCTCTTTTTATTCATTTCAGCTCTTGATATTACCTAGTTCATCCTACTTGTTATTCAACTCCTCCTCTGCATTGAGATTGACCCCATCTCTGCTTTATCAGCAAATTTCATTTGTGAGTCAAGGTCATTAAGGAGAATATTAAATAAGATTGTTCACTTGATGAAGTCCTCTAATATCCTTTTTCTCTGAAATACTTCCACTTTCAAGATAACCCATCATCTTGGGTAGATAAGGAGCATACATGTAATAGACAACGGGTCAGGAATTAACTTGATTGTTTGAAGCCTCTCACTGGAATAGCAATAAACTGAAACCTGTTGGTATTATCAAGGGTATTATATATTAATGTTACTGTGGTATTGGTGGTACCTGACCTGTGTCTCATTCTGTAGTTCCATACATGGCCTAGCCATTTGCTAAACCTCTAGATTTTGTTATGCCAAGTCATCCCAGCCTGGGCCAAGCATGAGGACTGTACTGCAAGCATGGCTTGTGCACACCAGCAAAAGGGACTTCTATCAGCAAAATGCCAAGTGTGGGGTCAGGGACTGCTGGACGGACCTGGAGGGAAACTGGGGGGCCACTGATGAGGGAGAGAGTACTCACAAGCTGCAGCAAAGGAGCTGATAATAAAAGAAAAAATCTCCCAGAGAAATGTCCTCCTGTTCACAATAAAACCAAGACCATGTGGAAGACAGTAGTGTTAGTGAGAAAAGAGAGAGATCCCCAGACTCCTAAAATGTAAGGAAATAGTTTCGTAGCATCACATAATTTGCAGCATCATGATTCTTACGTTTTAGTATCAATATTATGAAATGTTCATATGATACTATGCATGCTAATACAATAAATTTCTGCAATTTTTACAGTTCTACTGAAGTGGTTTTATAGCTGCACAGCAAAATATTGCCCTCTTGTCCTCTGGAGTTGACAGGTTTGCAACTATTTAGCCAGTCCATTGTTGCTGGCAGGCCAACTGGGTGAGAAATTAGACAAGCTCACCAACATTGCTTTGATAAAAAACATTGCTAGGCTTAGTAAGATTGCAGGTGAAGACAAACTGGCACAAAAAAAGAGAAACTGAGAAGAAAGAAAGAGACAAAAAAAAAACCCTAATTGAACTTCCTCAAGCATATTACTTTTGTGCCTGTTGGCCTATGCAGATTGGCAGTACAGTAAAAGCAGGTATGGAGACAAGATGGTCCCTAAGCAGAAGGAAGGCCAAAAGGCAGCTATGCAGGCTCGCAGAGTATGCTAGAGATTTCTGGTATGTTGTCGAAGCATGATGCAGAAAATGAAGAAGAGAAAAAGAGCTGAAAGCAGAAGTAAAATGGGGAACTCAAATAGATTGAATGAAACATCTGAGTAACCTTGATTCTAGCACATAGCCTCATGATATATGGAAGTACAAATTTGTCTATTTGTGACATGTTGCTCTATTTTATAAGGATTTATTTTCAGAAATTGTAGTTTGGTTGCAAACAGGTTACAGGAGTTCACACAGAAATTTGATACAGGCAAGTAAATTCTTGTATTTATATTGCTCCTCTGCTGAGACACAGAAGCCCTGAGCTGGCTTATAGCAGCTGTACAGACACATCCCAAACAGGTTGGTAGCTAACTTAAAGAGCAGCCTGATGGTAAGCTTTTCCTCTGACTCAGTGTTTTGGGTCAGTCTGAGGAATTAACAATTTTGAGTTAGAGTTAAGTTTTAAGAATAGTTATAAATTTAGTTTTAAAAGCCCTTACAAGTACATCTAAGAAAGATATCCATAAAATCCAGTTAAACACAATTTAATTTATTTGAACATAGAGCCTAACAGTATAATGGAAATAGTATTGTGCAGTCAATAGTCAAGTGAATCAAGAATTAATCTGGGATTTTCACAGAACCTAGAAGAATTAGACAAGCCTCTGAAAATCTCTTTCTAAGAAAAAAGGGCTTCAAAGAAAAGTCAGTTGTCAATCAGTTTCCAAGAGTAGATGTTGCATGCAAAGACAAGATGTTAAAATTCAAGGTCAGGATTTTAACTAGGTAAAATCTCTTCCATTAGCTATTTTCCTTGGATATTAATCAAGGTGAGAGAGCAGTAATAGAAGTCTAGAAATGACTGAAGTGTGATCCAAAAGAAATTTATAATGACAGCATCAAGAACTGTATCAGCACTGATACAGTACTTGATTATAAAAACCTCATGCAAGGGAACTTGAGATTTAAGGATACTTAGAGATTAGGGAGTATAACTAAAGTCTGCAAGAACAGGTTAGAAACATATGCAACATCTCTCAGTAATTTCATTGTTTTAAAAACTATTATACTGATGCCCCTTTCCTTTGGCCCTTCCTGGGTTCCATAATTATATCATGAAGTAGATAAAACCGAAAAAAGCTTTTTGCTTCATTTCCAATGCAGTCTTGCACAAGTGTCTTAGAACACTGCAGCTGAAAAATATTGTAGATAAAAAAGCTTCACCCATCAAAAAACCTGCATATCTAATTCATAGGAAGGGGGAGGTATTAGGTGCTTTTTAGAAAAGGATATGGTTATTGACTATTTTAAGGGAAGTCACATCAACTTACAAACCCGCACACAGTTGCAGGAACCCTTTTCACTTGCCTCATCCTGTATGTGCAGTACAGTGGTGAGAACATGTAATTGTTCAAGTAAGCAAAGATAAGTCATAACAGGTAAATGACATTTGAATCCTAGAAAGTAGAAGCAGAGAAAGAAAGACTGGAAACTGCCTCCCTAACAGAGGTAATCAGTTTCTAGCAGAGGGAAACTAAAATGTTCTTCTGTAAAAATAATTACTCATTCTGCAACGTAGCATTCAAGACATAATATTCTTACTGTGTACTATTCTTATTTAAGTTCTTCCTGCAACAGCATTAAGCATGATTTTATTAATCAACATTTTAATTTCATATGTTGAGACTATTTTAAAGCAAACTATTTATCCATAATAGGCACAATTCTTCAAGTTTTACAAATTTCCTTTTCTATTTCTTCTATTTTTACCATCTATGTAAATGAAGTAACGAGCACACTATTGACCTCTGTATGAGAAAAATCTAACGTGTAAATTAATAAGACATCCTGAGGTTCAGTAAGTAAAAGTGACACGAAATTCCCGTTTGCTTTTTAAGCTAATTATGTAATTGATGCATTTGCTTCATTAAGCTTTAGGGGTTTTTTCTATTTTCAAGTAGCAAAATGCTAGCTGACATGCATTTTAAAAAGGTATCACTTTTAATGGCCTAACACACATTTTAAAGTGATGTTTCTTAGAACCTTTCAGCAAATATGGTTTCAATTCTGATTTAAAACAATGACATACTGAACCTTTTAAAAGTTGCACAAATACTACTTAGAAGAACAGAAACTGCATTATCCACTTTGAGTATCTTGACATCAGTTGTGCACAATGGAAGTTCTTTTCCTCTTGCAAGATGAACGGACTTTTAAAGTGCACCTTTACAGGATTAAGAAATTAGGCAATCCAAGTTATTATACATACACACAAAAACTACTGCACGTTTTTGCAAAGGAGAAAAATTATTACCAGATAAATGTAATTATTAAAGCCAGTAAAAGAAACTGAACCATGTGTGAAAAGCTTATTCTCTTATAACAGGTGAAAAGTCTTTTCAACACAAATTAAAGTTAATCATATCAGGATACAACACATGTTCAATAGAATAAGGGTTACTTCCTTATTTGAGCTGTCATAGGGGATATTATTGCTTTTCCACAACACTATTCTTTCTGTTGAACTTTATTAATAATAGTATTGAATGCAATCATTAAATATAATTAAATTACATAGTAGCATCATACAGACTACTGAATCTGCTAGCTAAAAACTGGATTTAAACTTATTGAGGAACAAAGCACCAATACTGTTTTACATACATTTGGAGAGGTATGTTGCCTGTTCTACATGCAATGCATTATTCACTCTGCCTGTGTCATTAAAGAGGATTATGTCTACTTTACACTGAAGTTTCTGTCTCAGATGCAATCAGAAACAGAACAGAGCATAAAATATCTTAGATTTGAGGAGAGAAAAATACTTGCATGTAATTAATGGAATTTTTGGTCAGCCTTGGATAACTACTAGGGTCTATCTGTATCAAGGCAGACAGGCTTTCAGCTACAACTGCTTTTTCCAGTTTCCATAAACAACTACATAATCACACAGGATGGAGCCAGATGTCACAGCTATATTAAAGTAGCTGGAGAGGGAACAGAGGTGCTAAAGGATGTCAGAATGCAAAGAAATACTATTTTGGAAATGTGACAAAAAGAAAGACTGACTATTTGAAAGTTGCACTGACTGTTAAGCAGAAACTACAAGCAAGGAGACAGAAACCTGTTTTAAATCTGACTCTTGTCTAACGTCCTCTTTTAATCTATGTGCACATGCATTTGAAGTGTCAGGGTGAAGGGCAAAGACCTTTGGTATGCAGACCAGAGTCCGTTCAGGAAGATGAGTGTTTAATCCACAACAAGCTTCCAATTGCAAAATGGAAAGACCCATTGCCTGGTTAGAGATTTATGTGCAGCCTTTTTTGAGGAATCTGTCTTACTAGTAGAAATTAGACTTTCATTATGAAGCGTTCTTACACCATATGGTGGTTTGACTCTGGTTGGATGACAGGTGCTCACCAAAGCCGATCGATCGCTACTCAGCTGCACAGGGAGAGAATATATAATAAAGGCTCATCAGCTGAGATAAGGACAGGGAGACATCTCTCAGCAATTATCATTTCAGGCAAAACAAACTTGACTCTGGGAAATTATTTGAATTTATCACCAATCAAATCAGAGCAGCAAGATGGGGAATGGAGGTGTTGGTTTTGGCTGGGGGTAGAGTTGATTTTCTTCAGAGTGCCTAGTATAGGACTCTGTTCTGGATTTGCACTGAACATAGTGTTGATAATACAGAGGTGGGTTTTTTTTATTGCTGACCAGTGCTTACACAGTGCCAAGCTGGTGAGGAGATTGAATGTTACAATCTGGTGCAGTCCTTTAAACTGGCTGTTTCAGTATGGGTTCCCCAAGGGGTCTCAAGTCCTGCCAGCAAAACTGCTCCAGTGTGGGCTCTTCTGTCCACAGGTCCTGTCAGGAACCTGCTCCAGCATTGGAGCTTCCCATGGGATCATAGCTTTCTTTCAGGCATTCACCTGCTCCAGCGTGAGGCTCCTCTATGGGCTCCACCACAGACCTCCATGGGCTGCAGGAGGATATCCTACCTCACCATTTTCTTCACTATTGACTGCAGGGGAATCTCTGCTCTGGCTGCTGGAGCACCTCCTTGCCATCCTTTTTCACTGACTTTGGTGCATGCAGAGCCGTTCCTCTCAGATTCTCACTCGTCTCTTCACTGGCTACATTTACTTCCACACAATAACTTTTTTTTCCCCTTCTTAAACATGTTATCACACAGGCATTATTACCATCATTGACTGGCTCAGCCTTGACCAGCAGCAGGTCCGTCATGGAACTGGCTGGCATTGGCTATGTCAGACATAGGGTAAGCTTCTGGCAGCTTCTTAAAGAAGCAACCCTGCTACCAAACCCTTGCCATGCAAACCCAACACACACTGGTTCAAGTTTCCTTAACAGGTTGTGTGTTATGGCAACAAATATGAAATCCATGTAGGTAAACTTTGGTGATTTATTTGTAGCTGATTTGTGGATTTTACTTTGAGACTTCAGAGGAATTCCATTAAATCCATCATCTGTTTAACCAGGTTTGATTATGTCAATGACTCTGTTGCCTTTGATTTCACGAGTAGAATAAGCACAGAATATATGTGGAAAGGAGTATGTAGCCGAAATCTCCAAGTTTCTGACTTTACAGACTTCCAAATTCAACCTCAAAACAAAAACCTTGAAGGGCTACAAAATGCAGATGATAGGATGATCTAATGCATGGTTTTTAAAAAAGTTACAACAGCATTAAAATGCTTGATGTTGCAAGAACATAAACTTCTTTCACCAGATATGTCATTACCTTGACTGTTCTCTTTCCATAGACAGAGCAAATGGACATAATTGTCCACCTTTCTGGGGTGCTTCCTAAGTATATATTATGGTCTGGGAACACTATTTGTCTGGATTAGAAGGGCGAATGATACCATCACGAGTTCAGAGAGCCACTGTGAAGGACTTTTCTGCTATTTCTGAATAAATTATCAAAAGTGCAGCTGTATTCTGCCCCGTATTGAAGCCTTCTTTCCTGTCTCACCTAAATCCCATAGCATCTACACAATCATAAAAGATAGAACCAGGTTCTGCCACTATATTGAGTAATCAGAGAAGTATGAAGAGTCTTAAAAGATGTCAGAACATAAAAATTTATTTTGTTTTAAAGACTGGATACCTGATAAAAGCTTGAAGTCCAGTTGAGTGGGTGGCTAAATCTGTGATACACTTAGAAGAGTAGAACATTCAGAGAAACCTAAATATGACACACAGAAGAGACACAGCAACAAAATTAAGTAACTAAACTAAAGTAACTAAATAAATCTGGATTTCCTTCTATGCTTTGTGGCTATTTTTAGGATAACAGGTTCCAGGATAAACAGATCCACTTCTGAACAGAAATTAGTCTGTGAGACCACAGATCTAAGCCTTAAGTCTGTATCAGCACCTATTTTGTACATGGTCTTTTGCTCCTGGCTTTGGCTTTCCTAAATCCATCCCTGTGCACTTGGATGATGTCTCTATATCCCTGCTGAGACAGCTACTGCTGTCTCCACCTCTTGACTGCTACCTTCTCTTACTATATTTGGGTTCTGTCAGGACTTCCTTGTTCATCCACAGAGGCTTCTTGCTAACATTGCTTCACTTCCTGCATATCAGACTGCATCACCATCAAGCTTGAAAGTGGAGGTGCTGGAAAATCAATCAACTGTAGTGCGTTTCTGTGGCTGGGTTTAGGTAGTGGGGGGGCTATAGGGGTGGATTCTGTTAGAAGCATTGGCTTCTGTGGAGCCAATGCCAGCCGGCTCCAGGATGGACTTCCTGCTGCTGGCCAAGGCTGAGCCAATTAGGAGTGATAGTAACGCCTCCGTGATAACATATTTAAGAACAAGGTTGTTGCGCAGAAGAAATTCCAGCCAGGGAAGAGCGGAGTGAGAACATGGGAACAACAAAGTAGACACCAAGGTCAGTGCAGAAGGAGGGGCAGGAGGTGCTCCAGGCACCGGAGCTGTGGCCCCTGCAGCCCGTGGTGCAGATCATGATGGAGCAGCTGTGCCCCTGCAGCCCATGGAGGATCATTGGGGTGCAGAGACCCACCTGCAGCCCATGGAGGAGCCCATGCTGGAGCAAGTGGATGCATGAAAGAAGCTGTGACCCCATGGGAGGCCGAGGATGGAGCGGGGTCCTGCCAGAGACCTGCAGCCTGTGGAGAGGGAAGCCCACGCTGGAGCGGGTTTTTCCCGGGCAGGACTTGTGGCCCCTGTGGGGGACCCATGGCCGTACAGCTCATTTGTGAAGGACTGCACCCCATGGAGGAGTGACCCACGGGACAGCAGTTTGGGAAGAGCTGCTGCCTGAGGGATGGACTCATGCTGGAGAGGTCCATCAAGGACTGTCTCCCACAGGAGCAGGGAAGGACTCCTCTCCCTGAGCAGTGGCAGAAACAACCACTGACTGCAACCCCCATTCCCCATCCCCCTGCACTGCTGGTGGGGGGGGGAGGAGGGAGAACATGGAAGGAAGGAGGGGTGGGGGGAAGGTGTTTTTAAGACTGTTTTATTTCTCACTCTTTGGCTCTTATCCTATCAGTAATAAATATAAGTATTATCCCCACTTTGAGCCTCGTTTTGCCTCTGAAGGTAATCAGTCACTGACCTCTCCCAGCTCTTATCTCTACTCATGAATTCCTAGCTGTTTTTTTTCTTTCTCCTCTGTCCAGTTGCAGAGGGGAGAGTGAGAGAGCAGCTTTAGTGGGTACCTGGCATCTGGCCAGGGTCAACTCACTGCACAGACTCTCCTAGACACCTCTTCTCTCCAGGGCCATATCATGTGGTATTCTTCCAAGAAGATCCATCAACATGTTCTCTTGAAGCCCAGCATTGTGATCTTGCTTTTTGCCTTGTTAAGTCCTTGCAAGATCCCAAACTTCTCCATTTCTCTATTTCATGATCACTCCAGACAAGACTGCCCCTGTCTTCAAACTCCCAAGCAATTCTTCCTTTTTTGCAACTATGTGGTCCAGCAGAGTGTTTCCTTTTGTTGGCTAATTGATAAGTTTTGTCATAAATGAAACTCTTTTATCCTTCAATTTACCTCTTTTTCCTTTGGGATCTTGTCTCTGCTCAGGAAAGCTTGCAAGGCAAAACCAGCAGAATCATAAAGAATGAGAACCAGAGGACAAAGTGAATTATAAAGCAACAGTCAGTGGCATGGTTTCCTATTTGAGCATTCATGCAGCTCTTGAAAAACCAGCATACATTAAAATACAGTCAGGTATTTTCTTCGACAAATTCATCTCCAGATGCCCAGCAGGCTTAAAGTAATTTTTTGTAGCATCTCCTGTGACAGGTACTATGGTAGTATGCCTAAATTAAGAAATAGTGCAATAGGTGATACAATGGTCTGCTTGTGTCTGGTTATTTAACATGACATTGCGTGATGAAGCTGTTTGTCTTCTTGCTTTATGTGACAGCAGCATCCTTTCTTTGCTCTATCTCTTGGACAGGTTTAGGAAGTCAGCTGTGAAACTCATTAGCACTCAGTCAAATTCTGCAGTTGACCAGACGGCAAAGTATAGTTCAGAATTCAGTAAGGTTTGTGGTCTGCAGCTTTACACAGTGGCACCTGCCAGACTGTGTCACTGTACTCAGCAAGCCACTTATGGCAGTCCATTCAGATTGCCATTACATTTCTCATTTTGATTCTGTACTTATAATACCTTCACTTGCAGTCCAAATTATGCAATGCATTAAAACATCTTTAAAGTGGGAAACAGGTAGGCACCAAAAATTAGTTTCAGTAACCCTTGCTGTGTGGAAATTGAATGATAACACTCCCCACGGGGGTGCAGAGATTTACTAATCATATCTATTCATATCAACGATTCACCATTCAGATCCTGGACAATATGTAAATACCAGGTTCCCTATAGTGTATCTAATAATTTGCCTATGGTCGCTTTCAGCTAGTATTTTTTCCTCCTCAAAACAGTTTTATAAGATGTAAAATTTGGTGATGATCTCTTTAAAAGGTTAAATGATCTCTTCATTAAAACCAATACAAAACAGAGAAAAAACCTGTACCACACAGGATGAAAACCTTTAAACATTCATTAATCAATCATTTAACATTGCTGTATGTGATTCCTTTTTACCAACGTGAATTTAATAAGAGAAAACTTGAGAAGACTTTGGGGCTTAGAAGGAACTTAGCTACATTGTGTAATGCCTCCCATACATGGCATGACAGTAAGTTTGGGTGCTAACATCAGAAAGAGGTCTGTAATTCAAAAGTTGTGTGTGTACAAGAATTGCATACATTTTATTGGTATGGTAGGGAGAAAATACTCAGTTAACCACCTTTCTCCTACCCCTTTGCAACTTTAAATCTTTCACACTGATACACAATGACAGAAAATCCAACAGATTTTTCATCTTTTCCCCCTCTTTCTCCCCCCTGGTATCTCAGCTGTTGATAATTTCCATGGCTATTTGTTCACTTCAGATAAAATAGAATTTTAGCAACTTGGCCTTAGAAAGAAACCAATCTCACAATCAAAAATATGTTACTTAAAGATGTATACATGCAGACACACACACATCTCTTAACAAGATGCAGCCACTGCATCTCATCTACACATTAGCAACCCTGTCACAACCAGCTTGCTCACATGCAACTTCTCCTAGTTTCTTAACTTCTCCACTTCCAGGGAAGATGTTTCACGATATGCTTTCGCATAGGCAAAATATTTATCCATCTTTCAGGTTTTCTTTGAAAGATTCCTCATCTTTCACTGACTGAGTCAATGTAAAGTTTTTCCTGAAAAGATTACAGCCTTTTCCCCTGTCAGTTCCATCTCACCTCTGCCTATTCACTTCTAAACACAGCCACTTCCAGGTATGTTTGAGAAAGTGGGAAAAAAGTAAATCCACATGTTGGCATGCTGTATATCACTTTTACTACGCAAATGATTGTTTAGAAAAGAATAAAAGGCTGTAAATATTTTGAGAAGTGGGCCCCCAGTGCCTCTTCAGTATGCCAAATGGCGCCTCATACTTTGTAATTATGTAATAAGGAGAATACCAGCTGGTTTGAATTGTTCTCAGGGGCTTTGGATGATATCGAAATGCTCAGCTCCTCCAGCGACAGCCATAATCAAGCAAGTAATACCGTAAAGTCAGACCAAATTGACACTGAGTTGTTGGCTCTTAACACACTTGAAACCAGATGTTAATGCTGTACACTGTGATTTTAAAGAATTCTTGTTTTTTTTTCTTAGATAAAGCGTTATTTCTCCGACAAAATAATGCTCTTACATATAGACACTCTCTCAGAAGCCGCATTTTATATTTTCTGAAGAAATTGATAGCCAGATGTTTATTTTCCACTGTCATGGCAAAGAATGAAAGGGGTACCTGTTTTGCTGTCAAAATAGTGTTGGGAGGCAACCAAGGGAGACATTGTTATGTATTCAGCATGACAATGGCTTAAAGTAACGTCTTGGGAGCAAAATTATCCATTCTTACAGTGGTACTAACTAAGAAGAAGTGTTAACTTCTTTTCGTTAACATGTAAAAATAGACAAGCATCTCCATTAAAAAGTTTTTGCACTGTTTTTCCACTGCTTTACAAAGCAACAGCCACCTAGAATTTCTCCAGAGCTTGTGGTCTTAAGATCTTTACAAAAATGTAGTATGAAGCTATAATATTATATGCATTTTGTGCAATCTAATATAGAAGCTGAGAAAGGCTGTTGGTACAACTACTCCCCTCCTGAAGCATCACAATTAAACCACTCTCCACAGAGATTATGTCTTCCCTTATCATTTTCTTAATAATTTTTTACAGCCATGCTGAGACAACTTTCATTTTTTATGACAGGGCAAAGAGCTCCTTCCCTTTTCACACCACAAACTCCCAGGGCAAAGACCCTGTGAGCCAAAGAATGAATCATGAACCATTCATCATATTTGCTATACCTGTGACTGTTAGTGGAGCTTAACTTAACGAGAGGCTGCTCTTCTTTCTGCTTATAGTAGCAGGTTAAAAAAAGCACATCTCACCCTATGCAGGTGTCTAATGCAATAGTAGGATTGTCCTAAGAGAAAACTCCACTTTGCAGCATGGACCGGAGGCCCAGGAATCAGGGCGCAGCTCACTGCCTGTGTGCTCTACAGACAATCCTCCCGCACAACCAATGAATATTTTGCACAATGCCCTTGCAAATCCTATTCACAATTTATAATGCTCTTGCAGAATTAGCCAAAAATCTGCCAAGTCTGAAGGACCCAAGAATGGCTGCCATGTGTTACACATGGCCATGAGATCAGTCCAAGTTCCTCTTGATCCTTACTCCCCTCCTCCTAGCCTTACCAGTTTTCCACTCTGATCCCTTGACAGCCATTCTGCTGTTTTTAAGCTGCTTTGCATGCTGCCATCTGATTCAAGATGTGGGAAACAAAGCCTGCTATGGGATTACATGTGCTGTTAAACAAAACTTCTGCATAAGGGATAGAGTTCAATAACTGCTTGGTTAGAAAAAAAAAAGAGAGAAGTGTAAAAATGTCTTAACTGCCTCCTGTACATTATAATATCACAAGGTGAATCACAGTGACATTCCCTCCCTGAGACACTAGTATAGCATAATTTTTGTATAAACACGTAGCAATTCTTCATCAAAACTCAGTATAACACCCTTTATCCTCTTGAATAAGCACTAAAAACTGTTTTACATATTATCAGTAGCCTCCTTCCAGATAACTGTGTTAAAACAGCAAATAGACAAGCCCCTAGGTAATAGGAATAAACACGACTAATTATATTATCAATTATTCAGATGGATAACTACTTTAAGAAGACAACATAGCTGCTTTAATAATTAATAATACTTAGGACAGTAACAAGCTACAATGTCACTTAAGATTTTTATGGCCTACTGGGTAAATATTTTTTGAAGGAATGATAAAAATAAAGGAGCATATGAGAGAGTTCTAAGTGGGTTATAGAAAGATTGTATCAGTATTTCAGGTTAGATTTTAAAACTACTTTCCACAATAATCTTCTATCACAAATGACCTGTTCTAAAAAAATATATGGTAGTCTTGTACTTCAATAGTTAATATTTTTTCTTCTATTGGGACTATCTTTATGAGATTCTTTTTCCTTATCAGTTACATTCTTTTCAATATATAAAAAACTGACTTTCAATCCTTCTTTTCCCAATGATAGTTTATATTAAAATGGAAATTTGTTGGGAATGGGTGCTGAGATAAACTTCTTTCTTGGAGTTAGCTGGAATGTAAAAAAAAAAAAGAACTAGAAAATGTCCAGTCACTACTTGTATGCATTAAAAAAAAGTTCCTTTTGAGGAAAGTAACACAAATACATGCAATTGCATTTTTGTACTCCACTACTCTTATCTTTCTATTAGTTTTTGTTAGTTCCATTTATCCAACACAGAGGAGGGAAATAGAGATTTTTGCCCTGAAGAGCACTCAGAAATTCCTCTACAGGAGTGCCTCAAGTTAGACTCCTAAATCTATACTTTGGTATCCAAAGGGTTTGGCTTTTTGGTATGGATAATTAACAGCTCTCTTAGAAGGCATTCATCACCTGATAAAATAACTGAAGGCAGGTTTTTATTCCATGTCTATTAAAGAATGGAGGAATCTCTAATTTAGTAGGACAATTCTTGTATCAATTAAGATTAAATCATTACTACAGACCTGTGTCTTTTCAAGTCCAAGATCCTGTGGAAGGTTCAATACACACAATTTCAAGAATTAACCTGGACCTGATTGTGGCATCTGAGCTCCAGATTTATTGCTTATATTTTTTCCTCTAAAAGGTAGTTATCTCCCAGGTTTCTTTTCTAGAATCTTCTCCTTCAACCATGCTTCACCATTGCTTATGATTCAAGGACATGACTGTGCAGGAAATTCATCACAGCAGGCTGAACGGGTGTTCTGTTTATGTTCAAAAAACTGCAGACTCCACAGTAATATGTCTTCAGCCCTGCCCCAGCACACTAACTACACAGCAAGCAGCTTCTCAAAAAATATCAACACCTGACTTTCAGAGGGAGCAAAAAGCAACATGATTTTCAATTCACGACATGATGCCTGGCCTACTGATACAGGTATATTTATAAAAGGATTTGCAAATGGAAGCAATTTAACTACATTGAAGTTTAAGGTATATAAAAGCTTGTTTCAAAAGACACATGCAATTTCTATGTCAGACCTTAACTACCTGCAAGAGCACTGTGTGCTTTCTTTGGCTAAACAGATAAATATGACTGCTTTGCTAAAATTTATTTTATTTTACATTGATTGTTGATGCTAAAAAAAATCCTTGACTTCGGGATTTCCTTTTGGGGCTGCATCTCTCATGATTTTTAGAAATTCATTAAATACTATTTGAAAATTTCAGTGCAAACAAAAAAATATTAAATATGTTACTGCTTTGGTAAACCTAAAAATAAGCAATGTTCTTTATTCCTGCACAACTATACAGGGACTGAACCAGAACAAATAATACGATTCAACTACATGATATTTCTCCTTTTCTATCACCACTTGCTCAAGGGCTGTATGCCAAACTGGAGAATGATAAAGGGGAAAATTATGAAGTAGGATAGATGTTATCAGAAACATGGGGATGAGATCTAAGATCAACCAGAATAAAATCGCAGATGGTAGGTACACAGCAATTAAGAAAAAGGCTTTAAAATATAGTAACGCGAGCATACTTAGCAATAGTAAAATCTTCAGTTACGAATGTAAATGATAAAACTTCATAACATGCTGATGAGGCTCAAATATTCAAGTAATACTTGTATGTACAGAAAGCAGAATGTGGTACTCATCATATGAGAATGATAAAAGATTTCTTCATTGTATGAGTTACTTAAGGGGATAAATACCTAAAATGGACTAGGGGTAAGAATTAGTTAATCTGCTTCTTTTTTATAATTTTTCAACCACAATTACCAGTTTTTATATAAAACCCTTAATACTCAGGATGCTTAAGAAATCTTGAAGTATTCTAACATTTCAGTATGCAACGAAGGAAAACAAAGGAGTATGAATATTGTGAATGATGAAAGAAAAGTTCGCCAAAGATTTGATTTCTAGAGGATGGGAACACATTTAAACACTACATCTGTGGTTACATAATGAAAGTCTTGGCAGCCATAACCAGTTCTACTACTTTAGGAGGCTATAAATTGGTAACTATAACCTGGGATATTCTTAGAATTTTGTATTGATTCAGCTGGAATCACATTAACTATTAACTAAGTAGAAAGCAGCACAACCCCATACAATACCAGTAAAGCATTCATTTGGTATACTAAGTGATCTAAAATTATCCAATAATTCTCACAAGGTAGAAAGTGTAATTTCGTAAAGCTGAGTACTTGAGATAATCCCATTAAACATATTTTTAAAAATCAAGAAATAAATAAAAAAACCCCAAGAAAAAATATAGTTCATTTTTCCAATTACACAAAGAATGCCTGTAAACTCGCATATGGAGAAGGAAATAGTGCACAGAAACCAGTTACTGGGCAAGTAAGCACATCTAGGAACCGAAAATATAGGCCTCACTTAAAGAACAGGAGGTTTGAACTCTGGAAAATAATAAAGCCAGAGAGAGAACATAAACTCCCAGGATGATGTTACGACAAGAAGTACTAATGAAATTCTTGGGCATGAGGAAGAAGTATTAAGCAGAAATAATGACTTCCCCACAGTGAGAGCATTGAGCTGACATGAGAGCATTGCACATGTATTTGGCATACAATAGACAAAAATAATTCTCAAAAACTGACAAAACTACTGGGGTAACTTTTAAAAATAATTTGGTTATTATATCTCCATGTAAAATATTCAGAATAGATCCATATATATCATAAATAAACAAAATGATTGCAAGATGATTTAAGCAGCTTTTTGATTTTTCCTTATCCGTCTCCAGTGCCTCTATCCCATTCCATGCCTGAAATGCAATATAGCCTCACGCAGCAATTCTGCAGGTAGGAGTCTTCCCAAAAATAGTGGGGTGCACCCTCTCCATCCCATGTATTTTCTGAACCCCTGTATGAAAAGGGAGAACACAGACTGGACTCCTCAGCTGGAAACCCCCTGGGTCAGGTTGCAATGGCCAGTGCTAGCCCCTGAAAGAAGAAAGAAACAGATGGAACCAGATGGTTCTGACGGAAAACCGGTATGATATTTTAAGTGTGGGTATGCACAGGTACCACACTAAACTCAGGTGTTTGGCATTTCAGTCCTCCTGTTTGTGCCCAGTGAATGGTACTTCAACCTGGAAGCAATAGGAAGGGGAGCTTGGGAGTGTGCCACTGTGTGTTTGCAGGATTCATCCACACTTGCTTTTCATGATGAGGCAATTCAGTATTAGCTGCTCGGGAGAAACATCAGTGTTTGTCTTACTCTGTTCAGAAAATGGACCAAGTTTAGGTAAAAATCTTAACAAGAGAAAAATCTATTTGAAAATTAGCCATGTTTTACAGGGTATCTTTTCAAATGTTCTTTCTGAGATGGGAAGACACAGATTTATATGAAAGATTTTTAAAGATTAAGGTAAAAACCTATTTAGGCATTTCTATAACTAAAGTAAGACACTCGGCATTTGCCTTACAAATTTCCTGGAAATATAACAGTAACTTTCCAGAACCATCACATATATAACAAATTAAGTCAATGACACCCTATCTGACTGCAGATTGTGTGAACTACCAACTGCTATGACCATGAAAGTCAAGGAAATTCCCACTCAGAAACAGAATACTTAGATACCTAAGTCACATATAGACAATGTAATATAGAAGATACTTGCCAGATCTGGGCTGTGATAGGTATTTTTTCCTCTCTACACTTGTCCCCCCATTAATGCCTTTAGATTCGCCCAACTAAAAATGCCATGGAAGTTTAAAGACTTATAAAGATTTACCCATTTAAAAGAGTTGCTTTCAGATTAGCATTGGAAGAAATAATCCTTTCTAATTAAGCATTTAGATATATTTTCAGAAAAAATGATCCAAGCATTTAAAAGCCATTAAGTGAACAGACAGTGAATGAGGCCTCTGTTGTTTGCAGTCTTATTAACAGTTGCAAAACACTGCATTTTTATGAAAAAAACTGAATGAAGATGGGTTGGTGGGAAATCGACTGTAACTGTTTATAAATTGAATTAAATTCTGAGGTAGCATCCATTTTAAAGTCTGTCTTACACTTCAATCAGTTTCTTCTTTTGCACACAGAATGCTTGGTGAAAGTTGGAGGAACTGAAAGAAACCAGTACAATACACATTCATCTCAGAGTCCTGTATGTGATAACCTTTCCTCCCACCCCAGCTCAGAGATCATGCTGTTCAAGAAGCAGGATTTTAAGGGCTTTGACAGCTGATATTTTAGATGTTAGGTAGATGATATCTTTTGAGCACCTCAGCATTCAGGTTGTGTACTCTCAGAAGCAATATCAGAACGTTCCTGTGGCATTTTTTTTGTTGTAAAGGCTTTATTTGTTAATGCTTTTACAGATTATTTTGCTTCAAGTTATAAGTGAGGTTAGCCAGTGTCCAAAGAACTCGTCTCACAGTAAGAAATGGTTCAAATTAATCTTCTGGGCCACCAGCTCACCCTGTAGCTGGGGACTTCCTGCAGTACATGCAGCCCCAACTTTTCAGAAGTGCAATTCTATTCACAGTGAGTCCCTAGGCAGGCAGCTACACTCCCTAAAGAGGGCAGGAATGTCCTTTTATGCCAGCGATACACAATATGGAAGCCACAAATCAGAATGAGAAATATAGGTCTCGCCTTTATAGCACTGCTGCTAAAAAAAGTAATTTTCCATAGCTTACATTCTGTATGACTTAGAGGGAAATCCAAAAGAGAGTGAGACATGAAGAAAAAGAGCTAGCAGAGTGATTCTTAAAAGATAGAAGGTCTTTCAAAGGAGGAGAAAATTTAAGCGCCCTCTCAACTGTGGAGAATACAAGGGTTAGAAAAGAAGAAATCACGGTGAGATGAGTCAGAAGGTTACAGACAAAATACATTGAAGCAAAGCAAGCAGGTAATTTTTAGAGCAGAAGAGATCTTGAGCAGTTCAAATATAGCAATATACATATGAGATGCAAAAAGAGATTTGTATATATATTGGGTAGCCATAAGATATGAAAAGAAGAAAGATGTCAGAAAGAGCCATTGATAGAAAAATTGTATGGGCAAGTTTGAGGAAGAAAATTCAAGAAATTGGTTTCTAATGGGATTTTTCTACTTCAAAAGGCAGGCTATCTACTCAAGAGAGATGCCAAAGGTACACAAGATTGGGATGAAGAATTTGAGTGGGTCTCAAGAAACATCGGAAGCTAAACCAGAGATGCAGTATGTGGAAAGAAATAAATGAATGTTGTCAACTAGAGCTACAAAGACTAACCATGACATCCATGACAAATGCCAGAACCAACATTAACCAATCTAAGCCTCCTAATGAAGGAAATAATCAATCAAGGCAAAATATAAAGAAATCATATTTAACAGTAGTTAATCATATGTTTTCTCAGGATGAAGAAAGTTTCATTAACTTCAATAGGTTTTTAGCATTTCCACCTGCTATATTCTACTTTTTTCATATGCTCTACACCTGCAGGATAAAGGATATAATAACAGTGCTTAAGTATGTACAGCTTTCTCCAAACACTTATCTCAAATTGATTACTGGAGCATATATTTACTGCCTGTCTAAACTGGAACTTAAATTACTGAAGGACTCAAAGCAATTTTGGAAGATGATAATAAGCAACATTACACAACATTACACTTATTATTGCTGTAAGACCTGCCAGAGAGTAGAGATACACTGTGATATTGATATGAAAATACCATTTACTTATTTCCATTGAACAGGAAATGACTTAACGTAAGTCTTTAACATACCCTCTTCTGGGTTTGTACTTGTTAAGTTGTGACATCTTGTGTGATCAAAAGGAAAAAAACACACAAACTCTTTTTTTCCCAATGTACTTACTCAAATACACATAAACCGTGTTTGGAAGTACTCATTTTGGCAGACATCTGTGAAGTTACTTCACTCAAGCTTATGAATCAGAAACTGAGATTGTATTACTCCTGATAACTCAGGCAGTTTCAGGGATTTTCTACCAGGAAGATATTATTGCACTTTGCTCACATGTACCCATCAACCTCAATCACATTGGTTGGTGTATTTCTTATATTTTTAACTCCTCCATTTTCACTTTATCCTATTTTGCTTTTGAGTCCAGGAGTTCAGAAATGCAATTTCTTCCTTTCATCAGCTCAGAAGCATCCTGTTTGTTCAGCTGTCCCCATCATCCATGAGTGATTCAACCTTAGAGGTTTTAAGCTTCTTTCTCATGCAGGACAGCATAGTACCTGTGGGATTTGTCCTTTGTATCTTCACAAAATTCAAAACAATACCAGTGAAGAAACACATCACAGATTTGTCAGTATTGCTATATAACTGCTTGTGAAAGGTGCTGACAGCAGCACAGTTCAGCAGCTCTCTGTGCCAGCCAAAGAAGGTTATTATTTGTTTTCACCTGCTAGTACCAATGTAGGCCACGTTTTGGGACCATCAGAGAGAGAACTATGCTTGAAATAACTTTTAGGGTGATTTTAGCTCCTTAGCTTTAACACATTAGAACTTAGGTCAGAGTAAAATTTTTTTCTGCGTCAAGAAATACTATGACTGGTGAAAACCTGTCTCATTTTACTGTTTCAAACCTGCCTTCTGCCAATTTCAGTTCAAGCTGAAAAGGAAGAGATTCTCAGCCTGTCCAGGCCACTCTTGGTCCTCCTGAGTATTAATAGTGAGCTCAGTGCCTTCATTTTCTGTGTGAAGTTCAGCCTTTTTTCTATGTGCATCACTTTATATCAGTTTACACTGCATTCCACCTGCCATTTCAGTGCTCAGTCACTGATTCACGTAAGTTCATCTTGTTGTTTGTTGCTGATGAACCTTGTCATTACCTTGTTGAATTAATTTTAATATCATCAACAGATTTGTTCTTATGGTCTTATCTATATTCATTCCCCTTATTTCTATTTTTTGGTTTCTGTCTTTCATCCACTACCTGTCTGTGAAAGGACCTGTATAGGCAGTAACTCTCTAGTCACTTAACTTCCTTAAAACTTTTGGGAAAGCCATCTTTTTGAAAACCGTCTGGAAATTCTAACAATCTTCTTTTTCCATGTACTTGTCGAGAACTTTGAAGAATTCAGTGGCTTTGGGAGTCAAGCATTCCATAAAAAAAATCACCATGAGTGTTCCTCATATTTATTCATGCATCCATTTTTTCTATTTTTATGATGGATTTTATTAATTTTCCTGAAAATTATATTTTCTGTTACAGACTGACAGACTATAGATGACAGGCCTATATTAACCCTGACTTCCCAGAAAGTTTCTTGGAAAACTGATGTCACTTTTGCTACCTTCCAATCCTCAGGTACCAGAGTGATTTACATAATGGATTATAGGCTGCTGTTAGTTACATAACAATGAGGAATAAACACCTTCTAAAAATAAAACAAAATGAGTGATTTATAGCTAATGGTGTGTCTAAAGGATTTAGAACTGTTGCTCTGCTTTTTCTCAGCTGCACCTGACTGCTTTTGTACTTTATCCACTTAAAACTGAAAGTACTATTCCTCGCAATTTTGCAAAGATAGAAATTTTCTGATTTATTGATTATGACCAGAAACTGTTCTGCATGTAGTACCTGTTAGTATGTCTCCTTTACTACTGGCAAAAGTAACTACAAGAACACAAACCTTAACCAAAATCCTTCCCAAGAATTCCTGCTTAAATTTAATTGGCTATGATGACTCCCTGTTGTTTCCAGACTTGGCATAATTAGGTTCATACTTATTTATAATAAAAAAACCATAAATTTCCATTAGAGAGTTGTTTAGTCCTGAACCCTCATCATCTTAAGGGTCTCAAATGAATTTAATGGATTTAACAGAACTGAATATCTCTGATGTAGATACCTGTCATCTATGTCAATGCTCCTTGATAAACACATCTAAACAATTTTGTTCTCCCATCTCAACAGCAACTGAATTTGTAAGGCAGTTGGACTAGATGACCATTTGAGTGCCCTTCCAACTGAAATATTCTATTCTATTCAACCACTGCCACTCTAGCTTACTTCTAAGAAATTCAAATTTAAATTATGTGCAGAAAACATGCATTAGACATAATGCAGTGCTATCTACAAATGTTCATACTAGGCTAGGTTACTCTACAAAACATTGCTGTTGATAATATATCCACATAAAAGACAACATGATATTTAATATATTGAAAATAGTCTGTAAAATCTCATTTTATTCCAGTTACAAAATTTGTCTCTAATAAAGCTACAATAAATGGCACATGACTGAAACACGAACATATTTTCTTCCAGTCTTGATTTGAGGCAGGTTCTCTATGCTTCACCAAGCAGAGAAAGATGGTTTTTTTCCTTGCATCAGACACAAGCAAGGAGAAGCTTTTGTATATGTCTCCTGACAACATTTCATCTTAATACAATCAGGTCACAGCAGCTACTGCAGAAAATTGCTCGCAGTTTGCTGGCACCATGGGAAACCATCATTACTGACAAGATTGAGAAACCCATCAAAGACAATTCAGGACTCAATCTAACTGTGGCATCCAAGTGCTGCGCTTTTTTATTAGGGCCATTTTCTTGCATCTCTTTAATTCTTATTCATGTCCGTTGGTCCTTGGCTCTCATTGCGATTCAATGCAATAAAGGCTTCAGCTCAACTGAATTCAATCTCAGAAGTCATCAAAAACTAAAATTTATGTAGTGCTTTTTGGAAAACCTTATGACAGCCACCAATTCAGGTGAGGAGGTGTAATCTCTTCTTCAAAAGTACTACAAAGATGTCTGCCTGATTCCTTCGCAAAGGAAACCCACAGAGCAGCCTATTCTGTGTCGGTTTGTGATGACAGAAGTCAATTTCTCTGTGGATGTTTGGCAGAAACCAGTTACCACCTGTGTCAGCAACTTTGGTAATAGGTTTGTTTGATTCAAAGTTATCTATCACATGGAAGTTTTTTACAGAAAAAAACATTCTCCCTTCAGTTTCATGATCACTCACTCCAAATCAGACTAAAGCCATCGCTGCTTTTAATATAGTGTTCAGAAATAGCCTTTTGAAAACTTAAGACTTGCTGAGCTTGGAAATGTCACACAATAACCAGTAGAAAACAAGAATCAAAAACCATAGGTAATTGTTCTCTTTGAATTTATTCCATAATGGTTGCTACTTTCTTTTTTACCTGCAATCTGATTTTGAATAAGGTTTAGTTTCAATAAGGCTTATATGGTGGAGGACCAGTGCTCTATGGAGTAGATAAGAAAATCTTAATGCTAATCCTGGAGAAAAAATTGTGGGTAAGTTCCAGACTCTTTCCCTGCTTCTTCTTTCAAGGTCCCCAGAAGACAATGGCTCCAATTTTTCTGTCATCCAACTAGACTAGCTGTGCCAATCATTCTGTCCTGAGAGTACAGTATTTACACTCCAGAGACCATATTCAATTTTATAATAGGGAGCTATTTATTCAGCACAGAACAGGAAAGTGTTGAGTCTTTTATACCTCACACAATAGAAGAAGCTCAATAAAATAAGGTCCAAAGAATGGGATCTGATAGTTACAGTCTATAGTCTAAAAGCAAGCTAATTCTAAGAGTTACTAGGAAGATCAGACTTTCAAAAGGGATATTTCTCAGATGGATAAAAACTGTAAACTGTGATTAAAATCAGGGACAAGCCCCATTAGAATTCAATCTAGATTCTACAGGTCTTTATTAGGTGAACATCTAGCAATCAAAACAGAAAGGTAAACAAAAACAGTTTTCCTTTAAAGGAAAAGCTTGACAATTCTGTTATTAATGTTGGTATCTTATGTACACTTGCGAATTTGCAAAGTAGAATGAGCTTACTTTTGTCCTAACCAATTTTATGTCCAGTTCTCAAATAGGAAGCAATGGACTCCATAGGCTACATGTGATGAGTCTTTTGTAACTATGAAAAAAAAATTATTAAACTCCAAAGTTACAAAATTAACTGTTCCTTAATCCAAGGGACAACAGAATTGTATGAATTTTCCCATTGGAAAGTCCTAGTATTTGCCTTTTAGTGTGAGATGTGTCTTTGTATGGTACTCTATTAATAGAAAAGCACTGACAGAAACTGGTCACAGAGCAGGATGTAGCTAGTTGTGTAACAGTGGCTTTAGATAGCAAACGTACTGCCTATTATGCAAACCCACATTTACACTGCATTTCTGATCACTGCAGCAAATAATGTATCTATAAAATTGCACACGACAAATCTGTACCAACAGTTTCTTCTCTACAAGTCTGTTCCACAACATGGTTCAAAATTCTCACATTCTTTTCTTCAAAACCACTCTACACCACTGGGACATGCACATGTCCTTAATCACAGGAGCTCGCACACGCTCAGCCCCATCAGCTATTGCTGGACACAGGAAGAAAGCGATATAACCTAAACTGTTTGGGCTGGACAAATAACTTATGCAGAAGGTTAACAAAACACTGAAATATATTAGGTAGTTGTGAAGTCAAAGCTAAAATTGAGTTGCTTGAGAAACTTTTCCTTATATTGAGAAGATTAATAGAAATGAATGTGCTGTCCTTACATGTTTTTAACTGCTCACTCTTCCTCACAGCAACACAAACTATGCACGTGCATGACTTTTTTCTCTTTGTTATGTTAATCCTTTCTAGTCAAAACAAAAGCTCTGGAAAAAAATAATCTAAAGAAAACATGTACAGAAAAGTGTTCTGTCCACATATGAAGGAATGAAAGGAAAAATATTTGATTGTGGAAGATATCCTCCATCTTAAGTAAATGGGCATCTTGAGTTCATTCACTTTTCAGGTGTTTATTAAGTAGTTTATTCCCACCTACTACCTGTGAGATCAGAATAACACCAGTGTCACACGTCTATTAACTGAAGCTACTTTTGGTTGTCTTTGTAATTTGGAAAAAAGACAATAAATGATCACACATACATTTAGTGTACTGAGAGACTGCCACTAAAAGTATTCAACATATCTAGTTGCTCAACTAGGATAAAGGCAGTCTCTCTTTAACACAAATCTAATTAAAAACAGCTTACATGGAGCTTCTCCAGGGTATGCTAAGACAATATGGAAAATATGTATATTTAAAATCCCTGGATTTAAATCTAGCAGAATGAATAATGCAAAAGAATGTAGAAGTACTTTCAATGAAATCTAGAATTTTAATTATTTTTATGTCTTTTGCAGGTAGGGTCTTAGGTTATTTGGGCACATTTAACAATTTTATGCTTGGTTTATAAGGTAGATTTTTCTAGCTGGGCCAGAGATTCTGTAGACAACACTCCAATTGAGTAAACTTGCTGATATAATCACAAATACTGTATGATAGAAGAACTGAATCTTTACATAATTCTGCTCATTCTTGGAAGACCTAGGAAGATCTTGTGATGAAGCACGTGCTCCCTTAATCAGAAGTGACTGAAAGCGTGCATAAGGGTCTGTCTCTCAAGCGCTGTTGTTCAAAGTGATATCTGAACAGCATCTAACATCAGGAAGAAAATGAAATGACAGAAAATAATCTGAGCAGCAAAGATGGAAACTCTGCATATATGAAAGACAGTTGAAAGAGACCTAAATCACAATCTGTCCTTTAAATAATGGGTGCTGGTGAAGAGAAAACATGCAGAGAATAGTCTGATAGTAGCCGATTCCTGTGTTCTTGATGTATTTTGGCTGGTAATCATGCAGAGGTAGGTAACTGTGGAAGTGCATTGCATATAGCTGAGGAGAGTCATACTTCATGTAAGACCAACATTTGTTTCAAAACATGCACGTCTGAACCTTGAGGACAGAAGATAAATTAAACCTTGAAAAATATTTGTGGCTTACCAAAGACTGAAAAACTGTTGGCAACTCTAAGAGGATTAGCTGCAATAAAAGACCAACTCTTGGTCGGACTACAGGACAGAAATCTCAAAGTGAGATTTCGAAGAGACTTAGAAAGAGTACTTTACAAAGGAATTCTCATTTGCCCAGCAACCCCCACCATGCTGACCACGTTGTAGTTTCTGACTCCATGAGTGAGATTAAAAATGCAAAGGTATCACAAGGAAAGGCTGGAAGCAAAAAGCAAGTGGAGTTAGTTCAATGTGTATTTAATAATAGCTGAAGCATGCACAAAGTGCCAAAACTGAGATAATATAATGAGAAAAAGAAATAAAATTGATGCAATTTATATTTAAGAAAGGATACCAATATCCAGAATGAGCTAAATCACAGAAGGAATGATGGCAACACTGTGTCTGTATGACCATACACCAATTGCCTACAGTCCACTAGGGACCCCAAATAGGCATGTTTGGACTGTTTAATCTTGCCCATTCTTCATTTTCAGAAATGCAGTCAAGAAACAACTCCATTTCAATTTCATAAGCACAAAATGGATATCTTTGCATATGGAGAAGCACCTTAGTCTATGCAGAGGTGTCTATCTATCATTTAAACTCTGGTGTACCTAACTCCAATTAAATTCCCCAGGCAAATAAAGTTAGTTGATGTGTTTTGAACAAATCACTCACAAATGACTAAGGCAACCTGCACTGACCGGAAAGGGAAGCTCACACTTGGCAGACGAAGCCAAGTCTACCTCGGTGCCCCTACCTTGGGGCAACCAGTAGTTGAGAGCATTTGAAACCCACTGCTCAGGAGTGCCCTGCTCATTTGACAAGAGGCAGAACTGAGAGGGACCTGCCTCCTCTCAGAGTTGGGAAATTCAGAATGGAAGAGGCAAAGGACTGAAGGGAGAATGAGTATGAAAAAGGCTGATATGGTAGCTCTGTTCTTATTCAAGGGCCACTGCGTACACTTTAAAAATGGTTTTGAGAACAGGGACCAGCTTCCTGAACTCCCAGAGGAGATTGCTCTTCACTGGGCTATATGTTGTATACTTGACATTTAACTTTAAATTTAATAGTCTACTATTACAGCAGACTGTAATTTGCAATTTGCAACTACAACTTCCTAGGAAGCCATCACAATAACTTTCAGAAGTCTAAGCAGCAGGTTAAAGTCTCGGTCTGTGATTCTGTGTCTGGTCTGCCTAAGCATTTGATTATATCAGGAATTTATGAATGCTTAAATTACAAAGGAAGGAGAGGATAGGTCAAGGTCATACTTCTGTACTTCACATTTCTGGTTTTTTACAGAAACAAAATATGCAGGGCAGCTCTCCAAAGTTTTACATGTCATTCAGTTCTGCTGCTGACCTGCTTAAAAGCTTGAACTTTATCCTGAGAAAAGTGTGAAGCTGCATTTTCCTTGATAGTTCAGACCTCATCAAGAAATGTCCAATTGCTGAGTCAGTAAGTTTTTTAAAAAGCTCCATAATGCAGCTCTAATACTGGATTACTTCCAGTCTACTTTTTTGACCCTCTGTTGAATCCATTGGCATGGATTTTTCAAACAAAGCCCTCACTGCCTGCCATTAATCCTTCTGGGTAAGCAAATCAGCAAGTCTTTTAATCACTGGGATTGATACAACCACTCCTAGAAAAGCATCATAAACCATCTGCCAATTTCACAACTATCACTTCCGTGAGTGAATGAAAGTACAAGATAAACAGCATGGTACAGAATGCCACAGTTGAACAAAAAATTAGAACCAACACAGGAGAGATGGATTACTGCTTTATTGTACTACAATTCACAGAGCAGTTAAATCTCAACATATCATTCCTGTTATGGCAGTCTTTGCTCCAAACTGCAAGTCTAAGCACAAACACATTTCTGTGTATTACAAGAACAGAAAAATGTAGTCATGTACCTAACAAATATAAACATAATATATGTTTTCACAGGCTACCTTGCTCCCAATGCCTACAATCACACCTGATTTGAAGCAGCACCTCAAAATAAAGACAAGCTTTTGTACCCTTTTCACTCACAAATGTTTCAATTTACATCCTACATAGTTATATAAAACCATGACTGCTCAATGGGATATGAAATACTCCTTCAAAATGACAACAGGCCAACCTCACAGCAGAGTAGTTGCTAAAACTAGGTACAAAACTAAACCCAGGTCAGGTCTCTTTTGAAACATTTGAATATGGAGGGTTTCAATGGAGAAAAGGAAAGGTCACAGTCTTCCCTCTGCACATATGGATTGGAATAATTTATCCATTTATTTTCATTTAACATACCTAATCCTTGAGAACATAATAAAGGAGAAACCCCTCTAAACTACACTGAAACCTGAAATAATTGGAAAAAAAAAAGAATGTGTCAAACCACCATCACAACTCATAGGAATCAATAATGGCTACAAGGAGAACAAAGGAAACAGTTTGGAGCTTAGCTCAAAAGTGCTGGCAACAAGTCCTCTAGGGCTCCTTCTGAGTCTCTCTGAACCTTGTAAAAATCAAGCCTTTACAGGGTAAGTTCAAAACTCAGAGAACCAACTATTTAACAATTACAACCAGAAAAAAAGGCCAGCAGTAAATACAAACTGTAAAAATTATAATTGCTCTTTTCCTTCTCAAGGGGCAGAGATCTCCACCTCCAGAGACAGCTGTTGCATCAAAAGTTTAGAAACAGAAGTTGATTGGGCATTAACACAGATTACAACTGGCAGATATAAACTTGCAGTAGGAAGAGAAGACAGTGAGAAGGCAAAGACTCTCCTGCACTAATTTGGCTGCTTCTCACCAAGCCCCTGGTCCACCAAAAGGAGCCACTTACCCTCTCATCTGAGCAGGCCACACCCAGCACTGTCCCTCCTTTCTTAATCTGATGCTCAGCCAATGACAGCTTGTGAAAAGGAGAATAAATAAGGAAGCTGCTGGTGAACAGCTTTGTATGAATGTCAAGAAGGGAGTCAACCTGACCCTGCAGCTTCTGGATGAGTTCCTAAGGCAAAAGCAATTGGTAAAAGGCAGAAGATGAGAAAGACCTGCAGCCCAGCCTTCATCAGGAGCATGTGCATCAGGAGCATGTGGTAGCTTCAGCCACACTCCATGAGGAGCTCCACTGGCTCTCACTTTTCTGGGATTTTCCAAGACACCTGGTGGACCATGCCCCTCTGAATACTTAGGGAGAAGGTGGCCTCCTTTCTGGATCCTCACTTAGAAGAGGCATCAGATAAATTCGAAACACAGGTTTCCTCCATAATGCTGAATACAGGATGGCCAGAAACTGCTCTATTTATGATACGATTGCTCAGGACCCTCCACTGCAGTCTGAGGCAGAACTAACTGGAGAGGCCAAAACAACTCCTGGGGCTTTTTTTAGGAGTGGTGTGGGGGCCCTTAGACACAGTGATGTCCTGGGCCTCTTGGCTGTCTGTACTGATATACCCATTGAGAGCACAAGGGCACAAGGAAAGTTCTTAGGGGAAAAAAAAAAAAAATCACAAAATCTGTAAAAGAGAATTTTGTGTTAACTTTCTTTTTTCCTAAAAAGCACCAAATCATTGTTTGTATGATGAAAAGACTTGGACAGTGCTTTCAAGTTTGTTTGACCAAGTTGTACAAAAATGAAAGCTGCCTGATTAACAGAAACGTCATTAATTAAAATTCTACAGTTTGGATCCTTTGGCAATGAACTTAATTGTTTATTTCTGATGTGTAAACATGGACTTATATGTCTTAAGTATCCCACTAAGACAATGCCAGCGTGACTATCCAGTATCCAAACAGAAAATCTTAATTAAAATAAGTTTATCTAATTCCATTTCTTGAAGAACATTTATTTGAGAAACACATGCAAACACAGGCAATTCCTGGAAATTAATGATCAATGAGATAAACAGAGAACCACTGTGAAGTGTTAACCTTTCCAGATGACAGCAGTACCACTTTCAGGTAATTTATAGAAGTTTTACTGTCATAAGAAGTTCAGAAATAACCACTTTCTGCTTTATAGCACAAATGTTTTTGAGAAGAGCTGCAGTTTTATTTGTTGCAACACTTTCCTAAAGCCTTTGAAAGACCTTCCTAATGTGCTGCGTCTTTCTGAAGCCTTTAAAGCTTGGAAATTTTGGCACATGCAGTCTCGATTACAATGTTTAAGGTTCTGGCAGCAGAACCTGCTCTTTTAAGCATCACGGGGGGATATATGCTTTGTTAAACTGGGTCAGCTGGCCTGTTCCTACTGGAGTAAAGGCTTCAACACATTCATGGAAGGACCAAGCTATCATCTGGCTGAATGTTTGCTATCATCTCTTGAATCTTAGAAGTCATCATTATTGTTAAATTCTGCAAAATATTTATATAATGAAATCCAGAAAGTTACAGTCTCCTACAAGCAGACGCCCCCAGCTTCCAGAATGGTCCTTCTACTTTCTATATATTCTACCTATCTGACATTTTCTCAGAGCCTTTTATCTTTCATATCCCCCATTCAACCACCATCTCTCATCCTTTCTGCAAAACAATAATGTGGGCCATTTTCATGCTTCATTATTTGAATTTTCAGTTAAAAAAAAATGAGTACATGTTGCAGGGTTCAAGATCTGAAGCAGAGAAAGGTTAAAGGCCAAATCAGCTAATAGGTGAAAAAAGAGAAGACTGATTACTTTTGTAGACAAGGAGTAAAAATGTATTACTTTCACATTTATACTAAGGCAAAATGTATTGCTTTCACATAAACATTGAGGTATTGTTCTAACGGTGGAATCTAGGTGGTAGAATAAGGTGGTTTGCTCTATAGTGATTGTAACAGTTATACGAATTGCAGAGACATGAACCTTGCTCTACTACTACCCGTACATCAACCAAGTCTTTTCCTCAACCTAGACAAGAGGAAGGGGAGAGAGATACTCAGAGTAGCTTCATGACCTATGCCAGGTTAAATCTGCTCTACCACTCAAAGAAGCACTCCTGTCCTGCCCACACATTTGCATTCCTGTTTCCCCTCCTTTCTTTGAATCAGCATATAATTTTCGCAAAGGTACTAAAACTCTTGAAAAAAAAATTAGATATAACATTAATTCTGATCTAACTTGAGAAACTAAAATAGCTGGAGGAAGAATATTAATTAAAGGGAGCATATTTGCTGTCTGTTCTGTGTAAAATCCCCACATAGTCCAAGAAGCTAGGAGCAGAACCAGAGTAAGGATATGCAGGCAGCTGTGCAAGACAGCCCACACCCGCAAACAGCATCCTGGTCTATATCCCTTGTGGTCTCAGCCCTTAAACTGATCTAAGTCCATGATGAATCTATAAAGGGCAGTTCCTCTTTTGTCTGCATTCTCTGATTGGTGTTTCTACCCCCCACCCCCACAGTTATGCACTTAAATAAAAATAATTTATTTAAGTCAGGCACTTAAATAAAAATAATACATTTAGTTTGATATCCCTATTTCCTGCATTGAACCTCTACAAAACTATGATTAACAATCACTGCCTTCACATCTCAAGAGAGTGCTATACCTTTTACTCATGATTACTATTGAATAAAGTTACTTAAATGCTGAAAGAGTTCATAAAACCCAATACAGTTGCTTTGTGAAGTCTGAAGCCCTTTTTTAAGACCATGAAGTGCATTTCCCTACAGCTACTGTGGATATACTTGAAAAGTACAATGTCTATTTTTATGACAGAGTATTCCATGCCAAAAATAAGGAAGTGAAGATGAAAATTGCTATTAGATTAGAATCACCATAATCATTACAAATTCATTACAAATTCATTACAAATTCAAAGGTACCCTATATGCAGGCATAGATGTATATTTCTTACATTTTACATCTTAAAGACTTGTGAGAGGGTGAATTTTGTATATCAACTCTTAATCCTTTGAAAACTTTCAAACATACCCTTACAGTAATTGTACGACCTTGTAGGTTTGTTCCATTTTATGTTACAGTCATTTGCAATTGAAGATTAGACCGAGTAAAAGAACCATCAGTCAGTGCAATTTTAGAGCATTTTAAAGCATTACATAAGCAAGAGTAAACCTGCTCCTTTCATTATCTGAACATGAATAAAAAGTGACACTGTGGCAGCTACAGTATACTTCCTTTACCTTCTTCATCAAGGTTTTCTTCTCAGCTTTTCTCCATCACTCATGTACTTCCATAGGCTTTTAAGCAAGCTACTGTAAAAACAAAATTATTTAGTCAGTCCTCTCTTAGATAGACATGCTTCCCACGCAATCTACTGAGTCTGCCCACTAAGTCTATCTAGGGACTAATAATGTCTTGCAGTTCTACCGCTCTCAAATGCACTATAATTTCTGGCATCCCAAAAATGAGGAGGCTCAGTCATCTTTGTTAGTCCAGCCAGAGTATCTCCTACTTTGTCACTTCAGATATTTAGATACAATTCCCCAACATCGATGGATAATAGGACTGGGAATAGGTTCCAGCACTGCTCTGTCATCACTTATTCTCAAAGCTGTAACTAATGCCTTGTCTGGTGCTTTTGGCTCACACCAGGTAGTACTGGTGTGATTGGGCAACAGTCTGGTTGTAGCAGAATGCAGGGACTGTTCTGAATAGGCTTTGTGGATGAGGTTGTGATATTTTTTTGAGGAAAAAAGTTTCCTATATGGGTGTAAACTCTGTTGTGCTACTGGAGTTTGGGGCCAAGGAGTGGGGCCTTGCCCATAGACACTGTCCCTGCATAATCTACTTCTCTGCATATTTGCTAAACTCCTGGAGAAACATGGTAAGAAGGAAAATAATTGAGTCTCAGCAATCAAGTTTCTTAACTTCATAATACCTCTGTCTGAGCAAAATACATTGGAGGCATCATACTGAAAGAGCCATAAAAAAAACCAAAACATTTGCTGATGGGTTTCATTGGGCTATGAAGCTATGCCAGCCTATGAGGATATGGCTAACTATGATTACTTTTCACTGGAGAATTTCAAGACTTTACCTTCTCCATATTGCCTTCCCACAAACACCCACACATACATATACCCCTTTATTTTGTGTAAAGAGTGACTAATAAATGAGCAACTGTCATTGTAATAGGGAAATGTGTCTCAATGGAGGGCCTTTCATTGCACAGTGACCACTTGGAGCCTGTCACTTCAGTAGCTGCCAAGCCATCTATGACACAATTGCTGCTGTAACCCACCTCAAGGGACAGTGAAGATGCCGCAAAGGAAGGTTTCACTGTAGAGCTAAGCCCTTGAAATAATGTGGCAGTTTACCAACCTGACACATTTTATTACTTTTTCATATTACTGAAGGGTTTTGTTCAGAATGTTGTTGTCGTGGTTTGAGATGGCCCTCCTGGGAATCGGGGGCTCAGAGGTGATTGGGTGCCAGGGCAGTGTTCCCTGGAGAGCCAGTCACCACTCGTCTTGTTCGCTTCTGCTGAAAAATCATATATACACAGTATCGGAGGCTGTTGGCAGTTTTTCTGTTCGTGTCTGCTGTGTGTAGGTGTAGAAGGCCAGGGGATGGCTGGGTTCCTTCTTCCCCCCCTCCGGGGGAGAAGGGGGAGCCCAGTGCCCCCCCACCCCTGCCTAGGCCAGAGTTAGAGACAGCATTGGAGTGAGTGTATGTTTGTGAGGGACATGACTCACAAACAACTGGTAAGCAAGGAGGGAGAAGGCAGGCCTTGCAGCCAAGCCCTCTTCCTCCCCCCCCTTTCACAGTTAAGCTGTGGAGGGGGGCCTTTTTCTTTCCCTCCATTGTAAAGTGGAGAAAAGGCTCAGCATTTGAAGCGGAGCCAAGTGGACGGGCTGATAACGAAACAGCTCGGCGCTCAGGAGAAGAATCCCAGGTGAAATTGGAGACGGGCCAAGAGGCTCGGGAGTTGCCCTGCCAAGTTTGACCGGGGGCAGCCGAAAACTGACTTCGAGGAATGAAGATTCCAAATGCCTACTGTGATAAGCTACACTACAGCAGCAGCGAATCGAGGTATGAGACCGAGAGGGAGAGATCACACAGCAGAAATGACACAGGACGAAGGAGAAAGGACTCAGAGCTACCTTCTTGGACTTTGTGAGGAAGGAAGGACTTCCACAAACAGCTGAAGGTTGAAGGTTGGTAGGGAGTGTTCAGGGCCCCCGAACACTCCCATGAGAGAGAGACTGTGTTACATATCAGCCTTGAAAGGCTTTTCCTGGACTAGAGTAAAAGGGAGAAGCTTCGAAGGGACTGATAAAAGTGTAATATATATATATATATAGTTGCCTTTAGTTTGTATAGTATTTATTTGTGTAAAATAAATGTAAATACTTTCCCCTTCCCCTATAGAAGCCTCTGGCCTGAAAGTTCTCTCTTTAGTGTTGGGATAAATTGTGGGAAGGTGTGGGGAAGCCTGGAAATTGGATTTTGGATTTCTAATGTGGCTCAAACTGCCACAGTTGTTTTCTTGACCGAGGATTAAAAAGAAAGTATTATGTTTTCTTCATTAACCTTTCTTGATACTACTCCCTAATCATACACATGTAGTTGGTTTTATTAAGTGCCTTGCAGATGGGTAGCATCTATACTTTTTTTTAAATATAAAATAATAAGATATTCTCTAGAAGAACCAGTAACAAAGAAGAACCCTGTATCAGTCTTATGAGTACAACAGAAGCCAGCAATGCTGTACATTGGTGTGGTCTGAAAGAGCTCTCAAGAATTGGTTTCTATTTTAAAAATTCCTCTCCGTTTCTTTTCTACATTCTTCATCTTCTGTTATACTTCTAAATAAACCCTTATAATCAATACATCATTTCATTCTTGCCTTTGAGAAACTATACATCAGCTGCAAGGGAAAACACTTGTCAGGGTGCTTAAAATCCTCATTTTAGAGCAGCTAGACCTCTGAAAGTATGCATATACACTAACCTATTAGCATGAGCAAAAAAAAAGACAATATAACTTCCAAAATAAAATCTTCCAGAAAAGTAAATGAAAAATCAAGTTCATACTCGAAGATCTAATTATTAAACTATGTACTGTTACTCAGGCAAAGGCTGTCATGAATTCCCGTATTCAATAAATGAATATAGATTTTAAGGATCAGATGTATATCTTGCCTAGCAAGTACCTGCAGTAATTGATGATGCTGCTGTTCCACAGTAATATGTTATTGCCTTAGTGCTGGAGGTTACTCCATTGACCTGCATTCTTCAGCTTTAGTGTGAAATCCAGCAGCTTAGCCCAAACCATATTTCCATGACAGTATAAAATAAAACCACTTAACCTTGCACTGGTTAACTCTCATGACCTGTTGATGCATCTCTCCAGCAGGAGCAGGCAATCGGTAGGTTGTTTTTAAATTTTTGCAGCTGACTGCCGTGTGAAGTGCACTTAAGATTCTAATGGTAAAAAGCTGAAAATTAAATACAAGCTTAAAATTTGTATCTGTCATTTTCTCCTTCAGAAGACAGCTTGCTCTCTGGAGTACTTTTTGGTCTAGTTTGCAACTAGGATTGCTCAAAAAGTCTTGCGCTGGTACTTCTGACCTTTCTGCAACTGGCCCAAAATTAATATACAGGTTCAAACCTTTCAATGAGAAAAAAAGCTTCCTTTTAAATACAGTCAGGGTGTGAATTTTATTACTCAGTCTTTTCCTGCAACACGCTCGAAATAAACTAATTTAAACAAGGAAAGTTGACAGTTATGGTTTGCCCTGAGGCAAAAGCCCTAAGGAGTTATGGGCTGCAGAACTAAAGATGTGACAATCTGTACAATGTACATAACTGCAAAACAAAGGGATGGAGTGATATCATCAAGTATCTGAAAAACAAAAAATTAAGCTCCAATTTCTGGATCAGAAGTTATCCGTAGAGTACTACCAGTATACAAAGTTTACATGATTGAAGTCAGAACATATAACATTCAGACTGATGCAAACGAAGATGCTTGTAACCATGTTCTGAATTGTCTGAAAAGCAGTTCAGGACACAGTTTTTTAATACTCAGAGTGGAGAAATGTGCTAGTAGCAGGGGACATGAGGAAAAAAATGCCACTTTCAATTATTTATTTGGTGACATCCTACAGTATTACTTGGTTCAGATATTATTATTGTAAATAACATCTTGTACAAACAATTAACAATCTCCATGCATTTGTAAAATGACAAGTCACGTTCAGGCAGCCCATACTTGGCTTCCCTAACATTTGCATATTACTGTGAAACAAAGACATCCTTATAGTTAGAGCCAAAAGCTCGAAAATTTAGAATGTATGTGTCTGAGGAAGAGGGTGCACAAATGTCTTCACTGGATGTTGTTTGTGTGCAGTATGTGCTGAACTTCAGGATGTGATAACCTCAGACACTCTCTAACTGGATATACTTAGCAAAAATAGTCTAGATGTAGTTCTATCATATGCTATCCATATGCTTCCTATCTATAACCTAACCATAATTAACTAGTTTCATCATAAAATAAACTTGTGGAATTTGGTGAAATAACACTTTTAGATCATGGCATAACAAAAACTGCCTTCTACTTCTCTTCCTAAGGGGCACAGGACAATTTCAGTTTTGAACACCACACAGTTGGAAAGTTTCTTATAAGTTTTCTGAGTGCAAAAAATGCATTCCTGTACTGACACTTTATGGTTTTGCATCCTATATCATCAATGTAACTGTCTTTAGTGAAAAGGTAATATGATTACAATTACTGATTTACAACTGAGGACAGTGGGATCCTCTATTTCCAAAAGAGACTGCCCTCTTTTTAACGATAATTTATTGAGACATTAAAAAAACCTAGCATTTTTCAACCCTTTTATGTTGAGCCCTTTAACATCATAAAATAACCAAACTGACAGTTTCAGCTTCCTGTGCTTCACCAGAACACCTCATCGATAAAAAAAGAGGAAAGGATTTTCTCCAACAGGAGAAAAATCTACAGCAAGTTCTCCTGTTCTTGTCCTAAGTCCAAGGATGCATTACTCAGTAGATACTGCATAGGTGCTCATTACTCTGTTACTGCATTTTAAGAAGTTTCAGTAGCCTCTTGGTTTTCATTACTTTCTTTTCTACCCCTTCCTTTGTCATATCTCTCCATCTTTACTCTCAGCGTATAGAAAACACATTAAATGCAATTACACCCACTCGCGAGTTGTTTGTGCTGTATTTCAAGATTTTGGCATATGTCTGTTTCTGAAACAGAATCTTGGTACTCTAATTATAGTCACAACCAGGGAATATTACCTTATTTCTTTAAATAAATTAATTCACATTGCCATGTTTTAAGTCAGATGCAAAATGCAGATGTGGTTTCCTAAAGGAATATGGAGTGTTTATATATCTATATATATGTATTAAAAGTATAACTCAATGCTCTTTAGATCTTCATAATACACAAGAACCAGAAATAACATGAAATCAAATGAGCAGCAAAGCCAGTCTTGACAACAGAGACTGTTTTCTTTCCCCTGTCTCTTTATCAAAAACCCAAATCGCAAGCAAATGAACATTTTTTGAGCTTTGAAAACTTAGCTAGCTTTTTCCCATCAGCATTTTCTTTTTCTATGATCTGTAGATCACAGGAATCTCAGACAAAATACAGCTCTTGTGGTCAGACTGATGCAAAACAGAGAAGGTTTCTTTTCAGTTGTGCTGGACTGGTTTGTGGTGTCAATATGTTCAGCAACTGAATGTTCCTTTAGATTTCTGCTAATACGTTCAAATTGTTTGAGATTCTTCCAAAAGTAATGCTAGGAAGGGAACACTTGCATTCTAGTAAGTGCCACTTTTATTTGCTAACAGCTCCATTCAAAAACTATGAAGAACAACAAGACCTGTTTAATACTAACCCACAGCCCAGACCACTACCCACTTTTCTTATAATAAAGCTATTCCAAAGACCTTAACAGCCTTTTCAATGTGTAACATGACTGACCAAGACCGAGTCAAAGCCTCCTTAACATCTTTAAGGCACTTCTGACCTGCTAGCTCCTACCTCTACTGAGTAAATACCACAGTAAAGCTGAAGAGTTCCTGGAAGTGCAATTTGGGAAGTCATCCATTTATGACTACAGTCTTAAAATTCCTCTTACAGGGCCACATGAGATGTGTGTGGGATACCAGACACAGTCAGTATACTTTAGGTAGTGAGATTTCATGAGAAAATATGTGACGGAACTACATCCCAAAACCGAGATTTGCTAAAGGAACGTTGTGACGCTTTGACATATAGCTGATATATACAGTCAAGTCAGTAACTTTTCAAGATTCTCATTTCAGAGCAGGTGCTAAAACTCTGTGAGTGCCTTCTTTAGTGAGAGCAACTACAAAAATCCACCAAGATCACAGCATGATCCTGTGTACAGAAAAGCTGGGTAATGCACCACCTCATATACAATAATTCTTCTACTCTATGGATCTACAATTGCAGATTTCTTCTGAATCACATACCATGCTATAATTTAAATGACCAACTGTCCACACCATATTAATAAAGAAGCAAGGCTGAACTCTCTCAAACTTACTCTATTTCCTTAATTAGCACCAAATCTATTCTCTCTCACTGTTACAATGCATATTAATATTTCATTCATCAACTAATTTATTATAAGACTTTTATTTCAAAAACTGGATTTTGAAAGGAAGATTCACTGTGTTGTTTTCACAGTTCAGGTTTTTGATCATCTGCTAGTCAGGAAGCACAGTAGGAGATGCTTTGTAGCAGGAAGGTAACAAGGGACTTACCAAATCACAGGATTTATCTGTAGTTAGTTGTGTTATCAATAAAACAACAGAGCTCCTGCTAAGGAAGCAGTTTGTCAGGGGCATGTAGCACAGTAGGCACACCATGTCTGTCTTTAAAGGTGACCTGAAAAAAATTATGTTATACTGCTGAGCTGTTTATTATGGGGCCTGTTCTCTTTACAGCAGAAAGCATGTCACACTCAAAAATTACTCCAAAATGTTATTCCAAAAATCCTTGTTTGAGAAAACCTGTAGGAAGGGCATAACATTACACAAAGAAAGAGGGTCAGTAGACATGCATGGTAATGGTGTAAGCAGACACAATACAAGTTCACACACTGATAGAGGACAAACGTTCACCAGGGAATGATATCACTAATCTTTTGCTATGCCTTTTATTGCTTCAGTAGTGAAACATATTAGTAAGGCCTGTTGCGATAGGATGAGGGGTAGTGGCTTCAAACTAAAAGACTGGTAGATTTGAGCTGGGTATAAGCAAGAAATTTTTTATGATGAAGGTGGTAAGACACTGGAACAGGTTGCCTAGAGAGGTGGTAGTTGCTTCCCACTGATGCAATATTAGGTGAGATGACAGTAGCTTTTGTAAACAAAGAATAAAGTATGTAAATAACTACAGTTCATCTATCTTAATTTGCTATCCAATTTTTCATTAGTTTAAATTCATACTAATCTCATCTTCAGCTGAAGATAAATATCTTCACCATTCAGCCTTTAATTTGCTCACTATTCTACTGTTTTCTCCCCTTCAATAGGGATGGGAGCATTAAGTGATTATTAAAGATTAAATACCTTTCATATACATACGTATGTAAAAATAAATCCTCTCTCAATAGTATGGGCAGATAGTCTAAATGGCAGCTAAAGTATGCTACATCCCCAAATGAGGTTTGCACAGCCTAAGTTCCATTTTACATTTTTCCTTTTGCAGAGAGATAATCTCAACACACTGGAGAAAAACAATTTAATTGCCAGAAAATGTAAGGATAAATACAACACGATCTTACCAGGAGCTACAACGCATGACTTTTACTTTGTATTTTGGCAAAAATTTCACCTGTCTTTGAAATGGAAAAATGAAACTGTCTGATGAGAGCATATCCCTCTCAGAATGTGGCTCTCTGCACCAACGTCAGACAGTTATGAAGATGTTTTTCCTTCATTTGAGCATATATTCCTTATGATTTATGACTGCAAAAACCTTTTCAAATTAAGATTTGTTTGATTGTCTGTTTCTATTAAGGGTATCATAACAATTTTTTTCCATTTTCCAAACAAATGTTCTACACAGCCTAGCATCCACCAGACAAGCACAAGAATGTGACAATGATTAATTTGTGTTGCTGAATTCTTTATTTCCAATAACTAATTTAAGAAAGTCACTGTTTTTTAATAACTAAAAGGTATAAATTCTACAGGGTATTTTTGCTTAGGTAATTGATAAAACATCTTCATATAATGACTGTAAATTACGACTGCATTATATAAATCTATCTCCTCTGAAGTCTCCTTTAGAACACTGCAGGATAGGCAGCTGCTGTCCACTGAGGTATAAAATTTATGCTATGAAGAACAACACATCGTCGCAATGCCAGAAATTCGTTGAAAAAATATAAATAAATTCTTTTTCAGCTTTAATTTTATCTGGATGATAAAGTTCTGATTACATCATATATATAGAAATAATTTATATATATGGTTGTTGAGACTCATTGAATATGATCTTCCCATAGTAATAGCAAAAGCACAATTTGGTTTGGGTTTTTAAAAGCAAATTAGACATAACAATGGAAAATTGCCTGTGGAGAGTAATGGTGCACTGGCAGAGAGGAGGACAGGTAACTTAACAGAATTTTCCTAATATCTAAGAATTTCTCAACCTCTGGTCCTTCCTTAGGTAAAACTATAATGAAACTTAAACAAAGTAGGAAGTGATTGCAAAAATAAATGGTAAACTAACTCTCCATTCTTAAAGTAAGCTCATGAATTCCTTGCTTCCACAGAATCCTTTCTTAAAGTTGAAGCCCACATTAGAAGATTAGGACATTTTCTTGTGTAGCACCATATGTCATGCATGCTTAAAATGCTTCAACGTTCAGAAAACAATTTGGTTCTATGATTTCTCTAGGCATGACCGAGTATTTTTGAAAAAGTTATGTGAAGTTTTTCCAGGTAGTGATGAATCCAAGCCATAGTACAGATGGGTAATCAGACTTGTTACGAGAGAAGTTAATAGTTTCATTCATCTGTAAAGCACTAAATCCTCCAGAAATTATTTGTCAGCAGTCAAAAGATGCTGAAGTTTCATCAGGTTTTAATATCCATAGATTTATATTAAATTTTATAGCACATTACAGAAAATTATAGTCCAAATATTTCTGTTTATAAAGGTCAAGATAACTTCCCATGCAAACATAAGCCTGAAAGAAAAACACATTGAACAGAAACCCACTCCTCTAAAATATGTTCTCCAATATTGTCTGTTAAGAACAACATCTCTGGGCATTTGACCAGACTACAGAGGGGAGTAAAGAAAGGTTCTTTAGATACTCAACAGATGTTCCTTATTGTGTATTTTACTGGGACTCAAAGTTTACAGTATTTCAGTAATGAATATAATCGTAAGTATTGTACCTACACAGTGTGAAGGCAGGGTCATAATTTATTCATGATGCACTATCTTTAGTTATATCGCAGCTATCCTTTATAGATGCACAGAAACAACAGGAACTAAGGAAGATACAAGGACACTGCCACAATACCTTTATCATACCATACTTAAACACCTAATTTATACTGGTGAATAAAATCTCTCCAAACTTTCTATCCAAGTAACCTTCTATGCAGGCTACTACTTGTCATTTTTTTGTCTGTACAGGATTTTATTGTTTATCAATAAAACCCACTAAGAAGCTTCTACAAAACAGCTCCTCCTGGACAATACACAGGACAGCAAAGTCCTTGTGTGTGAATATGCAACTGAATTTTAACAGCCTTGGAAAAGACAACAGAGGATGGGTCAAGGACTCCTAGTCTGTAGGTCAGTACACAAAAATATTATCCACCAAACACATAAGTGCTTCTCAGACTTACTCTTAAGCATTACTGTGTTAGTCAAATTTAACAAGAAGAAAGAGAATTCAGCTGATGCTGTGAGAAGGAAATTATTATATTTTAGCATTCTGTCCTTTTGGCAATTATCATGGGAATTATTCAGTGCCAGTCAGTCATGTCTTTCAGGGACTGAAAGTCTTCTTGGATGTGACAAAGGCATTGTGTTACATTATTTTTATACTGTAAAGCAATTTACCAGGCATGGAGCAGGGTAGTAAAAGAAAATTACAGTAATTCTCAAATTGACCAGGATGAATGTGCTCTTACCTTAAGTACACACTGAGTATCACTGAAAGGAGAGGTCTGAATTCCAAACAAACCTTGACACGTCTCAGCCTGCAGCTGAACACACACTCCTTCCTCTTCAGTCTTTCTCAAAGGTGCTATGCTGGAGTTACCACAGGCTAGATGCTTTGCTGGGGTCAATTTTGTCTTACTCCAACAAGGCTATTATGTTGGAAAATTATAGTTTTCAAATTGCTGCAAGTATAAACACCACCTTGTTTTTGCAAATAATAATATAATTAGAGGCTGTTATAAAATAATCAACTCTGAACCATAATTTTGCATGTTTTCACTAAAAATGCAGAGAGTATAATTTTTAAGTACCGTTATTATTTTCTTCTATCATTCAAGCAACATTTCATGTAAATGTTTCACCCAAACATTCAGAAAGACCTTGAACAGTCACAAAGTCATCCATGAACTAACAGTTCTTGCATGTACCTTAAGATTTTACAAAGGAAATGTGCTAAAAGCCTTGAAAATGACATAGATGGTATTTCATGTCAGTATGTTATGAGAAGTAAAAATTAAAAAAAAAAAGCAAAAAAAAAGAAAACCCTTATAGGCTAAGGAATAATTTTAGGGGAGTAGCAAGGCTACTTATGCTGGTAATAGACATCTTTTAACAGTTTCTCGAGGGCAAAAGCTTTGGGTTGACAGTGGACAAAACTATATGAGTATATCATATTATACAAAGGATCTAAATCAGTGAAAACTTTATGACATGCCAATCTTTAAAATATGTAAATGTATGCCATATTTTACTTTTGCTTGCAGGAATTTACTTGAGAAAGGATGTTCCACTGCCACACCTTCCCTTCTTGTTTGATCCAGTACTGAAAATTCAATGGAAGATATGTACTTAGTCCAAATCCAAGGAGTTAACGGGAATGAAACTTCAGGCCTGACAGATAGGTGTCTACAGCTGAGGAATGAAGCAGCTACACAAAGTATCAGATGGAAGGTAATATTATCAAAATATGAAGTTTCATACAATCATTAGAAAGTAGCAAATTCTGAATCCTTCACTTTCTAGGAAAGCCTAACAAAGTTACTCAAGCATCCTATAATTCGCATCTATAACTTAAATCTAAATTTAAATATAATATGTATTTTCCTTAAAATTATATCAAGTTCAGAATAGCAAAGCAGTCCAGAAAAGTACTTCCCCCACTGTTAAGCCCTAAGTCTTCTGGTTTTAAGTGAGAATTGAACAGATGACAACAATAGTCTCAGAAACTGACAGCCTAAGGCAGATCTCCCCAGGAAATAATAGCCACAGCTTTTCCTCGTGCTGACAAGCAGCCAAAAGAATAGAAAAAAGAGTCACTGTGAATAACTGGAAATGGATTTGAGACTTAAAGGAGAGATAACTTAAATATTTGTACATTTTATACTTACAAAGATACTTCATGCATTGAAAATAATTTAAGAATACATAAGCAAAACTACAGAAGGTGGATTTGAGAAATATGACATTGAAAACTCTTAGGTTTGAAGAGAGTTTTGCCATTAACTTCAATAGAACTAAAAATTTTATTGAAATAAATTTATAAATATTCCCCTTAAATTTTAAAATCAAAAGTACATCACAGCCTAACAGGTTTCCATCTCTTTTTAATAGCAGTACCTGGCAGCAGCACGAACAGGATGTTTTGCTACAACACTAGGCTTAATTTATTTATTAATAAATTAACTTTTCCACAAGTATCTTGTGTTGTGACCAAAAAAAGCCTGACCTCTTGCCTACTTCTGACAATGAATTTCCTGTAAAATTTAGATAAAACAGAAGATGTGAAGTTTTCCATGTCAGCACACTAGGCTACTAAAGCAGTGAGCTTGCTGTTCACCATCCATGCAATGGCTCCCCACATATAGCACAGGGCAACTTTGAAGCTGATAACACAGCTGAGTCTGCCTAATCCTGGTATAGCAAGATGAGTTCTTAGAATAGTTTGATTTGTATGTCTGATGGCAGTAAACATGGAGGGGTTATCAGAGGAGCAAAATAAAATGCGTGTAAGGCTACTATAGTGCACTGACCTTCCACATGGCAGTAAAAGCTGATTTTAATGCCTTACTGTGCTTTTTCAGGAAGCATTTCATAACCAGTGATTTGATTTTAAAATGTTAACACTTTATGCATTTATGATGTACATATATTATTTAATATTATTGATTTAAGTAAAAGCCTGGACAAAAGTTAAGTTCTTAGTACATATTAGACACTTGGTTGTTGACACATTCCAATCTATGGCCACACGGAAAGAACTAAGCATGCAGCAAACAACACACCCTCTCTTATTTTCTCCTGAAAAGGACATCACAGCATGACATGGTGCATGCACACAGTGACATGTCTGCTATTATCCTGTTCCTTTTGCATGTTATGCCCTTTCTCTGCCTTGCCTTATTTGATCAAAAGTGCAAGCTCTGAATGGACCTTCCACCAAAGTGTTTGCAATAAAGCTTTGGATAAGACCACTGCACTGTTTCCATGCTTGGTTTGACCTTAAACACAACTGTCTTTATGTGTATCCACATATTCCAACGCAACTTGCCACAATCTTTTGTCTTTTCTTCTTCAGAATCATTACATTTGAGCTGTTTATTAAGCTATTTTTATACAATGTGGAAAAATTTGTGTTTCATTTCCTGCACTTTCCCCTTATTTTCCTCCTTTTTTTTCATGTCTTTCATGTTATTAGAAATCTTTCTTCATTATAACCATATTATTTCCTTTTCTTCTTATTTTCCTTTGCTATGCAATTCTTTACTGATCCCAACTACCGTTATTTCCCTATGTTGCAGTTGCTGGGCCTATGACTAAACCTATTTCTATCTCCCTCTGTGTTTTTCCTGAATATCCCTGTTGTCATCCAGCATGGTCCAGCTCCTCCCTTTCTTCCATCATTCTGATAATATGATTCCACTTTCACATTATCATGTATTTCTCCTACCTTTTGGTTCTCTCAAATCTAAACCAGACATCTCTAGCAAACTTAAAAATAATCCCTAAATTTCATGCTTGAACTTATAACTGCACTTACCATGGGTTAGAATTTAACTCTTTTCCTTATATGATTTCCATGATGGCTACATAGCCAAAGAAGAAATGTACCCCAGCAGTCCCTCAGGAGAAGTACGGGAGAGAAGGCTGAAGAGTCCTTCTGTCACCATTCTACGCTACAGCACATTCTGGGATATCCCATGATGGGCACAGATAATTTAAGTAACAGACAATTCAGTAGGACAAAACAGGGAGCAAATAAAGTAGTGGGAACATTACTTAGCAGGCATTACTGAGTGATGGATAAAGTATTTTGGGATACAGAAGGAAAACAAAAAGGGGACACCCTCTCGTGTACACAAAGAGTTTATTTGAATATAAAAGTATCTTCTTCCAGTTGTGAAACATGAAATTACACTAATGGACAAGAGCACACCCTGTCCTTGTCAGATTTTCAAAATAAAGGAAGAAAAAGAGCTTTCACTTCTGTTTCTGCTTTTAGTGCACTGACAGTCACTGATATAATCTGGAAAAGGACAACTTAGGAGGGCAGTGTCCTGATATATTTTAACTGCTGTTCTCTTGTCGCTGATGAGAATAATTTCCCAGAGATACAGCAGGAGATATTTTCAGAATTGAGTAAGATGCTGCTGCTGCCCACACAATTCTCACTCCTGATTCAGAGCATGAACAGAGTTCCTTGGGATAAGGTCAGAGAAAACAAAACATTCCCAGAGTTCACCTTGTGGCCTGGCAGAGAGTTAAAACTTGCTATGATTACCGTAAGGACTTTATAACTGTCATTTAATATCTTCCATATTTCAGTTTCTACAACAGAAAGTAAAAACACCAAGTTGAAGGATAAACTTGTGTTTTTACAGGCTTTTCAGTTCAAAAATTGTTTCCAATACTTTGAGAAATGCATACTTATCTATGGCAAATATGCATCTTTCCTCTCATCTCCCTTCTAATCTATAATTGAGGAATTAGCATGTTTCTGCTACTAAATCTTTTAAGCACAGGTGAAAAAAAACAACCTTCGAATGCTATAATACAGTACATGTCTACAAGACACTGTAGGCTTAAAACACATGACAAACCAAGCAGAAGGAAATTTGGGATTGGATTTTGCTTTATTTTGCTTTGTCTTATTCAAAGGACAAGCATAGTATTATTTACAGGCTGGGACATCTGACTTAATTTCATTTCTTGTTGGCTAGAAAGAACAAATTGCTTCATTTCTTTTTCAGCAACCTAGAATTTGATTCACAAATCACAGAACAGCTGCAGCACATTCAAGGATAAACCTTCAGCTTCTAAAGTAAGGTCTAAAAATGTAATGAGTTTTTCCTTGTAATGAATTTATATTCTCAGTTTTTAGTAATTAGCACCACCACGAGAGAGTATAGAATGCACAGTTGTGTAAAATAAGAACTTTAAGAGTCTAGTTCAAAATAGAGCTGATCCATGATACAGTCTGTGCATATGACTAGGAGAAAACAAGCATGAAAAAATAATTTAAAAAAAAAAGTGAGAAAAAATTAAAAAAAAAAGTGTATCCAGAAAAGATATGAATCCTAGTGAGCACCAGCAATAACATTCGTATGTTATTGTAAAATATGTAAAATATTTATTATATAATAACATGTTGCATAGTCAACTTAATAGATAGTTTTGTGGGTTTTTTTCATTCATGTGTCATGTTATTTGCATATGGTATTAATAAATTTTTTTTACAAAATCAACTTTTTTTAAGGACCCCCAGGAGAAAGTCAGATGTAAAGTCTGAGACCTTGAGCAATGGCTACCTCACTTTTGGATATTAGCTTTTGAATAGATTTTACAGCCAAAAAATTCAGGGTTTTTTCTGCATTTTTGTGTTAAGGATCCTTGTCTCTCTGCCTCGTGTCAGATTTAGGGAATTATGCAACTACCTGGAAAGTTAGTTAAGTTGGCTCATTCTGTGAAAAAGTAACTCTGCCAGCACTGAAAAAGCAGAAGGAAAGTTTTCTGATGGTTTAACAAAATATATTGACTCACCTTCACTTGATCTAATGCAAAGTAGAGAAGTGGGAACATGGTGCTGTGGAGAGTGCACAGATTGTTCCTTTAAGTAGCCACTTGCCACAGGATCAGCTTTGCATCCTTCACATGTCCCTCCTGTATGGACCATTCCCTAAATTTTACCATCCAATATCTCTTCCTTGGCTTCATCCGAGGAGTCCTTTCTACTCCTTTTTCTGGGGAAGGTGAGATTGCGCCCAACGACTTCATTGTGCTTACAGCACTCTGTCAACAGATGAGTTTTACTAATGTTGTTGCAAGTATGCTATCAAAAAAGTTGTGATACCTCTCCCAAGTTATCCATGATTATATATCTTTGCAATTTATCCTTTGATAAGTTCTTAAACTGTATCTTAGGAGACAAACTAAGTGTGGAAAGCACCTGACAAAGACTGCCTCATAAATTTAGAGACGCACCATTATTTAAAGAAGTCTTCTGAAATACTTCTTGCTTTCTAGTGACTTACCCTGAAAAAATTAGAAGTGCAAAAGGTAACCATGAACTCTAGTTCCACTGAGAGAGGTTTTGGAGCAAGAGGTTAATTTCAGAAAACATTCTTCAAAAAAAATTCACAATTCAGCGAGTCTTAGACATCCAAGGCCTATAGGGCTCCTGAAGAATACAGGACACCAAGAATAGATGAACTGCTGATGTAAGGAAAATGTCTCCTTTATCATCTTCTGAAAATGGCTCAATGTAATGCCTATTTCTATGAGACTGGTGACAGAGAAGTGACTGGAGAGAGCACTCTAGTTTCTTTTCAAATAGAGAGCTAAAACAGAGCCAAATCATCCACTCTGGATCTGCAGAGTGCCATTACCTTATACTGTTTCAAGTGGAATTGGAACTGTCATATATCTGAGTTTCATGTATGTAATGAAGTTTAGTAGTGCAAACTTCATCACAGAAGTAACTCATAAGCCTGGTCAACATCCTGAGCAGCTTCAGCCATGGTATGTGATTTTTGAGGTTGTCCTGGCAGGGTCAGATGGACTCTATGGTCCTTGTGGGGCCCCTGCAACTCAAGATATTCTATGATGCTCAGTGCTGAGCTATGTGGCCTAACAAGAGATGACCTGTGCTAACGCCAAACCTGTGGAAATCATAGCTGTCTGTGTCTGAGATGCTGCAGAGGAAAACACACTAGAGGCAAGATAACCATTGAGAAAAAGAAAATACTCATGCTTACAGGCACAGGTCTTGGAATAATGAGCCTAGGATCAAGAGCAACCCTTGACAACAGCAAACTTGAAGTTTTTACTGGCTTCTCAGAAACAGAGAGATCCTCTAGCAGTAATAAATTAATTGTTCAACTGTGTCCAGAGCTGATGAAGCCACAAGAGTGTTTGTAAGCTGAAGAACTTGGCAGGTAGGTCCAAAATGCAGGGGACTAGGGATCTGCCACAGTAACTAAAGTAGTTTCTTGAAAAGGGCAGGTAGAAGGGAGAAGCTAGGTATACAGATAAATATGAAGTCACTTCCCTCCCTTCCAAAATACTGAATTTATAGAATTTCAAAGAATAGGAGAAATAAAATTCAACCACAAAATGATAATGCAACTGTCCTTCACATAGGTAAGCTCTGTCATAGAAGAGACAGAGCATGTGGCCAGAATTTGGTCTCACGCTAAGCTTGCCTTGTTGGTCTTTTGTTGTCATCAACAATCATTTCTTCACTATGATGTACTCTTACAGTCCGTGTGAACTTTCACCTGAGAACAGACAGGCATTTGAAGAACAAATACATTTACAAGTCAACTACACAAATTAGCACAACTGAAATGTAGTGACTAATTCTCTTTGAAGTTCTCTCTCTTGAATGTATATTTCACTACAAACACTACTGTAGTCTCATAATTGATTTGTTTTCTCAGTTCTGGTTACTATATCTTGACACTGATTTAACAGTTACTTCAACAGAGTGGTTTATGATGATCTTAAAATATTTTGTAGTCTCTGCTACAGGTCTACTTCTCTGTAGCAGAGACTACTGTACTTGCTGTACTTGCATAACTTCCTCTCCTGAGCTGATCAAATGCCTCCAGCTCCTCTTCTGTTGCTTAGGTAACTGCCAGTAAAAGTCCCATTTGGGACTAGACTGCCTTCTTCTATGTGTACTCAGCCCAATGCAAATGAAACCCTAGACCACGTACAGTACTGAAGAACATCTCAGAGAACTGTTAATGAGAAAGCCCTCTGGATCTGGCTATGTGATTATACCAGCACCTGCAGTCACTGAGGTAGCAGATGAGACTACAGGATAGTGCATATGAGGACAGCCCATTTTTTTCAGGATCTTCTCAAGACACTGTATCTTGTCACAATGCCTAGCCAGGACTATCTTCTCAGAGATTCTGCAGCCAGTACACAATTGCATTTGCTCAGAGGAAGTAATTTGTAAACAGAAAGCAAGGTTTTACATAAGCAGGGGTTATTTTATGCCAGGAATTTTCAACTAACAAGCATCCATGGCCACGACAGGTACAGTAGTACCCAAAACAAATCTAGTCTCATGTGTATCAGTTACACATTAATCAAATATAGAATTTTTGTAGACATTCATTCAAAGAAGAAACAATACAAGAATTGGGTGCCCATATAAATAGAGTACCAGAAACATCAGTCACTGGTTATTAATCCTTTAATAAATAATTCATACTTTCTTCAAAACAAGATGTAATTAAAATAGCCCCAAAATGTGAAAGTGGAACAACAAAAATCTTCAAGTATATAATAAAAAGCTATTAAAAATACTAGTATTGAATAAGAAATAATAATATTTGTTCAAAGAATACCACAGGTCTGCTACAATGCTTCTATAGACATTAGCATTAATGCATGTATATACTGCATATTCTGACCTTTAAATTTAAACTATCTAAGTCATTGCTGATTGTATAATGTACACAAGGTTCTCCTTTTCTCATTCTACTATTTTCCTCAAATTTAAAGGAAAGGAAAACTAAAAAAAAAGGAAGAAGGAGTTAGACTTGGGAATTCTGGGTTTTCCTCTATATTTCCTTCCATGCTCATTTTTTAGTATTTGCATTTCGGATATTTTAGATATGTAATTTCGGCAGACCTCCTGCATGCAATAGAAAGAATTATGGAAAGGAGAACAAACAACACAAAAAGCAGAGCTATATACAATACTTAAGGAAAGAACAAACATTGTATCATGCTAAATATTAGTGTGAACCTACATAGAAAAAAACCCCAAGTAATTTTCCATTGTATCAAAGAAAGTATCTACTTTCTATACAAAAATTATTTTTATTCAGAACGCTCTCCTAAATAAAGTCACAACTTTGTAGCAAATCACACAAAATTTCTACAGGAAATCTGTTTTCGACCAGTTCTAGAATTACATAATCAGTACTGCTCTGGAACCACAACAGAGACTACCTATATCTCCAACAGTTTGAAAGGGCACTGCTGTCATTTCCCTCATACCTCAGACCAGAAACACTAGCTGAGTGCTGCAGGTAATAGTTAGATAAAACATGGGATGGTTTTCCTGTTGCAGTCAAAGTACTACAGCGCTGAGGTTGTGGGTTTAAGAAGGCAGTATTTAACTATGAAGGAGGTGAGTGTGATGGAATAATATGACTAAATAAAGTATACATTGTGGGTTTTTTATTGATTTTGAAAGCCCACAGTATTCAGCAGAGGAACCACATACATACAGAGAGAAAATTCTGTTCATAAGAAATGTTAATGCATCTTATTACCGTGACAGTGCAATAGCATGTCTTTGATATTATTAAATTCACATCTTTGATAAACAGCCTATGAATTACCTCTTGAAGGGAGCTGCATAATAATACCTGAAGCGTAAAGAGAGGAAATGGAGTTTAATTAAGTGTTGCCCAGCTAAATCACACAGAGAAGAGCATAGGGAGGTAGGAAAAATACTGAAGACTTCAGCTCTGCATGGAGGTGGTAAGACAGAGTGGCCAGGCAAAAGTTTGTATCTGAAAATATACTTAAGCTATAGTGGGTTACACATCATCAGTTTCTGATGAACAAAAGCTCCCATTCTTATTCCTCCCTTTCCACATGTAACATTCATTTTCTCCCTCTTGCATACAAAGGAGAAAAGCAGTATCATAAAACAAGGGAAAATTAGTAAGGATTAACTGCATTAATAATAATTAATATTTAATACTGAAAAAAAATAGAAAGCTGTAGTGCAATGTGCATTTAGTAGCCCAGCAGGAAAGTCTTGGGGAAATAAAAAAGAATACATAACGACAGATGGAAAAAAATGTGCCAGTCTTATACTGGGGTTGGAAAGCGATAGTACTCAAACATCTTTTGCAGAATTGACAGATGTTTTAAATTAAATGGTCAGGATTGGCATGATGCTAAATTCTAGCATCATCCACAGTTTTCCTTAGGTATCACAATTAATACTGCAAGAGTACCACCTATGATCTAGAACTATATAGTTTAACACTACAATAAAAACCAAAGTACCCTATTTTGTACAAAGTACAATATTTTTGAAAGTATACATCTTTGGAAAGTATACAAATTTTTTAATTTTTTAAGAGTGCAACTTCTGTAGGAACAGGTAGATTCTCCAGAAATATGTTGCCACATGCTCCAGTACTTCCTGATGTCCCACAGGTTACAATGAGCCCGTATTCAATTTTGTCTCACTACTAATAATCCTTGACTGACACCATTTCATAGAATCCTAGAATATCTCAAGTTGGAAGGGACCCATAAGAATCATGAAGACAACTCCCTGCTCCTTGCCAAGCTATCTGAAAATAATTCATACGACTAGAAGCATCTGGATGATGCTCTTAGTCATATGGTTCAGTTCCATTGCCCTAACTAAATAAATGAACTTTCAGAAGCAGACAACACTTTAACAGTCTCCTAAATTTAGTGTCATTTTCTAAAATTACTTGTGTAAACAATCATTCATTCATTTGATATGATAAACATTTCTAGGCTTTTATGACTGTGAGAAATAACTCCAGCTCTTGTTTTTCTCCGATTCCTAAATTAAAACGTGCCTTCAACAAATATAAGTATACATACAATGCCTAACAGTTGGAAAGTGGAGTCCAGACACAAATTTATAGGGACTGGCTTCGTAGAAAGACCATCCCAATTGCAGTGCCCACTAATAATCCCAACAAGTTTGCACTGAAGTCAAGGACTCCAAAGCAATGCGCTTGCCCTTTAGAAACAAGCACCGGCAGACACTGTAACAACTCCTGCAGTTTTGCCTTGGCCTAATCAATGAATAAAGGCTCTTTAAAGTGTTTCATGCAACATAATCCCACAGAAATATTTCGTCAGAGAAATTTCATGCTTCTCGAGAAAATCGTTTAGCCAAATACTAACCTAAAGCTCCAAGAAAGCAGCTACTCTTGCTTCTGAAGTGATACTCTCTTAACTAGAGATTGAGCAGTCAAAACAGAAAAGAAGTTGAGCAGCAAATTGCCTGTGCTAATAATAGAGACAAAGCATCATCTACTAATTAACACACCAACAACTGAATATTGATTAGAGTTTGTCACTTTCAAAATAGTTGAACCCATCTTGCTTCTAACAGCCAAGAGTGTTAAAGATCTGTAATAAACAAAGGATCTTCAATTCAGCAATGCTTTGTCAGCTTTTCTATTGTGTTCTGTACACTGAAAGACACATTCAAAATATTTCCTCCTATTTGATAATTTCCCCTATTTTTTGGTTCCCAAAGAGAAAACACCTGGGATATCCTGAGGGCATAAAATTTATGCATACCACCTTTTTCCCCATGTACAAAAGTAGATCCAAGTACAAAGGATTTAAGAGAATCCAGACCTGATAATACTACTAAATGTTACGTTGTTTACTGGAAATTTAGGATAAAAATATAAGGGTTGCACAGCAACTATGAAAGTTCAATAACACAAAACAGAAGAGTTTTTTCTGTTGGATTTTTATTCCCCCACCAGTTTCAGTTTTTTGGGGATTTTTTTCGAGTCTGAATTTTCAAAGAGATGGTTAAAATATAAATTGTGCATCTATCAAAAGCTTCGAGGTGATTCCATGGTAAAATCAAATCCTGAGAAATAGCAGTACTTGAGATAAACTGGAAAAATTATGTCTGGGAAGGTATCTGGATGGCTAGCAGTAGTAACAAGGGTATAATACTGCTCCTTGCCTGGAAACAAAAAGGCCATTGATCTTCCAATATTTTCTTATTGGGAGTGAGAGGAATATAAAGAGATGATACCAAAACCCAAGGCCAAACAGGAGAACTGAAAGTAAGTGAAATGCTGTTCAAAAATATTTCCTTTGAGTGATTTTAGTTCTTCATGAGTGTCCTCAGTTTCACACGTATGTAGTACTTAACAGTTAATGCCTCACAAAACATAAGATTAATTATAAACCAGTTGCTTAAAAATAGTAAGTGACCTTTCCATGTTCCACCTGGTTTTCACTATTTCATGTTTACAAGAGAGGTTACTTTATAAGTTAAAAATTCACAAGTGAGAAAGTAGCTATGTCATACATATACATGCACATGTAACTTGCCAAGATATTTTTTAAGCATGGATATTAATTTAATATTAATTTTAATTTATAAAAATGGAGTTTTTTCTACAGCAGGGATTCAAAAAAATGCATTTATTAAAACAAAAAAAGTTTTCCTGATTCCATGATCTTGTATTTAACAAAACAATTTTGTGATGTTTGCTTCCCAGACGCTGAAGTTCAGGGAACTGGATAACTGCAACTGCCTGTTCTAAAAGTGACTTCTCAGTTCTATATTCTCCTGAAAGAAGTGCAAGAGCTTAACTGAACCATAAAGCAGCAGAACCAATTTCTATGGTTGAACAGTAATTTTAGGGGGGAAAAAATTATGTATTTTACCTTTTTTAACTGATGGGGCAGTCTATAGGTATTCCTTTGCTATTCCACATTTCTTACAATATGGAAGTGAAGGGCCCTCTGCAACTTATGGAGCAGCTGGAGAGAAATGGTGACACATATCCATCAAATACCCCTTTCTCCCCACCCAGAAGGATTCTTCTGTGGTTGGACAAATACCCCTTTTTCCTCTCTAGAAGGCTTCTTTTGTGCTTGGATTTTGAGGGAGAATATTCTGGATGGAAAAGTCAATTTTTCATTAAAAGTCACTGAAGCTTATCTTTAAATTGATGCCAAAAATGGTTCTTGCACTGCACCCTTTTGTGTCTGGATTCATCATATAGGGAATTTTTACAGCAAATTCCACACCTCCTGCAAAGCATGGTTTAAAACAGAAGCTCCAACACAACATTAGCAATGGCCATGCTATGATAAGAGAGAATACAATAATTGTTATGGTTTGCTGAGCTTCACCTGGAGGACCTGGTGACTAAACAGATTACTTGCTGACTTTTCACCTCTGGGATTCCAGCCCTGAAACTGGAGTGACTGAAAATCATTCTGATCAGTCAAGTGAAAAAGGACTAAAGCGAAATTAGACTGGTGGTTTCAGATCAGTTCTCTCAGTGCTGTACTTCCAAATCACAAAACCACAGCACGTTGAATGCTGCTGGCAGGGGAGAAAGTGAGAGGCTTTGAGGCTTAATGAGCATGAATCCAGCTGGCTACCCAGCTCGCAAACACCTTGACATAGACTATAGCCACCTCATACAAATAGGCACAAAGTAGAATAAATGACTGTGGATTACCATACAAATTAAGCAGGAGCAATCCCTTGCGAATGTGTATTGAAATTTCTGCATTGCATATCCCAATAATATAATTGTTAATCATATTAGATTAACTCTGACAGCCAGATGATACTTTAGTAAATGTTTAAACCAAGCCTGTAATAGTATCTGAATATTTCTATTTAAAAAAAAAAAGCATTTCTATTTTTATTGTACTCACAAACACTAAATAACCCCAGCATATCCCATGACCTATGTGTACAAGAATTATTTCAACTTAAAACTGGGAAAATTTGGAACAAAGAGATTGAAGTACTTTATTCATAGCTTTTTAAGGCCAGAAAAGGACAATGTGATATTACACTTCCCATCATCTCTGTACAAAGTTGGATAGTGAGAATCAATCAAGAGAACTGCTGTTATCATGCAGGAATTCAAGATTTCAAACCCCAAGTTCCATTTCCTGTTAATTTATAGAACTAGGCATAGAAATTTGCCTTGAAGCCAGTGTTTTACTGCAGATAAAACAGTCTTGCCCTTTGCTGCTGTCTTTAGCTGTAGCTCAGCCAGCAAAGACAGACAAAATCCTGCATCCTAAAAATGAAACAACTTAAATGGGAAAGAGAGCTGGCATATATGAAACATGTACAGAAAGTACTCCATTAAATTATTGGTTGGAACCAATCAGAAGAAAGACCTCTGTGATAGTTTGAATAATTCAGGGCTAGTTTTTTTTCTTTGGTTATTTTTAACTTGTCTAGAATCATGTAAGATAGCTTCTTTATGGCAGAACCTGCAAAAAATCCTCACTTGCTATGTGAACGAGTGAGAGTGTAGGTATAGAAGAAATTGTGTTTTCAAAAAGAAGTCTCATCAAGAATGTTGCCTGTAAAAATGAACGTTTTTATTTATGAAGTTATTATTTGGGGTCATCTAGCACATTGTCATGATTTTCATTAAATGAAAAATCAATTGGGAAAAAAACAGACCCTGTGAATTTCTCTAGGGGATCAAGCATCATTCCTCACTCTACAATGATGTTGGTTTTACACCTCAGAGCTTTTTTAATTCTCACATCAGAGCAACAAACAGAACAGGAGTTCTTATAAAGGAGTCACAGTGGTGCAACTTCTGTTTACAGAAGTCTCTGACATTATTCTCCTCCCCTACCAGCAATCTTCCATGCTCTGTTTAATGACATTACAGAATCACATAGGGAATATTAGCAAATATTCAACATTAGACTGCTGTGAAAATGCGTGAGAAAAAAACAGAAGTAGATTGAAACATCCTGTGTATGAGGAGGATTTTCAAATATGGTGGAGGATTTTCACTGCAGAAGGCTTGATTAGCTAGATATGATTGCAATCACTAACTCTCTTCTTTAGGGTCATATGTCTGCTCAGATGCCCAGGAAATTCCAATTACAAAGCAAATGGGCTATGTGTGCTCCACAACTGTTTCACTAATGTAATACTGAAAAGCATTGCTAAATACAGTATTTGATCATAGCTCATATAAGGAATGTCATGGTTTGGAATTATTTGTCTTTATTTGATAATAATTGGTTGTTAGGATTTTTCCTGGTTTATTTTTAAATGGTTCACAGTACAAAACCGCTTGTAGAACTTTTGTAAAACTTATATTTAATGAAAGAGTATCCCAAAAGACCTTCTAGAAATCTGAAAACAACTCAAACACCTGATAGCTGCTTAGTTATTGACACATTACTCGAAATTAATTTAACCTTATACCGCAAGATCTTTCTATGTGTACTCTTCAGCTCACTGCCTTTTACACTGTTGAAAGGAGACTGTATCCATATACTGGACTTTCTTTTTTTGGATCAGTCTTTGATAAATGGAACCTGGATTACTTACTATTGTCTACTGAGTTAGGCTTCTACTGAAAATCATGTGACATTATTTTTCTCTGGTAAGTCATATGCATTACAATAAAAACTGTCTTAGTGAGAACCTTGGTAAAAACTAGTCTGAAATTAATTGGTCTCCATACAGACTTTGATATAAGACAAAGGACCTGATACACTCTGTCATAAAGGAAAGATCAGATTTGTTAAGGGCATTTACCGTTATGCAAAATTTAGGGGTTACATGCAAGTTAATTGCATCTGGTGTTTCTTCTATTTCATCACAGCAACTCAAGTGCTCTGTCTTAGAAGAACACTACTACAGAAAATGATGTTATCTTTCTTTTGATGGATCACTAGAAATTGAAAATGGCTTTTTAAAGAGTCTAGAGGGGAACCAACATATTTTCAACAATTTTTTCATCCTTTATTTCCCCAAAATGGGTTTTCTTATTGATTTTGGAGCCATCATACATTTTAGTTCATAGTAGTCTAGCACACTGAAATGTTGGCTGGGCACATCTATTTCTTTTGCTCTCTGCTATTTAGATTTTGCATTATACAGTCATTCGTCTCCCAGTGTGCGAGTCTGCACCATTTTCCATATGTGTAACCTATTAATAATTTTATACTTTCATATTTTAATTATTATACTTTCACATCAACCCTTTTTCTTACCAATGTTGGTGAATCTTGATTAAAAATAAAAATCTAAAAATCTACTTAAGATTGTTTTAAGTAAGCCTATAACATTTTTTTTTCATGTCAAGAGAAGCATACTGATTTAATTCCTATTTTCCTATTTTACACGTGTAGCAGTATCTGAAATTACCACTGGTGCAACAAAATACAGCTGATAGAAAAAAAATGTTCTTCCAACCTTTTTCTTCCCAATACACTTTCTCTTAAGTGTGGCTATCATTAAGTCTACTTTCATTCAAGAGCTAGTAATGAGTCAGGTACATTTTTCTCATTTAAATGCATGCTTGTATAAAGAATCATTATCTGTTGTACATTTGTACAGAAAATGTAGTTCTCGGAGCATGAACAACCGGAGCTGAGAGCTACTGCTTGTGAATCAGATGGAAGAGTTTATGTTAGAATAGGTTAACACTTCTGCAGGGCATTGCTAAAATGCCTAGCTGCACATTCTTCTCCCTGCCTGGATTAGAGATTGCAACCTGATACCACATCCAGGTTTGCATTTCTAGAAGTCAGACACTGCATTCAGTCATCCTTCAGGGATAATTGTTAAGGCATTATGAATTATTCTCTTCCTCTTTGCAGAAAAGCCACTGAGGGGAGAGAATGCAATAGCATCCTTGGCACCCTAGATGAGTCTGGATATGTAACAAAACCTGCATCTTCAGACCAGGACTCAACTAATCCAAAAACGCCTAGGAGAAAGAGTATGTATTAAGACTGAATCCCAGCTGTGATGCCATGCAAGTGTCCTAATCATGTGTAATACGATGTAGTGGAGAGAAAAATATTTAAATTAATTAAAAGAATAGGTTTATATGATCTTGATTTTCCTATTTTGCAATCTGAAACTCTGATGCATGTTAATGATATATTTACCATGGTCTAAGTATTAACATCTTAATTTTACATGAAGATTCATCTCTAAGGATAGAGTTTTTTATTCAGCTATAGTTAGATGGGAAGTGAATATATTCAACACCAAAGTACAGTAGTTAAAAGCAGGAGGCAGGGCAACAACATGCCTTCCCAACAACCAACCTCAGTCAGAGAGTTCTTAGCAAGCAGGGAGAGAGGGAGAATACTTAAATCCCTGTCCTTGTAACAGAACAATAACTTCTCCCCTCGGGGAGCCTTTTAGTTTATTTAACAAGTCTTAGCTTTTATTATATTAATATTACCTTTTGTCCAGTTTCTTTGCACCGTGGGGACTGTGTACAAGCAACGGTTAGAAGCTGCCATTCCCTGAATCTCTCACTGCTGTGATGAGGTTCTTCAAGTGAGGGCATAAAAGTTAGCCCCATTATGCTGCAGTGTCACTCCCACTGGGTTTGTGAGATGCATAATTCTCCTCTCTCACAAAAAACCTCCAATAAAACACATTTAATATGCCAAGAGGAGACCATCTCCCTACCAGCTTTCTTAACTAGAAGGGCCCTTGAACACCCTTGAGTACATTTATGCTGCTGATATCGGAAAGGCTTTTTTTTCCTCTTACTGGTGATTGTTGCTATTTTAGGGAAAATGCCGTTCGAAACAAAAGCACCTGTAATCACTGACACTTCATAAAGTGTCCTCAAGCACAAAAGCAGCCAAACAATGGATGCCTCCTCATACATTTGCATATATTTGGTTTCTTTATTCATAGGAAGCTATTAGACATACATAATGGTTGTGAATACTGATATATAAAGACAGTTGCATGATATATTTAAATTAGCCTTTTTCCCCATCCCAGTAATACTGCTTGGAATGGGTATTTTTAATATAGCAAAAAGAGAAATTTCAACACAACTACGCTGTCATGAACTGAGATTATAGCAGCAGATATCCAGACATGGTCAGTCCCTAATCAATCAACATTTCCATGACTGGTAACATTAGACATACAACTCTGGACCCCAGGTGCTACCCTGAAGACTCTTAAGTCCCTCTCAGTAAATCAACAATTTTTCTTTTTAAATCATAGCAACTTTTTTTCTCTTTCCTGCATGATAATACATTTTTACTCTATTAATGACCTTCTTCAGCTGGAATTTGCCCAGTTATCATCAGATCACTGTACAGGAAAAGGAAACCACAACTGGCTACGAGTTCTCTAAAAGCAAGTGTTCCTAAATTCTCCTCTTCCCCAAACAATACCTTCAAGACCTGCAAAAGGTAGCAGCACACAAAATAAGACTGTCAAAGTAATTGTAGTGTTGAATTATCTCTACTAAAAGTAGGCAAAAAGTTTTATTTGGAAAACTTTGGCTAACCTAATATTATTATTTTTGTATCTGGATGAACTTCAAAATCACATTCCCCAGAACTACTGTAAGATTAAATAAAAAATCAAGGGGAAAAATAGTTTTAAATTCTTATGTATCAAATAGGCTTCCTTAAAAGAAGACTCTAATTACAAATATGTAAAATATTAATCAAATTAAAAAAAAAAAAAACGAAAATTGTAACAAATTTGTGGCTTTCATACAGCCTTTAAAAGCACTTCCCATTTTTTAGTTGTAATTAATTCTCCCAAACCAAATATATTCAGGGACAATTACATTCATTTTGCTCTTCTGCTACCACTGGTCTTTATCTGAAATAATTATTTCACTTCCTTCTCTGGTGCCTGCCCTTGAAGAAGTAATCACACTCCTCAGCCTCAACTGTACTGCATTTTACACAAAGCCAAACTCTCTTTGTACCCTGCACATGGCAAGCTTTCCAATTTTTAATTACCCTAGTTCTACCTGTCCTAATTCAAATTCATTTTCCATGAACATGGCTAAACAAAATGGTCAGGTGAGGTCCCTCCACCATCCTGTATACCATGAATGCTCACCTATCTCTACTAAAATGCACTATTTCCCTGTAGCTAAGAGCACAGTCTGGTTTATGGACTCAGCATGCAGATACCTCTGATACATAGGGGTTTAGCAGGGTTTTTTTTCTTACTCATTAATTTTTCATTGAAGAGGTCATCCCAGTGCAGAAACTGCTGGTCTTTAAGACTAAAGAAAACAAGTCACAGGACTTCTCTATCCCTAAAGACAGCATTACAGTCTAAGGCTGTGAAAATATCATATTTCTTTGGCCCAAGGGCACTATGATGACAATAGCAATTACTATCATTTTTACTATTAGTATTATTACTATTGTTGTGGGGGTTTTGTCAGTTCAAATACCTGAAAAAAATAAGAACCCTATGTTGTAGCCCACCACGGTAGCATTTTTATGCCACTAAATGGAGTTCATGTGTAATGTGCAGCACAAGGGTGCAGTATGAAAGCATATGGGGCCACTTGAAAGTGCAAAGCCTGTGGGAGTTAGGTGGTGCCAATGCTGATATTGTCATGTCCAAACTGACTGCCAGGAGTGGTATTTGAAGCTCACTATTCCCTGAGGCATACCTGACCATTGTTTTGATGAGGGCCTAAAACCTTAACAGGGAGTTAAAGACTTTTTATGATAAAAAAGCTGTCTTACTGTGTAGTCTAATGTTTATTTAGTATTTGTATACTTTTCCATTCATTCCAGCATCCCCTTCAACTTTAAGAATTACTTACATCTGCAAGACTAGTAAAAAAGATGACTTTTTAAAGTTGTTCTTGGTCCTTCCTTTTCCTTTGTCAGTACTTCTTGACCCAGTTTCCTCTATCTCTCTGGAATTAAAAGAAAGCCATACACTGAAAACAAGTAACTTGAAAACTCCTCCATCATTAGCAACCTTATGACTTGCACTGACAGAACAATGCTTAGAGAAAAAACAAAACAGCTACTTTTCAGAAGCACTGCACATCTCCTGACCTACCAGTAGTATGTAGAAGCACAGTAGAATTGTTCTTGGAGACAAACCTACCAAGCAATTGGATGGATGTTCCTCCCTCTCTCCCAAAGACAGCTAATTGTAAAATTTTTTTGAAGAAGAAAAAAGTATTCTCGTGTTTACATATAGAGAAGTAAAACCACAGTCTATTTATGGTCTGACTGAAAATATTCCCACATCTACATATAGAGAGGTAAAAACACAATCTATATATGGTCTGACTGAGAATATCCATGTAGACAGATTTAGTTTCTGACATCAGATGCAAAGCAATATGTGTGATCGTGCAACTTGTACAGGAGGAATGCTTTGATAGAAAAGAAGAACAAGCAAATCCTTCAATATGCACCACCTCAGCAATATAGTCCAATAGCACGATGTTATCTGAGAAGTGTAAGTACATTCTCTCAGAGAAGGACCCAGGAAACTGATCCTTTTATACCAGAAAGTTCTAGCCAGACTGAAATCCCTCATTCTCAGGGTGGATTCAATCATAAACAAATTGCTAAAGAGAAATCATACATGAGTGAGTTGCAGCTTAAGAAAGATTTCTTGCCTACTTAGGAAACAGCCATTTAAGCCTGCTCTATAAATCATAAAATTAAATTCCATTATTCAATAGAATATGAGGAGTGAACTCCTATCAGGTGCATAAACACTTATTCTTTGGAAGTGTGTTTCTTAAATAGTGAAGATTTGCACATAATGTCCACTTTTACTGGAAGTGATAGCAATGCCTGTGATAATCTCAGAAGTTTCATCATCCGCATCTATTTTTAAAGACTGCCATATCATGGTAACTCCAACAAGCAAACTATTTTTAAAAACCAAAGTGGTTTTGTTGCTGGTTCCTTATTTTTTTCCCAAAGATGTGATTAGAGAAAATGAAAGCTTTCCTATAAAGGCTATGTTAATGAATTTGCATAATGAACTGGTCATTATCACCTATAATTCTTCCTCTGTGGTTCCATGTATTTTAGCTACAGTTTCCAAGCTACTGAGGATGGATACAGGTTCACTTCCTCAGAAGGAGATCAAAACATCTCATTTTCTTCCAGTGGGCTTTTCTCACAAATTATTTTGCCTAAACGCCCTTCTCTAAAATCTCACTAAAGCTTTTCACAGGCAGAATTATCTTTTACCATTTATAGTTCCTTTTCTTTTAATTAATAACCTAGGATATAATTGCAATATGACATTTCAGAGAGTGCAATTACAGTTTAATAAACCACGCAGGGCATTTAAAGGCAAAGTGCCCTACGTTTTCAAGTACTCTGCATTATTTGCATACTCTTTGACATGCTTTGTGGCTTAGTCTGATGTGGTTTTTCTAATTACAAATAAACAGAAGTTAATCATTCAGGAGGCAAAGGGAAAGGCAGAGTCAAAAAAAATATACCTATTTTACAGTCACATATTAATTTCACGCAGTAATTTAGATATAATGTATCCTTTTTATTTTCTTTCTTTTTTTTCCAAATGGACTGAAGAAATAGAGTGACATGGATGGGATGGGGTGGTGAACCCACCAAATAATATAAAAATATTAAGGCAGAAAAATGTTAATATTTCTTTAAGAGTCTATATATCACCTCTGTCCACAATGGGTTTTCTGAGCAATACCTTGTAGTGTTCTTCCATAGGGAACAATAAACACAGTTAGTTAACCATATGATTCAGAACAGAAGAATTTGATAAGGATATCACCCAAGTTGTAAATGGACTCTGCATGACTCACTGGTCACTATCATATCATTCCATTACTCATTCTCTATATTTTGGGACTATCTGCAGTGGGGATAACTACTTGGGAAAAAAGTACAATCAGGTTATCTATGAACAAGGTCAGATGTCTATACAACTGAAAGACTTTATTAAATAAAACAACTGTTCAGCTGCTGTCTTGCGGGAAGCTCAGAGAAGATAAGGAAGCTGTGTACATGGAAAGTTATTGATGCACTTCAGAATACTGAGCAGAAAACACTTAAAATAGTCATCCTACTTAATAAATTCTGGTTTAAGGTATGTAATTTAGCCTCTACTTTCAAACTGTACTACTTTCCACAGTAAGTCATGACCAGAATTGTCAAGATCTTTGCGTGCTCTCTGCTACAGACAGGCATTTCAGGACCTTCTCAAAACTATTAACTTTGATAATAAGTTTTCCTGAAAATATGATCTTTTCCTACTTCAGAATACTTCTTAAGTAAATTATTTTTACAATAAGTATTTATTGTGATGAAAAGAATGATTATCTCCCAATCAACCCTGAAATTTTGTGGGATCTGCTGCTCCAGCTGGAACCCTAGAAATTTATGGGGCCTGACGAGATTCATCCACAAATCCTCAAGAAGCTGCATGATGTAATTGCAAAAGGTCTTTTGATTTTTGAGGGGTCTTGGGAATCCAGAGAGGTCTCAGTTGACTGTAAGCTGGAGAACGTTGTCCCAATTTTCAAGAAGGGCAAGAAGGATGACACCAGAAACTACAGGCCTGTCAGTCTCACTTCAGTGCCTGGTAAAGTTATGGAGAAGATTATTCTAGGAAGTATTGAAAAAAACACCGAAAGACAACACAGTCATTGGTCACAGCCAGCACAGCTTCACGAGAGGAAAGTCCTGCTTATCAAAACCAATTTCCTTCTATGACAAGGTAACCCATCCAGTCGATTAGGGGAAGCTAGCTGACATAATCTTTTTGGATTTCAGTAAAGCTTTCAATACTGCCTCTCACAGGGTCCTTCTGGACAAAATGTCCAACACACAGCTGGATAAACACATCATGTGGTGGGTGAGCAGTTGGCTCATGGGTCAAGCAAAGAGGGTAATAGTGAATGGGGTAACATCAGACTGGTGACCTGTCACTAGTGGGGTTCCACAGGGCTGCATCTTAGGCCCTGTGCTCTTCAACATCTTCACAAATTACTTGGACACAGGACTGGAAGAAATACTGAGCAAGTCTGCAGATGACACAGAACTGGGAAGAGCTGCTGACTCCCTCAAATGCAGGGAGGCCCTGCAGAGAGACCTCAACAAACTAGAGGGCTGGGCAATCACCAACCATATGATGTTCAACAAGGGGAAGTGCCAGATTCTGCACCTGGAATGGGGTAAACCTGGTTGTTTGTACCGACTGGGGAATGAGATGCTGGAAAGCAGTGCCACAGAAAGGGACCTGGGGGTCCTCGTTGACGGCAAGTTGAATATGAGTCAGCAGTGCCCTGGCAGCCAGGAGGGCCAACCCTGTCTTGGGGGGCATCAGGCAAAGCATCACCAGCTGGTCAAGGGAGGGGATTGTTCTGCTCTGCTCTGCACTGGTGTGGCCTCAGCTTGAATATTGTGTGTGGGTTTGGTCACCACAATATAAGAAAGATATTAAGTTATTAGAGACTGTTCAAAGGAGGGCAACAAACATGGGGAAGAACCTTGAGGGGATACTGTATGAGGAGTGGCTGGGGTCACTTGGTCTGTTCAGGCTGGAGAAGAGGAGACTGAGGGGAGACCTCATTGCAGTCTAGAACTTTCTTATGAGGGGAAGAGGGGCAGGCACTGATCTCTTCTCTGTAGTGACCAGTAAAGGATCCGAGGGAATGGTCTGAAGTTGTGTCAGGGGAGGTTTAGGTTGGATATTAGAGAAATGTTCTTCACCCAGAGGGTGGTTGGGCGCTAGGAGAGGCTCCTGAGTGAAGTGGTCACAGCACCAAGCCTGACAGAGTTCAAGAAGCGTTTGGATGATACTCTCAGGTATATGGTGTGACTCTTGGGGGTGGGCCTATGCAGGGCTAGGAGTTACACTCAATGATCCCTGTGTGTCCCTTCCAACTGATCGTATTCTGTGATTCTGTGATTCTGTGAAAATGAAGAAACTGGACCAACTCAGTAAGGAAAAATCTGATCAAAGAAAGAAAAAATATTCTTTTTATTATTATAGCAATGACAGGATAAGAAACTATGTATTAACTATTTTTTTGCAGTTCTCTACTTCCCCTGTAAAAGCTTACTTTCAAATACTGATTTTCAACTATTATAACCATAAGTTTCTAATTATTCTTATGAAACGTGTGTGAATTAGCAAGCTAAGGGTTCTGAGAAGGACGCAGTGTGTTATCATTCTTAATGTGCATATATTCCAGGCGCCCTATTATTTGACTACTTCATTCTATTCCTTTTTTTGGGTGTTTTAATATTGTGTTATTTAAATGTTTGCTAGAACAGGCCCTCAAGGAATAATCATTATTCACAACATTCTCACCACTAATTTAGTAATCTCAAAACAGAACTACAAGATATGGTTTGTTATGCTCAGCACTACACATATTATTCAATCTTAAGAAACCTCAGAGTAATATACCTGAGCCTGGAAAGAGCCTTGTTTCATTTTTTTTCACCCTTTGATTTGTTAGTCTCATTTAATAAAGAAACTTTTCAAATGCAATGACTTTAAATCCACCAGGTGCTAGGAGGACTGTAGAAAAGCGCACAACCTCCAGGTGCCTACCTTATGCTTGAACTGGAAGATTTGCTTTTACTAAATTCCAATGAAAATTTTAATGAAGTATTTTGGTTCAGAAGGTGGTCAAAAGTAGTTGGCATGTTTAGAATGAGTGAACACACCCCAGTTCTAGTAAACAGAAACTATTTGCTATACATGCTCATCTCCCTAGCACCTGTGGGAGCTGCTACCAAAGCAGATGGCCAAGAGGAGGATGAAAAGAAGACAGATCAAGGAAAGAAGGAACCAGACGGACAATTCAAAATAGTATTCATCTAATTCTTCACAGTTCTATTTTCCCTTTTGCTCCCTTCTGTCTCTCTGTCTGTTCCAGACTGAAAATCAGTTGCCCTTCTTCAAGACATTTTACAATTTTACAAGCAAACTAAATGAACACATTAATTCTGCCTCTACAGGGCTCAAAATAGAGAGCAAAATAAGTGTTCATTTATAATAGCAAAAGTGCCTGCAAAAAAATGGCTTTTTCATTACAGTTAAAAAACATTTCTGAATTTATCTTCCTTAACTCCTGAGTGCCCCTGCATTTTATCTCTGTTTTTCAACGTCCTTTCTCCATTCCTGAAACCCGTTCTAATAGACATGTAAACCATTACTAAAAAGCATATAATTAGACTTAAATCAATAGCCTGATATCTGGATTGTGCAGTGGCAAAAGTCAGGCAATTCCACAGAAATAGCCCCGGAGGAATATCCTCTGCTGCTCTACAAGGTTTTAGATCTTACTTTCTGCATTTTGACTGATTAATACAAAATGTACCTTGGCATTTTTGCTGCTTATAATGCAAAAGGTTTGCAACATTCAGCAAGATACACTTACATTTGCCCAATATTTCTTAAGCAAACACTACCTTAAATTTTCCGAATTACAGTAGCATATTTTTATTATTTTTTCCCCTCTGTTGGTAAAAGCAGTAGCTGTTTAATGTTTTTTAATGAGAATTAAAAATCTGTTTATTTGATTTAATCAGCTCATTGAGCATTCTCTTTGTTCCTCTAATCCCTTGAACGGGGATGTCAAGGCATGTGATAGCACACAGCCATGACAATAATCTCAGGAGGTTATCCATCGCTGCCATTTATAATAACTAATGCATTTTAGTACTAAAGAGACTGCTATACTCATTACAAGGGAAATCTACTCCTCCCCATGCATAAGAGCAGCAGCTGCAGCTGGCTCTGGGCAAGAAATTATGGAGGCCTTCAGGGTACAGAACCCATTCGTAAAATGGGAGCTGGCTCCGTAGCCCTCTACAAAGGCCCAACCACTCCATCACCTCTTTTTCTCCAGCCTCTAGACTAAGGAGCAAATCATAGTTACTTCTTATTCTGTTTACCTTCAGAGTTTCCTTCTGTTATACCACATTCAGAAGATGCCAGGGATCCACCACTCTATTCTACCACTGAGTATGAGCATTATTGGACTCACCGGAAAAAGAACCTTCCATATCCAGTTACGGACAGCTTTCAGCATATACCTGCACACGGCACATATAACATTAGACTTGAATGAATGGCTGTATGCATAAAAAACATGCCCATTTTTACCTCAGAAATGAGCACCTTCAATTAGGCATCCCTGCAAAAGAAACTGTTTTCAGAGGTGTTTAGCACTAGCAAAGGCCTACAGAAACTCAATCAGGACAAAACTCTTTTAGTTTTTTCAATATAATTTTAGTTTCTTGCACTCAAAACTAAATATTGTTGGCCACAATCGGTACAGGTACATATCTGCGAGCTTGGTTAGAGCGAAATATGCTGCAATAGCAAAGAAAATTTTTTTTCCTCTGGAGATAAAAATGTAGGCTGTCCACTTATTATGTACACTTAATAAGTTTTGAAGCAGTCAGTTTCCTCCCACTCCAGTTTCCAATGCACTACAATCATTTTTCCTGATACTCACCCTGCTTCTCTACAAATTCATCAATGTCTGAAGTTGTACTTCATAATGAATAAAAAAAATCTGCAATGTGCTTCAAAGGATTGTGCAATGTTGACTGGCGTTCATTTGATGACAGATAAAATAAGGCAATAAGGTTATCATGATTGCTCAGTCAATCTGTTTCCAGAGAACTACACAATCATTTCAAATAAGGCAATTTTTGCCTCTTTTCTTAACTTTCTAAGATAGAAAAAGTTGAGCCATTACCCTTTCACTCTCAAAGAGAGAAGATAACTTGGTTTTCCCACTAAATTGCAGCTCCGAACCTTCAAAGCACAAAGAAAAACTAGATTGCAAGTGCTAGTGTAGAAGGACCATAAAGTTTTTCAGGGTTTATCACCGTCATGTTTGAATTGCTTTTTTTAATTTTCTTTCAAATCCAACAGTTATTTGCAGATGTAACAATTTTGTTTTCTTTTACACTTTATTTTATGTGGGGCATGTGGTTGCCTTTACCTACACAACTGAAAATGTTTCTGGGATTTCTCCTGAAGCTTCAGTCTGCTGCCATTATTTGAGCATGCATATTTATGTTTAAGCTTTATGGCTGCAGAAACACTGTGAATATCAATCACAAAATTCGCCACTCAAAAAAGCAGCGCAATATAATCTCTGTGAAGTGACTACATCTTACTAATTGTAGCTCTGTTCTGTTCAGCTATATGTAGAGGAATAATAAATTCCTTAAATTCAGCAGAGCTACCCGAGAGCTTTACTCAGTGACACTGAGAACACAACCATAAATAGCAGCAGATGAGAAAGTAGAGTATATGCAGTGATGCTTACCTGTTTGTCCTAGAGGTGACATCTAAAAGAGGTATTATTACAGAACTGAAGAACTAAGTTTGAAGAAATACAGTATTCAAAATCCCATTGACTTCTCCTAGAGATAAATCTAAGGCTGCAAAATCATATTGCCTTTTTTTAGTGTGATAAGTGGATCTTTTTAAGCCTTCATTTGCTAACTACATGATATAGCCCAAAGCAGCAACCAAGGATACCAGAAATTATTTTAAAAGAAAGGATAATTTCCATGCCATATTTTTTGAGTGGTACATTTTAATGGCTACCCAGACTGATGACTTGGATATCATGTCCAGTCCAAGGAAAACATCTTTGAAGAGTGCATCACTCTGCACAGCTAATTGCACTGACTAGAAACAACTTTATCTCCCCATTAGGAATTCATTCACTCCATTAAGAGAGGTAGGTTTGAAATCAGCTTGGGACCCTGACTCACTCCACTAACTAAAGTCAAGTCATCTCCTGGTAAAATATTGAGGGCTTCTTAAGCAACAGAGAAAAATTATGAAAGCAATTAAAGAAAGCTCAAGTGTCAATTTAACCATGACATAGGCTAGACAGAATGGAGTTATTTCATAGATACCTATTGTATGCTCTCAAAAAAACCCACATGCAAGAGAAATTGTTAGGTAAAAAATTCACGTGGGTAAAAGTGAAAAACATCAGGTTTGCCTTGTGCAGGGAAGTGTGCAGAGAGTAGGAGCTTCTTCTCCAGCTGTAATGAACTCAGTGCAAGCACATTAACAAGCCACTTGCTTCTATTCTGATTTATCTTTACCATCAGTTAGATAGCTTTTATTTGTGCCTTGGGGCTGTGCTGTGTTGGCACTTGCTGTGCACTGTTACTCCTGTGAATTTATTAGCCAAAGATGTAATTTAATCAGTGATTTCAAGTTACCACCAGCAAATCCCATTTACTGTCATTATTTCTGATAACGTTTTTCAACAACGTGGTGCTTTGTTGTTTTTAACTTTTAGTTGCTCTTGTACCCTTGCTTGCCCTACTTCCATATATCCTAAAAAGCACTCAGATAAAAAAGACTGAATCAGTGTGTCATATATGCATTGATGATGAAATTACTTTGATATTTCAGCTACAGTTCTGTTACTTTCTGGATACTGATCCCAATGATCTCAAAAAAACCCTCAGATCAACTAAACCTGTGTGAGTAGGGAAAGGCTGAGACAAAAGATAGTGGAGCTACTGCTCAGGCACCTTTTATCATTATTTTTCAATATTAACATCCCTTGTGAATCACTGGCACGTCTAGGACAGGAGGTGAAGTAGCCAAGGGGCAGTTACCATAATAAATATACCTTCTGATCTCCATAGATATTCAAATTGATTATGCCAAAGAGCCCTTCAAGTGGCTTGCACCTTGTAGCACCTGCAGCAGGAAAGACTTTGTGAAACAAAGCATCTACAATGCTGCTAACAGCCTACCATGGAGGATGAACTACAAAAGGCGTGGAGTGTCCTGAAGTCATAACAAAAGAAGTCTCTACTAGGGATCTTACAGGCTCTGAAAAAAATGGAATCAGACTTCCTCAGAGATTTTCTTGGCCTGTGTTTGCTGCTTAAGGCTAATTGCCTTAAGGTCTTAATTCCTTTGTTACCTGCTTTTTGTGACATGAGGAAACGATTATGATTTTTTTAGATACGTAAAAGAACAAAACCAAGGGAAGACTGAAGTGCTTCCTCCGTATAAATGTGACATTCATAATTTTTAAAATGCAGGTCAATCTGAATATCTGGCAGTTTTGCATATAAGCTCAAGGCACTGAACAAAAAAGTGCTGCAACAGTGGTCTTCAAAAGAAAACAAAGGAAAAAGATGAGATGAATGGTGAAGTATGAAGAAGTAATGAATTAATTAGCACTTAAAATGTGTACTCACTTATTAAAAATAGGTTCTCTCATTCCAACTATTCATAATCCTCTTTATTTGATATTAAAATTAAACCACTGATTACAGACTATTATTTCTAGATAATATGATATGTTTGTAAACTCTATAATTCAGATGTCAAATATCAGGCTGTTACTGAACAGTATTTTGTGTTTTATTGGTTGTGTTGTGTAAACATAATTTTTTACTGTGGTTTCATATACTGTGCTTAGGGTTAAAAGCTGATATGGTTAATGGGTCTCAAAATATATGAGAAATAATCCTATGTATTTGTAAGTATTGGTGTCTATTTGTTCTACAATTTAGTTCTTCACATGCACATTTATAATTAGCAAGAATTATGGAAAGCAAAGAAAATCTAATCCATTAGGCAATATTGAACTAGAACATGCTTTTCCTGAGGTTCAAAATGCTTCTTAACATGGTGCAAGTAGGTGACAATCAAAAACCCCCATTCTTCAAGCGAAAGAGACAGATGTTTAAATTCACTTGAGGAAGGTACATGTTTCTTGTAAATGAGATTTAAAATGTAGAAGTTACCCCACCTACTGCATGTCTTCACTCTTCCAAGTATATGCACTCACACCCCAATAGCTTCAAAAGGCTCAGTTTTATTGCTTTAAATAATACTGAGATGCAACAACCTGCCTTTTTGGCAGGTCAATACGGACAGATTGTAGGCAGAATGTCCCACCTGGCATGCCTAAATTTTATCTATCGCCCAATACAACAGATATGTTAAAGGAAATAATATGGTCAGGAGTCTGTTTTACTAAGTATTGTAATCAATTTATACACAGACTCAAAAAAAAGACTACTAGGACCACATCAGCACAGATTTCATGAGAATCAGGATCTGCAGCCAAGCAATTTTGAGCAGCTAGAAATACAGGCTACTGTCTTTATCTGTTTTTGTCAATGACTTTGGTTATCTGCCTGCTGTCATCACAAATGCAGCAAATTCCCAAAATGAATTAAGCTTAGTCCCAGGTTAACATTTTGTACAATATAGAGTAAAATGATCTTTCAGTTTCATGGATACAATCCCATGGAAGAGTCTTTAAAATGAACTAAATCCAATGGGCTAAGAACAAAAAACCTTAAAAGCCCTCAGAGGACAAATGATACTTTCTGAAGCTTACTCCTTAGTTCACAGCATACAAAATAGTTTGATGGACTTGTGTCTGATTTGCTACAATTTTAATTCTTTACTTGACTTTTTTTCATCTGTAACACATCAAGAATAAAGTTCTACACAATACATTTAATTTGTGCTAGCATTCATCTTCTTATGACAAAACGAAAAAGTTTATTTCTAAGTGTTCCTAAGGTTGAATCTTTCTGTATTTAAAAAAGGAACACTGAATTAAACAAGCAAGCAAAAAAAAACCAAAAAACAAACCCACAAACAAAACCCACAAAAACCCCAGTAATAAATAAAACAGCCTCAGAGCTTTCCAGATGTCCAGATGGGACTATCAGCTGGGCAGTGAAATTTTCCTGCATTATGTGCCTTCAAAAGCCAGAAGACAGAGGTGTACCACCACACAGTATAGCTGGAATAATCTCAGTGCTGACAAATAATAAATTGGGTATTACAGATTTCCGAGGTACTTCATCACAAAAGTAACCCTGTGTACTTCATCACTGCAATCAAAATAACATCCAAAGAGATAATTATAAGTCTGGAATTCTCAGAGGAGTGAAAACAAATTACATTCCATTCTCAGAAAAATTTGTCCAAGAGAATCCACTGTTGATCAGAGATACTATGTATTTAGGATTTGCATACACATTATGAGTTATCTGAGGGAGCTACTAATGCTAGTAACATCCATAAAGTGCAGTCTAGTAAAAGGTTATCCCCTTCAATACTCAAAAAATAAAAATGTTTTAATCAGAAGTCATCAAAATGCAAAGATAACACAGCAACTCAGCAGCTAAATAATTCATGACTTCCACTTGTATTCTGCCTCAACTTATAAATTTCTAACACAATTACTGAAATAACAATACAGTGCAAGGCAGCACAAACCTTTCAAGAGCATGAAGAACTATTATCTCCCACAGAGGACACTGCCTGGAAGTTTCACTAAAGACAATAGGAACCAGACTGTTCTAAGACACTGATCCTTGGATTGTTAAAATACACAGGCATCTTTGGAAAGGGGTACAGTGAAAAAGCTCAGATGTTTTTCTAGTGAGAGAAATGAGAGGGACTGAAGGGAGGCATCTGTTCAGAGAAAGACCAATCACACTCTAAATACACAGTCTGCCAGAAATAGAGACTATGTAAAGACAGTATTCTTGCTTCTAGCTTACTTTTTTTTTTAATATGTTACCGCAAAATTAAAAACTGGGCAAATTAGTTTCCTCAAAGAGTATCCAAAAACTTGAACTCCCAAAGGGCGATATGTACAAAACAATAAACGCTAATTTTACAAAGTTCTTTGTAAAAAATATAGAAAGATATATGAAAAGCAAGCTCGGCCTAATTCACCACTTAGACAGTTAAGGAGTGCTTCTTTCAGCACTCCTCTGTGACCTGTGTCAACTCCATTATTCTTAATAAGATAAGGATGCCTTGATACATGTTTCATTTTCTGTAATAGTCAAAATTGGTGAAGCTGGAAAAGCTTTCAGGCACATGACCTTTCTCTACATAACTGCAAGTCAGCTCTTGTTTACAACTGCTGGTATTGTGCTATGCTGGTATCATTATCTATATTATCTGCAGCATAAGTTAAATTATAGATTCATTTTTTAATTTTTTTATGAAAACTCTGTTTGTATGATACCACAAGAAACTCTCTAGACAAAAACAAATTGGTATTTTTTTAATTTTCAAACCTATTACTTCTAGCGCTTCATATTTCTGCCACAAGTCATGTGCTGGTACCCAAGTGCTATACAAACAGTAATTAATTAGGTTTCTCAACATGCTGGTGAAGTACCATGGCTATTATTTTCATCATACCAAGAGATTAAATGACTTGTTCAAGGACGCAGAAACAAATCAGATTCAGATGGAAAATGTGAATCCTAGGTTCCTGCTTTTATTGATGACCAACGCTTTCTCTCCTTTTGTTGGAGATAAACCATCATAAAAATAATAATGAGTAATCTGTTAAACATCTAATAGTGCATTACACAGACTACTGGTATCAGTGTGCATAAATACATGGTCTCCAAGCATTTCATCTTCAAGACAAATAACTTCAACAATAATGAAAAAGGAGATGTAACAGAAAGAGATCAGAGGTTAATTGTTATCACATTAGACTCTAAAAATATGCTCCCCTTTAACACCTCATGACAGATGCCAGAAAAACAGACAGAATCTGTCACAAGGGAAGAAAAGATGCTAATTTGCAGATATGCAAGCTATAGTCTACAGTAATAAAGTCAGTTCTTGTTGTTTCTTAATAACAAGCTGTCATATGGTGGGATTATAGTGTGGTTTGACACCAAACTACTTCTCGTGGAGAGCCAAAGTGTTATGATGACACTGATCTCCTTCACTCCTCTGGGATATTTCAATTCTGTTACTTATAAAATGGAACCCAATTTCCTACACAGTACAAACAAACTCTGAAACCCTTAACGTAATTCTGTGGGGTGAGTGGGCATGAGGGAAACCACTTCATAAGCAAACAAAATCACATTATAATTTCTCACAAATATAGTCCCTACTCTGCCTGGTACCCTCCCCTCTTTTTCCCCTTGCCCCAGGGCACAACAAAGTACTGTGCAGCATATTGCCTTATGAATCTTCTTCAAGTACCCAATTATCCTGGTGCACCAGACTTGTCATTTCCATGACAGCTGCGTGCAGTATGCAGTACATGCTGTCAGAGGTGAAAGATTGTACACAGGCATCCTGCATTTCCATTACAATGTGGAAAGTGAAGGGGAAGTAAGGTAAACACAAACACTACCACCCCACTACCCCCCAACAAACAACTTTGCTAAAGATGATGACTAAAAGCAGAAGTTTAGATCATTTTTTAAAATGGCAATATAATTGCCAGACATGTTGTGCTGTCTCTGCCTTCAGTAAAATTCCTCCTGTGTATTTTTTTGTCATGATAACCAATGAGGTGCTGTAATTACATTTTGAGCACTTTTAAGCAGAGTTGAATAAAACAGTCCCTCAGCCTGAAGTTCCTCCAGAAGAATTAAGCGTCATATTTTCTTTCCTCTGACCAGTTGTCTTCTTTTTAACAAGTAAATACATCATCACCACTCACACACAGAGACCCACCCACAAAATCCTGAGGGATGTCACCATTGAGCTGTACTCGCTCCAGTAGGCTCCCAGGTATACAAAGGGGCACAGAAGTGATATAGGACACTCACCCACTTGGTGAACAATACTGGCTGAGCACAGACATCTGAGCCAGGACACATCTGGCAACCTGAATTGTGATGGATCAAAGCTGGCACTCACGTGGTGGGAGGTAACTGATGTTAACCCTCTGAGCATATGTTCATGCAAGGTGACATATGCCCTCAGTTCCTACTAATATCAGTGCAAACCATACCCTGCAAGCATCATGGTCAATATCTCACTGGATTGGGCATTTAAGGACAAACATGCAGCACAGATGAGTAGTCAGAGTTCATAAGAATGTGCTGAGGATTTTTTAATTACACACAGGGTTTGGCACTTATGGTCTGCATCTCACTTCCTCCTTTCTGAATTATCCTCAGCAAGCCCCTGCAAATTCTTCATGTGATCATGCAGTTCATTCCAGCTGTAAATATAAACATCCTTTTTCCACAACCTATCATTATTAGGAAACCAGACAGGAAAAAGTGAGATTTCTTCTTCTCTTAGTAATGGATTTTCTATTTTTAAACAACGAAAAAAAAGCTTGTAAAAAACAATAATTATGGACAGTTAAGGATTCTTTCTAAAGACAGGTAGAAAAGGCTGCATAATAACTCATGATTCAAAATTAATTTAATCTACATCAATAGAGACAAATGGAAGCAACCTGAAATCTCTGGTCAAGTATTCTAATATCAGCACTTGAGGAGATCTATCTTCACAGTCTGAAATGGAGGAGAAGGGGAGCAGCTGCAGTGAGAGAAGGGAAGAAAACAGAGAACTCCCACTTCGCTCCTTTGTGAAGTGGGAATAAGGTGTTTATTACTCAGCATCAGCTGCTTGTTTTTCACAGGATGATATAACACGAAGCTTCCGAACACGATCTAGAGTTAATACCCTGTGCAGACAGCACATTTATGTCACTAGAGGACCTGGGAGGCTGAGGTTATAGGCAGTCAGTGCAGCCTTTCACTCTGTGGTGCACATAACTAAAGGATAAACTTTGGTTCCTTGAAAGAGCTATAGAAAACCCTGTGCTCTGAAATCAGCATCCTGTCATGAAACATGTGTTGTTCTCTTGTTTGGAAAACAACACTCCTTACTGAACAATAAGCAGTCAGATAAGCAACCTCCCTCTCAGAGTTAATAACAGAGAACACATAAAAAATGTGTAATCAGGGTATAAGCATTGAAAGGTAAGGATTCAGAAAAATGTTTAAAAATAGGAATTAAAACACTCTTCAGTATGAAACATTTAATCCTTCATAACCTTTCCCCACTGCAAAGGCCCAGGATCATCATTCTATCACATTCTTAACAGCATACTCACACCAATGTCAACAACAGACTTAAGCCTGTTTGGAAAAAGGTCTTTGGAGATGGTGCAGGAATTATGGTAGTAAGATAAGGGAGTGGAGGAGACTGGAAAAGATAAGTAACAACAGTAGCAATAGGAGAGTGAGTTCTAAAAAGCTAAACTTAATACTTGTATATTATCTTGTAACAGCAGCTCTGACAATAAACAAACCCAGTAGTTAATCTGAAAAATAAAAAATATGCATAATTTTTACTAGTTATGAAATTGCAGCTGTTTTATGGCAGAAGGTTATGGATTTCCATATTGCTTAGATTATTATAATTCCTTTTAAAATCAACAGTAAACTAACAACAAAGTATAATTCTCATCTCTTTGATAATGACATTTTTCTATGTAACATGCATTGCTTTCATTTTAAATTATGCAGTATCATTTTTTTCACAAAAAACTAATACTTCCAAAAATTTACAAACACATGGTTTATCACACATTCCTGAAGTAAATATCCTCTTGTGAGGATATTTACTCTGCACAGTCAGAGGCATAGAATACATATATGATCATGTTAGTGGTAAGACAGAGCTATAAATATCTTAATTAATTTTATTACTAATCTTCCTCCCAAGCTCCCTTCAATTTGTTAAAGTTAGCAAATCTTGTTCACCTTGCTGAAGCTTTGTAAGTGGGAGCACTACACAGTCGGAGGATGTGACAACTTTTCATTCATAGGGATGTGCTTCATAATACCTGGCCACATCTATGTGAAGGCTGCAGGAAGGCAGAGAACACTAGTCTTCAGCTTTTTAAGGGTATTTAGTGTGACTAAGCTTTGGCTCATCTTAGCTCTGTAAAATTACTCTTATGCTTAAAACTTTCTTTTTTTAACCCCCTTGGCATTTTGATACTTCTGAATGTTAAATCAGCTGCAATTCTGCCTGTAAAAAATAATTTTGATAGCCTGGGAATAATAGCCTTGAAAAATGCTGTGCGTTTTACTAAACACATGCAAATCTCTTCCTAATGTGCTATGTAGTAAATTAGAGGTGCTAAACACAACTTCCATTCTGAGAAGTAACACTGTAAAATTGGGGCATATATATCTGAGTCTTTCTGAAAGGGAAAAACAATGCACTATATCTTGATAAACAGAAAGAGAAATTCAGAAATCACCTGGAGATAAAAAGATCAGTTTCCTTGAAAGGAAGAGGAAATTACACACTGAATATTTATTCCCTTGCATCTCTGCACATCCTTATGCACCCAACAACAGAAATTAAAGATACCACCACTCTGGAAGATGAAGACCTCAAGTTACGAGAACACATGGGACCATTCACAGTCTATGAACCACTGATATGAGCAGGTTTCCACATGTACACCAATGAAGATCTATCACAGCTCACTTTCATGAAGCTTTCTTATTTTAATTCTTATTAAAATCGAGCTTTTGATTTTTGAAGGCAAACCTATTTTCCCAAACCTGCCCTTCCATTACTAATGAAATTGTCGAGATCTGAAGTCATTATTAAAGTATACTTTAAATTATTTAATACAAAAAAAAAAGCAATTCAGCATGGAAATTATTGTCTCTGTTTTGAAGAAGGAAGAAAAAAAGGCATATATGATTAAAATTTTAAAAAAAATCTAAACCAGTATTTCCCCATTATCTCAGTACACCTTTTCTTACCTTAAGTTAGGTGCAATTATTATTGCTGAAAATATTAAAAATAACCAGAAAAACCACCAAAACCATAGTAGAGGTTAGTGAAAGAGGACAAAAAATTGTAACCGAGATGTTCTACTTTAGTAATACTGACAGTGAATATCCTGTTTATGTAGAGAAATAGTCTGAGTCTTTCAAAATGCTTCTGTATAACATGCAATGCTGGCAGAACATGGTGCTACTGGGTGCGAGATGTCAGCTGTTCCAGGTGATCCTGTACTTCAACAATAAATGGCTACCTTTTGCCAATTTCAAATTTCTTTTCCTTTAATCTGCTGTTCTTTTTTATTTCAATATTAAACCTCCACTACATAAAACCACCCAACTGATACCTGTAGGTCACATTCAGGAGACTGGGAAATAGTCTGAGGAGCATTTGTAGAACCAAACATTCTAATAAACTTAATACATACGAGTGATAAATTCTGGTAGTTTTATCAAACTGTCAGAAAAAAGCCCCTCTATACCTGGAACCCATCAAATGCTGTGTAAATAGTAAAATTCTTCTCCCACAACAAGCACAAAAGAGATGCATTAAAATCTGAAGATGATGTATGCACAACCAAACCATCTTTGAGGAACCAGCAATAGTTTGGGGGCCTAACACAGCCAAATTCCTAAAGTACCTACTGTCACAGAGGACTAACAAGTGGAGAGCCTTCACCACCATCATATGCTACTGACCCCAAAGAAAGAAATAACACTGTAAACTACTCGTATTACCTTCCCCACGATGGAAGTTTCAAAACAAGGATTTGGGTCAATGGGTTAGGACTCAGACAGAGCTTCTGAGTGTTCAGTAAAAGGAGCTCTATACTGTGACAGCATGTGCCTTCCAATTGACATAGTCTTCATGTACCTACAGAAATAGGAAGGTTTTGTTCACTAAACCTATGGCAAAACTTACTGGAGGCTCAAAGCCTTACAAGGATCTAGTAACCACAGTGGTAGTGGATCAGGGGTTGGACTTGATGATCTCAGAGGTCTTTTCCAACCCGGTTGATTCTATGATTCTATGATTCTAAGAAATACTTTATATACCTGTAGAGGAAACACTGCTGCTACCACTGCTTGGGATAACATCAGGCACTGAAATAGTCTTCATTCTTTTATCATATCACTGTAGTAATCTGAATAGGCAGAAGTTTAAAAAAATAAAATTCAGCATCATTTTAGAAAGATTTGAATGTATTAGCAATGTAAGTCTTCTGGAAAATTGCCTTCATGCATAGACAGTCTTGTAATTTCCAGTTTTCTGTTTTTCTCTTATGTGCATTTTAATAATGTAGCATATTTATACTGCCATGAGACAAAAACATTTATTAGCAGAAATACTTGATAGTAATAAAGTCAGGATGAGAGTTTTCTTCCTTCTTTAACTCTTTTGCAGAACAACAGCCCCTTGGTTTCTCCCATTCCTAGACTCTCTGTAGAATGGTCGCTAAACTTGTGTTTAGCAACCTTTTCTTGATCTTCTCCTGCCCATCACAGCCTCCATCTCAAACCCCACATTGCATAGGTGTGTCTGAAAAGATGGTCTGTTCCTTGCAGGGACACTCTGCATAAAGTCCCCAGAATATTTTAATCTTCTAATACAGGATTATAACACAGACCCTTATCAACATGATCAAATCAGGAAGTGGGGAAGAAAATTAAGAACTTTTTCTATCTGCAGTAGTATTTCATTCTCAAGACTATATCTGTGTTATCAACATTTCATTCTGAAGTTTTTTAGTACAGCCTTCTAAGACAAGATATTCTGCACTTGGTTGCTATCAGTCTGACATTTAAGAACACTCACAGGGTAAAAAAAAAGCAACTCCATTTGGTGCAATTGATAGGCAATGAAAATAAAAATAATTTATGAATTTTGAATTCAATCTCCACAAATTGCTAAAATGACCGACATAAAACAGGACATAGCTTTTTAAGATTTTTTTTTCTACTCCATTTACAGTAAATAGTAGAAATCTCTTTAGCATTTAAGGAATGCTAAGGCTGTCCGAGCAACTGTTTTCAATTTAAATTCTATTGCCATTTAAAAAAGCTGAGGTGGAAGTAGAAGATGAATTCTCCACATCAGAGGAATTACATCCAACAAATTGCAAAACAGATTATGACATGTAGCACGCATTGCCCAATTGCTTTTCAGTCACAGCTTGGGGCCAAGCATTGCTTGTATATTTTTTCCACACTTACACCTGGACACACTTATCCTGGCCTGTATCAGGAACAGTGTGGCCAACAGGCCCAGGGAAGTGATTCTTCCCCTGTACTCATCACTGGTGAGGCCACACTTCAAGTACTGTGTCCAGTTCTGAGCCCCTCAGTTCAGGAAGGATATTGAGGTGCTGGAGCAGGTCCAGAGAAGAGCAATAAGGCTGGTGAAGGGACTCGAGCACAAGTCCTGTGAGGAGAGGCTGAGGGAGCTGAGATTGTTCAGCCCGGAGAAGAGGAGGCTCAGGGGACACCTCATCACTCTCTACAACTACCTGAAAGGAGGTTGTAGCCAGGTGGGGGTTGGTCTCAGTAAGACAAGAGGGAATGGTCTTAAGCTGTGCCAGGGGAGGTTTAGGTTAGATATTAGGAAGAAATTGTTTACAGAGAGGGTACTCAGGCATTGGAATGGGCTGCCCAGGGAGGTGGTGGATTCTCCATCCCTGGAGGTTTTTAAGATGAGACTGGATGTGGCACTTAGTGCCATGGTCTAGTAATCACAGCAGTAATGGATCAAGGGTTGGACTTGATGATCTTAGACATCCCTTCCAACCCAGCTGATTTTATGAGTCTATGGTAAACTACCTTCCTAATGAATTATGCTTAACAATATAATCTATAGATCTTCTCTAGAACCAAAATGGAGGCACTACAAAAGTGTGAGACACATTATGGGCAGAGACCAACTTTCTCTTCAAGGGCCCGCACAATAGAGGTGTCCACAGCAATTACTTCTGGCCACATAAGAGGAGATGGGCTGCGCAAGTCCTCTCCAACTGTGGGAAGGAAAGACAAGAAGCCTTCTAGCAGGACTTGCTTCAACACAGGGCTACACTAGGAAGCACACAGAGCTGCAGTACGGTACAGCAGTCTCCCAAGATCAGAGCAGATGTATGAGCTTCCCTCTCTGGTGTGTGTGGTCACAGACAGAAAGGAAGGTCAGTGTCATCCTTCAAGCCTGCAGGTATCATCCTAGACCAGGAGAAAACAGTTTGCAGTTGATGTAAAAATGGTGCTGTGGAGGTCTCAGTGCCCTTACAGACACTGTGCCTGCCTCAGCTACAACTCAGAGTGATACTGTTTCTGGTATGAAGTTCCCCTTCAGGGTCTACTACCCTCTTCTCTCTGCTCCTGTTCTGTTCATGCATGCCTCTACTTTACTGGGCTCTGCAATTTAAGGATATACTTTAAGACATAATATCTGAGTGTAGAAAAATATGGCAACTGTTCAGCTTTCCCGAAAACATTTTTCACATATCAGAACTTAAACTCAGTTATACACTGGGAGCTGGGGGTGTAGCTTCTACTCTTTTGGAAGAAATAAACCATGAATTTGCAAATTGCTAATTCTTATGGGTTTTTTTTTCAGTTAATAATTTTAAGGATATCATAAAAAGATAGCATAAGAATGGGGACTGTTATTGAGAAAAGAACCCGAAATTTCAAGTCATCTTTATTAATTGTTGCTGAGTACTCAACTCTTTCAAAATTCTTTAAAAATTCAAACACAATTCATTGGCCACCTCATAGAAAGTAATGTTGGAAAGCTCTCATAGCTCAAAATCTCCAAAGATGTTAATTTTTTAAAAAAACCCATGTGCACAGTGATACATGAGTTCTAGTCCGTGTGTGTGCTCTGAAAAGGGACAACAGTGAGGACGTCTCTTTATCCAAGCAACATTCTCTATCTGACCAATATTCTCTAAAAATAACTCAAAATAGAGACAGCAGTAGCCTAGAAGTACTACTTGGTTACACCTACAGTAGTAAATTTTACCGTGCTATGGAATGTTCCTGGGTACTAAGCCTTAGTGGTCTCTACTATTAATTCACTAGAATTAATGCTTTTGGGCTGTGATGATCACTGTGCTCCCTAATAATTTCCTGCCACAGGTCAGGGGTTAGTATACACTGGAGACTGTTTCTAATAGGCAGTCTGCCCACAGCAATGTTGGCCCTGCTTTGGAAAACATGAAAAGTGTGAAAATGTATTCTGAGTGTATGGATATGCCACAACAGTTCTAGCATGTTTAATTTAGTAATGACAGTGTATGTCAGTTATAGCAGAACTCAGGGGTTGATTCAAATACATTCAGAGCAAGCTATTAATAGATACTATTTCAATAAAAGATAAATGTTTTAATTTTTTTAAGTACATGTTTACTTTGCACAGCTGGTGTGTCTAAATGGCTGCCATAAATGAAGACATGAACCATTACTAAAGGAGAAAAAATAACAAAAAATTTGCTTAAAATTTAGAGTACGTGCATTGAACTATGTTTCTGGACTCATCCAGTGAAGGTTTATTTCCAAATGTATTTAAATTACTGCAGTGAGAAAACATAATTTCAGGGTAAAGATCTTTGTTAACAGAAAGGAGGTTCCTACAGTAGCAATCTTTGTATATTGCTGATGCACAACCCAAGAAAAAAGTGCATTGCACTTGGGTGGAATAAACCAACTACTGTAATATAGTATTTGCCATGAACTTAAGCTCACTACTTTCTGAGCACTGAGTGAAAATAACCAGTATAAAAATGAAGATTCAAGTAGTGTGCAACACACTGCTGCTACCAGATGTATACTGTCTGCATTGTTTTTACTTGTTTAGCATATAAAGGAACTTTTGTTCTTCAGAAGAAAAGAGAATTGGCAGCATTCCACCAAATGCTCTTATGTGCTGCACCTCGGGGGGCCAGTCAGTAACTTCATTTTGCTTTTATTTTGTCTTTACATAAGGGTCTCCATATGCTTTACCAACATATCCATATGCCTTTTCTTCGTGCCTCCGAATAAAAAACTGGGGTTTTCTTTTTTTTAACTAACAAAGATTTTGTTAACATTTATCTGATGTGAAATGAAAACATGAAATGGAAATTAAAAAAAAATATAACCAGTTTTATTTTCATCTCTGGGAGCCCACAAAGGAGTAATCTTTTGCTACTGTTCTGAATACTCAGAAGTCAGTCCTAATACTTAAAGTGTAGTACACTATCACGTGTCTTATAGAATTTGGGACAGAGCCTTCTAAAGAGCATCTCCTCAAAACATATAGTTACATCCCTTTTCCAAGGTATAAATACCTTCTGAAAAAGCATGTACATCAGAGAAAATTTGGTATACAAATTTGTATGAATGTCTGTCTTTAGATATACTGTTTTTGCTAAAACTTTTAAAGCAATGGACCTAAAGTTACCAATAACTACTGTATTGTAGTTTATTACATTGAAGTGTACTTTTTTCCAGGCATCTGCTATGCCTTTTCTTTCATTAGATTTGTGGACAACTACTACGTAAAAAGATAGAACAGAATATTCACAAGTAAATTCCATTTTCTTGCAAGGTCTCTCTTTACCACAGCCTCTTACTTAAGTCCATCAAAATAATACTAGTTTGGACACAGAGGAGGAACTGTCAAGTGTTTATCAAAATATACAAGTAATTCAAGATTTTAGAATTTAATATGGAGAACAAAGATGCAATTCTGGGGAGATAGACCTTCTTTTAAGGAATAATTGTATAATTAGGGTTTCTGTTTTCCGCATCTCTAAAGTCCTTTCTAATATACCACCTCCTGTTTTGTATCCTTTGTGTTCCTTTTATTTTCTTTTATAATCCCTATATATACAGCTTTTAGCTATCTTATTACCCTGTGACATTTTTATGCGTTTATATATATATATGTATATACATATATATGAATAGCCACTGAAAGAGGTAGATATTTTGTAAAAAAAAAAGATTTCCTTACTCATATGTGGTGAATGATTGAAGCTGGTCACCCATACATTTAACAGTTCTAACTCTTGTAGACAGAGAAGTTAAAATACTAGGGGTTTTCTCTTGAATGATAATAGTATCTGATCTTTCCTACTGTAGAAGAGCCCTTATGTTACACATTGCTGTTTCAGTCTGTTTGCATTTTTAATGTTTTTTTTTTTTTTTCAAAGGTTAAAACCCCTGCATATAACATTTACTTTGTAAAAAAAGGCAAAATATATAAGTACATAGAGTATGACTTAGTATGACAGATACTTATTTTTTTCTGAACATACAGCCACTTCCTTGTGAGTTTTCCCTTCCCATGTTGTCCTTTCCAAGATACTTCCACGGAAAGGGAACAAAAACCCCAGAAGGACATTGCCACTGAGTGACCTGGCTTCGTAAACTGAAAGCTAGATTATGTAATCAGGCAGTTACACAGATATAAGAAATAAACAAGTGAGTTAATAATACTTAGAGATTGTCACCGTGCAAGTTTGAAAGAAAGGGCCATCACAAGGAAGCATCTGCAAAACTACATTATTCTTGCAATGAAAACACAGTGTATCTGCACAAATGCTAAGCTCCATTTCCCCTTACAACATAGCTGATGGATGCTGGCAAAGTCTCTGCAACCTTATCAAAATGAAAATACAACAAAACACTTTCACATTCTCACTGGCCATAAGTCAGTACAGCTCCTGCCCACCAGTTTTATTTGCAGTAACTGCCAATGACTCCCAGGAAGGCTGTGATTTCCATCACAATGGAAAGTTATCTCTCTTTCTTCCCTCTGTTTTAAAGGATGTTTTCTGTTAGTCCTGTCCCACTGGCTACTAATTCCTATAAAAACCTAGCATTTTCTGGTGACCATCAGCAAGTGCAATGAGAAATCTAATGCTGCTTGTGCCATTACAATAGCAAAGGAGTTATCTTGCCTCTTCCATTACTCTACCTTAAGGGTTATGCTTGTGAAATAATGCAAACTTTTCTACTTCTTACAGCAGCAATCCATAAACATCCAAGACAGTCAGAGAGAATTGTAGCAGATTTCACTATGAGAGCTCAGAAACAAGAGGTACTCTGCAATAACAGGACAAATTAAAAGCCTGTGTGAAAGCCCATAGTAGCAGAGGGCATATTTCACTCTAGTCTGACATTCAGCCACTGTGCTATTTGGATGGTAACATAAAATGAAATTCAAATAAATGTTTTTCATAAAGCTCAAGGCTAAGAAAAGAATCACAAAAAAGACAGGGTGGCAGATCATAATTTTTTGTTATGCAATGACACTGGTTAAAATAATCTGGGCCTGGCTTTCCATATATTCCTATGATGGCAACAATTTTACAGTATCTGTAAGTGCTATCTGACTGCCAACTGATTTTTGCAGTATTTTTTTCTTACTTTTTAATAACATGCAAAATTAACATGCAACAGAATAATTTTTGTCACAGACGTAATATCCTGCAAGTTAAGTAAGCAGAAAATAAAGTATATCACGAGAAAACAAACACTTCATAATTTTTAAATATTCCTCTGATATTGACAAGAAGAAATAGTCCCTCAAATTTCAGAGAAGCTAAGAAGTGAAATACATATTGATGTAAGCGGTATCTTCACCATAGGTACTGCCTCATAATTAGATGCTTCCCCAAAGACAACCCTTATGAAGTAATTTGGTTAGAAAACTCTCCTGATAAGAGCAAGCTGTGGCTTTGAAACACAATAGTCTATTAGGATGCTTCTGAAAAATTCTCCTTAAGTCTTGATTCTCCACACTCAAACAAAAACCAAAATCACCTAAAAAAATCATTTGCAAGGAACAAGAAAAATAAGTTTTCTAATTACTATGCTGCTGTGATTTGTGTCAGTTCTCTGTGTTTGCTTAGCCCTTTGCTCCTCAGATAAGGGTGCTTCTGGCTTCACATGGAAGACAGCTGAAGTATTTCAGAAGTTGACATGAGGTACTAAAATTATTTTGCTTCACTTTTGAGTTTTCTATAGCCCTTTCTTCAGCCAGAGAGCCTACATTTCAGCTGAACACATTTTTTCTGTATCTTGCTGTCTTCTGAGACCTGAAATGAACTTCTTCCTGTCAGTAAAATTCTAGCTTCAAGGAGTTTTTAACCCAGTTCATGGTGAATTGAATTTTCTCTCTCTAAACTCCTATGTTTTCCACAGTGTACACATCTCTGTTCTGTACTGTTGATGACCTTCACACAGGAGAAAATTTGCCTTGTGTCTTTGTCCTATAGCCTGGAAAACTGAACTGAAAGACGTTGTGCATCCAATGTCTAGTAACAAAGTACATGGATATTATACAACACTCTCATAACAGTATCCACACCTTTCACTATAAACATTTTGTTTCCACTTTTCCAATTCTTTTTGCAAGATGACAAATCAACTGATTTTCACCATTACTTATACTTCCAACCTCAGAGTTCATTTTCACTTTGCTCTTTCTTCTACCATGCAATTGAGATGCTACTTAATTCTTAACATCTCCAAGATTCTGCTTGTATTTCCTGTAGACAAGTCTATTGCTCAGACCCTCACTATATCCCACATTGAGAACAGATAAATCGTGTTCCTTCACTTGTCAAAAGACTCCCCTCACCATGTGAAACACAGCTGCAATAGCCATCTTCCTCACCTGTCGATTTGAACACGCCAAGTCACTCCCTCTTTGAAGCCTTCCATTTGTATCACATCAAATTTAAGCTTCTTGTCATCACCTTCAAAGCTTTAAATTGTCTGTCATTGTCTTCCTGTTCCCTTGACCAGTTTTCCTTATGCTGTGAGTTCCCTAGAGAAAAGAACATCCTCCTTGAACACTTGCAAAGTGATTAGTTGTATGACAGAGATTATTACCACAAATTAATCACAAACAATAAAAGAACACAAGAAACCTCTTTTTTATTTCACTGTTAATCTTGCAAGCTAATTCCTACAGCTCAGATAGCAGTGAGATAAATTTCACCTTCCAGATGACATCTGAAGAATTTCTAAATTATTGGTCTTAAGATCTCCATTCCCAGAGTGCAGCGCTGAGTGAGAAACCAAGCAATGTGGAAAATGCACAGAAATGTTTTAAATGACAAAACTGAGTACAAAAGAACAAACAAATTCTCCTCAGAGGAGGCTTACAACAACAACAAACAAATGCTCTTTTGTTTCTAAATAAAATCCTGTGAAATGCTTTATGACTCTCTGTGCACATTACATCACACCATAAACTAATTGCTTTCCCACATATCCCTCTGCAGAGTACTCCTCTTTCTCAGGTGTGTCAAATAAGGAAGAAAATTTCACACCCGCTTTCACTGCTTTATGAGATCATTCTGCATAGAAATATAGCTACTTTATATGCTTTGTCATCTACTTCAATATAAAACTCATATCTGAGTAATCCATATGTGGTAGTGCTACACTTTTGTGATGTTTGATTGACTGGAAGAAAACACTTCAAAACCGAAAAAGCTGTGAACCTTGTTGCTGTATCTTCACCATTTTTGATTTCTAGCTTCCCCACAGCTTGCTTTGGTACAACTTTTTTACAAATGGACTTTTTGTGGATAACTAGATCCTTAACCTTAAATGCCAAAAAAAAAGAGATAATTATACCTCATCACCCAACTCTTCTCCAAAGGTATGTCATTCTTAATTTCAGACAAGGGCTAATTAGCTGAAAGATCCCATATCTGCTCTGAAGGACTTCCCTCTTTATGTGTATTCCAGCTTTCTGTGGGTTAATTAAGACAAGCTAGATTTCCACTTGAGCTAATTTCAATATGTCAACATCTGTTACAGGTTCAATCCCATTTTCTGTAGCTGCCTTTACATCAAATACATGCTATGTTTTGATCAATTCCCTGCTTGCTCATGACAGATTTAAACACCCATGACAGCACAGCACAACAGGACAATTCAAGCTTTTAAGAATTCCAGTAAGTGCCACTGGGAAACCTCCTTAGGCAACCACACTGCCCTACAGCCTTCACATATCCTCTGTGACAGTGAGATTACCAGTTGCTCTTACCACTACTCCCTCCTCTCCTTTTATTACTTAACTATTTCATTCACACACTGAAATTACTCTGCAACATTTATAATGCATTAAAAAAAATATATCAATATCTGTTAAGTCCATGTAAATATTTCAGGCAAGGCAGATGGATTCAAACAGGAAAACATGCAATAAAACCTATCGTGTTTTTTCTGCAGCAGTTGTATTTCCAAAATCCTACCAAAAGTTCACATAAACCGTAAAAATTCTGGTGGATGCACCTAATTCCCAGCTCTCTGCTACTACTCTCTTCTGTGTACCTTTGTTTCCTGATCTGGACTTTATCCACTTCTCTGGTTATGGTTCTGGGACATTATCAGTGAAGCAGATCTGAAGTACACTGCTACTGCAGAAGGAGCTCCTGGTGCTGCCAACATTACTGCCATTGTCTGTCTTTGATTCCAGTCACTTCATCTACCTCTCATCTTCCTTTGCACCACTTCAAGTACTTGTCAAATTTTGCACTGGGTAGAGTTATTCCTCAGAAACAAAGTCTGAGCAAAAGAGCTAAAGAACTTTCTACTGAATTAGCAACTTAAACGAACTAAATGAAAAGTTAGTGGGAGCCAAAACTGTGGCAGAGGAGATGGGTAGAACCATGTGGTTAGCAGGAGACAGGAGGAGCAAGGGTGGACTTCTCTCTATGCTTCTCAGTGAGTTCAGCTGTAATATGTAAGTGCAACTCTGGGCTGAGGCTCTACTGCAGGCTAAACAAACCAGCTACTGGCCACTTGGACCAGTGTTTCACTGGCTTGGTGTGGTGAAATGCAGGTGAATACCAGAATGGTCACAAAGCAGTGGGGGACATGCAACAAAAAAGGGAGGAAAATGTGACTATGCAGCCAGCAGTGAGACCAACTTAAATTCCTGTTATGTGCTTGTAAGAACTTCATCTACTTTTCTGAGAGAGGAACTTGTCTCATCTGCATTCATACAATACAACTTCAAACTCAATAAGGCTATTAAGTGCAATCACATTGGAAAAATAATAAAACAAATAAAATAAGATGTCAAACTGAACATGTCACTTGTAATGTTTGCTAAACTAGCCTAGAAAGTGATAGTATCAGATGCATCGCAGATTTTGATTAGAAAATATCTCAGTATATTTGACAGATATTCAAAATGACAGAGTCCAGCATGAAATGCTTTCGTTTTGGAAGATCTACAAGTATCAGGAAGAGAGCCATAAATCCTTTATTTTTTGTTTCCAGACTGTCTTTTCTAAGACAAATAGAAAAGATGTATCAGTTTAAATACACTATACAAATGTAGCAATGCGTGGGACCTTCGTTAGCAAACTGATGCTCTTTCTGTGACAATTTGTAACCCTTTTTAAAGGCTCTTCAAAGCTTAAATAAAATCTGACAGTTTTCTTCCTACCATATGTAGAGGTAATGAATCTATCTAGTCTCTTGAGGCAGTCAGCAATTATCTCTGACATTAGATACAACACACTTGCATTTACTTACCCACACAAGCATAATTTTAACTATGGGCAAGAATAATTAAAACTTTCGAAGCTACTACAAAGTAAGGACAGAACAGCTGGTGAAATCTAGACTGCAAATAGATTTAAAAACTGCAATGTGCTGAATTTCTCCTGATTGCAGCTGTGGCAGTTAAGGATGTCCATCAAAAGATGTTCAGTGCGGCAGTTTGGCCCATCCCACTGCTGAACATTTCCTTCACCTGCAGATCTTAATAGATTCAATTCTCTTCAAGTCTGACACATACCTTTCTCTAATATTTTGGTGCCACTTTGAATTCAGTCTTTACCCTGACTGCAGGTTCCCCTTGTTCCAAGTTTTACAAATTCTGGCTAAAGAGGGAAATTATTCAATCACAGCCACTATACTCTAAAGGGTTTGGAAATCCTAATTCAAACCATAATAATAAAGGTGCTGGCATTTCCTACTCTTGTCTAATCTCACTGTCTCCTGAACCTGAAAATTTTTAATGTTCCAGGGCAGGCAGAATGTCTCTTGTTTTCTTTTTCTCCAGTCATCTTCGCACAGGGATGGTTAACAAACCCTTGAATGCACTCTCTCTCTCTGCCATGTAGAAAGGCTGAGAAGTGTCAGATATTATTAGTTATTCAGTGATGCTTTTTCAGAAAATTCCCTGTCCCTGCCAATTGGGCCAACTTTTGAGACAAGCCAAATTCAGGATCACCTTGCTATGGGATTCAGGGATAAGCTGTCAAATGTTCCTCTCAGAAGGTTAACCATCTGCAGTACACAGTCCTGGGCATGCTTAGATTTGTTGTTGCTGTAATACAAGATGGAGATCGTAATGTAAGATGGAGTGACAGTTAGACACAGATGTGTCTTACTGGCATTATTGGAAATTGGTAGTTTCAGGCCCATGTGAGTTATAGCTAGATGATGATTTCCACTGTGCAACCCCGTGAGAAGCTTTCCATCTTTTCCTTTTCATCTTCGTCTAGGCTATCAAGTACTCAAGTCTACATCACAAGAGAAACTTGGACTGCTGTCTCCTCATTCCTCTCAGAGTAGATGTTTACTACAGATAAGCAGATATTTGTTTCCAGATGACTGTACATACTAGCCAGATTTGCTTAGTCGGTAGCATATATGCTGCTTGTATAGGTCAGCAGCTACCTGTGAGCAAACAGAAAGCTGAGAATAAAACGCAGCTACTGATGTACCCACTCCTGCTCACATCACCTTTGGTGTCTTTCAGCAGAGGTACAAGTCAAACACTACACCTCTTCCCCAGTGACGCTCAGTCCTGCAACGAAGGAACGTATACATACAGAGAGTAAAGTCCATTTTTACTGTAGTGCTCTCATCTCCATATGGAAATATTATGCCTTTGGACATACAGGATCTGTTGTATAGGACAGATACAGATCAGGAGCTGCAACTGGGGGAGTGGGAGTGTAGTAAAAAAAAGGGTAAAAAAAGCAAAAAATTAATTTCACAATGACTCCTTCCATGAGACAGCATGTCTACACTACAGCTGAGAAACACAGCTCTATTTTAAATTACTTTAATTTCCCTCACCCACTCCATGTAACACATGAACACTTAAGACCCTTGAAGTCAGAGTTTCCTGGCACTGAACATTAAGCCTGCTTGGGCTATGCTCACTTTGGAAAATCCCTGTTGTCAGCACCATGGGAATTTTTCAGGCTTGCTTGAAAAATGCTACTTTTAGTTTCAAGTCTACAAGACAGAAGCCTCCTCGACCATTCCACAGTTAGAACTGTAAACTCACCATATGTTTGAAATAGACATGTATAAATTATCATTTGCCTGGTAAGCTTACTAAGCCTTCAGAATGGCTATGGTTAAAATTTATTTTGATCACTTCTACAGCTTTCTATTGTGAGAGCATGATGAAAATTAACAGATTTGATGTATACTATGAAAGAGCATGTTAACTTCTGTGCCTGACACAGCAACTGCAGGGAGAAGCAGAACGGTAATTAACAAACTATCTGGATGTTGTGGCAGTGTTAATTAGATACTGTAAAAGCTGATTTAGCTCCACAACAATTTTCACTGAGGTAGTCACTTCAAGCACTTCTTAAGGGGTTTTTCTGTCAATCATACAAAAATATTCCTGTTTTGCTTCCTTTTTTTTCCTTTTTAAACTGTCATAACATACTTAAAAACTTGGCACACAAAGGAATAAAGATCAAACTATGCCTCCTCTCATTTTATCTGCAATCAAAACAAACTCCATACTTGAAAAGTCAGGATTATTTTACTTGTGCAGAATGTGTCCCAGCATAGCCATATTTAATTGTGGAATGATTTAACATACTAGGCCACAGGGTAAAACAAAAGTTCAGTCCCTGTTTTCACTCTATTCCTCAGAGGTGATCCATGTAAAAACTAGAAGTTTTTAAGAAATCTACACATCTCCCACCGGTACAGAAAAGGAGGCAGGTCTAAGAAAGCAAGACATTTCTGTAGAATAAAATTGTCAGGTTTGTAGTTCTAATGTACCAAGCATGCAAGATATTTCATGTCCACAAATTGTTGCACTTGTAGCTAGCATTTTAGAATGAATTAGGTGGGTGGATGGTTAAATGACAACAAGTACTGTTGTCTTTAGCCATCAAGGAAGAGAGTACTTCAGATCCCCTTAACATGTCTTTTTTCCTCCTTCTTTTAGGTAATAAATTTTTCAGGAAAAGGTCAGGCCAGTGTGACAGAAAATCATTCTGATTTGAAGGCTGTTAGGACCATGAAACTAACACATCCTGCTATATTCAGCATGTCTGGATTTATACAGAAACCTGCACAACGCAAAAATACAGGAAGAGGTGGGAGGGAGGGGAAACCAAAAAGAAAAAGCCAAAAAACCCCCAAAAAACCAAAACCAAACAAACACCTATAAAACCAACCAACCAAACAAAACCCACCAAAACCAATGAACCAAGTAAAAAAAAAAAAAAAAAGTAAGAACCAAAATCCCTGCAAAGAAAGTTGAACCAAAAACACAATCAACAAGGGGAGGAAAGAGACAATGATATTTGGTTTTGAATACAAAGCCTCCTATATGTATTCTAGCCCAATTTTCTACAATTTTTCCACATGAAAATAGCTACTTCTTTAGATTATTTTGGAACAACTTGGGGTAAATGCATTTTTGATTGGCAATAAATCTTTCAAAAAGCACAAAGGGCCCAACTGTGAGATGACTTGAATTTCTTTCCTTAAAATGTGTTGACCAGAAGAGGTGAGCTAATGCAGAGGGAAGATAAGCAGTGCCAGGTTTAAAGCTCATGATAATGCAGTGATCTAGCTCCAAGACACGTACAATAAAGCTTCTTCGAAGACTTATTTCATTGCATTCTTTACCAAACAAGGAAATCTCTTCTAATCTGCAAGTAAAGGAAATGACAAGTGTGAACAAAAAAATGAACTGGTTACAGACTATTCAACCTTAGATTATATTATTCTGAACTGTTAATTAAACTCTTTTTATAGCTCTCTCCTGAGTCTGCCTGGGGCTATACCTTTAAATTACCTTTTAATGGGAAATTGATGTGAACAGCATGCAGCCACAAGACCAGGGAAATGTGTCCCCATTCTTAGGATGTCTGCTGTGCACATCAATGGACATGAGGGGTTCATGTAGAACTGCTACCTCTATTCTTGGCTGAGTGAAGAGACGGCCAATTAATTGGCTGTCAGGAAATGCATACAACCCTGTAACCCCTGGATGGAAAACGAGAAAGAGCATACAAATCAGAGAAAAGAATACAATATAAGCAGGTCAACTATCACAAAAAGTGTGAAAAGGAAAAATAGCTACTGGAAATACATGAACACAGCAGTGGTTCATTCTTTTGATTCACCGTATTTATACTGATGTAAGTTTGGCCAACAAGTTTCTACAATGACATATATCACACTGTGGTATATTCTGGACTATTTCCAAAAGTTTGATTTACACTTAAAAGATAACCCCTGTAGCACATGTCAGATGAATGGTGTAAATGAGATTATTGATATGATAAACTGTTACAAAAGAAAACTGAGAGAAATAACACTGGCTTTATGTTATAGTTTTAAGTTAAGAATGTAGGGTAATGCTAAAGATTTTTGGGGGTTTGTTTTGTTATTATGGCTGCTTTGTTTTAAAGAAAATATAGGTCTGATACAGGCAGTAGCTTTAGAATGTTAAAGCTTTTTTCAAAGACAGCATTTTCTGCTAGGTCTAGCCTGAAAAAAAACAGATGAAATACAAAGAAATAAAACACAAGGAATGAATTTATATCCATAAAAAGGCAAACTGCAAACTGTGTCAAATAGGTCACTAATAGAATGAAACAAAATCAAGCTAAGTTCTGCCCTGTGATGCTTTTGGCTAGGGTAGAGCTAATTTTCTTCACAGTGGCTAGTAAGGAGCTGTGTTTTGGATTTGTGCTGAACACAGGGTTAATAATATAGAGATGTTTTTGTTATTGCTGAGCAGTACTCACACAGAGCAAAGGCCTTTTCTGCTTTTTGTGCTGCCACACTGAAAAGGAAGTTGAGGTTGCAAGGGAAATTGGGAGGGGACACAGCTGGGACAGGTTACCCAAACTGACCAAAGGTATATTCTAGACCATATGACATCATGCTCAGTATATAAAGCTGGAGGGAAGAAGAAGAAAGTGGGGGGAATGTTTAGAGTGATGGCATTTGTCTTCCCAAGTCACCATGACATGTGATGGGGCCCTGCTCTCCTGGGGAAGGCTAAGCACCTGCCTGCCCATGGGAAACAGTGAATTAATTATTTCTTTTTCTTTGCTTGTGTGTGCAGCTTTTGCTTTCCCTATTAAACTGTCTTTATCTCAACGCATGAGTTCTCCAGTTTCTACCCTTCCAATTCTCTCACCAATCCTGCTGGTGGGGGAGTGCGTGAGTGGCTGTGTGGGGCTTGGTGGATGGCTGAGGTTAAATCACAACATGCCCTCATGTTGCATCATTGAAAAATCAGCTCTCACAGAGTGTACAAATATATTCAGGGGAAGTCCAACTTGGAACAACAGGACTGGCAGAAAACATTAAGAATTCTACAATCTAAAGAAAGACAACAGCCATTGTTTTTGAACAAAAGAAAAACTACATGAAAATATCACTATGACACATAAATGGTCGAGGTCTTGATTGAACTTCAGCAGTGATATAAATCAGAATAGGTAGGATGGGACCCGAGTTCATGACAGAATTACAGCTCAGATCAGTGCCTCACTGTTCAGACTTCCCTGGGACTAGGGAAGCAAAAATAAAATAGCTCCAAGGAATAATTACTGAAACAGTAATTTTTAAAATTCATATTTAGCTATATTAAATTATCCTATCTTTACCTGATAAACTACTATAAAAAGCAAAACCCAGCATTTTTTTTCAGAGTTTCAGGACAGACTTTATCTTTCACTAATAAAACCAGAACTATAAACTGAAAAATCTTATTAAAGTTGATGTTTAGACAGAAATAGTAAGAATAATTGCATCAGTGCAGCATCATGCTGTGCACTTCTGTTCTTAGTCATTTCTAAACAATCACAATTTTAACTGAGAAGCACAAAGCTAATCATATGCAGCAGAGCAGAAACAGGCCTAAGATAACAAGCCTGAGCGAGCATCTTGGTTCTGCAACAGCAATCATTATAAGAAAACATTAAGGGTGGATTACAATGGATTACTTCATTAAATATTCCTCAAATAACACCCATATCTTTGGTTTAGAATACATAACAGCTTATCATGAGATAAGCAAAGGAGATAATTCAACTTTTCATAACCAAAACCTTATCCTCCTTTTTTTCCTCCTTAAGCAGAGCCAGAAGGAGGAGGAGTAATGATTTGCTATTCCAACAGGTTATGAGCTAATTGGTATAGTCTTAGAGGGAAGAAGCAGCAAGGAGGGAATGGTAGGAATGGGTCACATCTTGCTGACTCAACATAACTCAAAGAAAAAAACCCTTTATTTGAAGCAGGAAAGCAAATGTTCATGATGGATAAATTCCTTCCAGAAAAGGAATATGACATTCACATGCAAATGGCATTGTCATGAACGATCGTTTCCATACTGTATTTCAGGATGTTGACATGCTACCTGATCTTTAAAATTCCTGAATATGACTCTGTTGAACCATATTTGTCTCCACTGACATTATACTACAATTGCCAAGAAACAGCATTGCTCTTGAGAGAACATGAGCAAAGGCAATCATGTAGCACACAATAAAAAGTTAGGGGTTGATTTTCCCTTCTAGAAAAGATGTGTTCTTGAGAAGGTCACTGACTACCAAAAAAAATCACAATAAAATGTAGACAACTGGCTAAGGGCTTAGGCTACTTTGTAATTTTGAAGCAGGTAACTGGATCATTTTACAATGCAAAATCTACAATGCACAGTTGGAAACAAAAGAGTAAGTACACAGCATTTAGACTTCCAAGTCGTTAAAGGTAACAGAAACATCAAATAGCATGCAAACATTTCTTGTCACAATTTAAGAGCAGTAATGTAAGATGGATCCTTTTCATGGAGGGGTTATCCAAGTACAGCCTAACCCTTAAACAATACGTTTTTGGTGTTTAACTGTCATGCTCACTAACGCTGATAAAACGCCACCAACAAGGAGAAATCTTTACAGCAGGCAAACAGCTTTGCCTTTGGTAATGCTGAGAAAGCAACTTTTAATAGTTATAATTGTAGCAAGTTATTGAATTATATTTTTTTAAACTCAGCTCTAATATCAGACTACCTTAGAACGTAATCAAGCATGGTTAATTAGTTTCAGTTCCTTTTTCTTACACTGCTTATTGGTAGTACGTGTTGAAAAGAAAGATGGCTAAAACACATGGACACTTTCTCATTCCTTCTCCCTGGAAAAGATAAAGAAGATTCAAGTATCCAGAAGAGAAGAGAAGAGAGGCTGCTACTGGCTGCTATTTCAAATTGTACTGTATCACTCTTCCACCCAGCTGCAGAAATGCAAGTTACAGAATGAAAAATATTACTGATATTCCCAGTGCACTTAAGCAGAACACGCATTTTACTTTTATACATTTTTCTTGGGTTTGAATGGTGATGTCCACAGAGCCTTTACAATAAATTTTCCATTTGTTTTCCTTTCAGAGAGAAAGACTGAGGGAAGGAAAAGGAGGGGGAAAGGACGCACAGACTACCTACAAAAATAACAGAAACCCCCCCAGACTAAAAGCTTGCCATTTCAGATAGCTTATAGTCAGGATAAATATGAAGTACAAGAATATTCACTCATCATCATACTCATGAAATATTTCTTAAAAAACTCCTACCTATTCTCTTTCCTCAAATCCCCTTAAAATCCTCTGCTGTCACATCTACAAGAACTTGATAATAGTGTAGGCAATGCATTATTGCAGTACTACTCATAACCTTGGATTTTACAATTTAGTATCAAATACTGTTAGGAATATACCTTGATTCATACATATTTTTCCTCTACACATACTATTTCTAATAGAATTTATTTTTAAGCATGATTTACAGACACACAACTGTGGAATGCATATTTTTTTAATAACATTTATAAACTTTAGAATGCACACACTGTTGAAAGGTTGCCTTTAGAAAGACTGTGTGCTGGATGAATGCACGTACAGCCTAACAAGCAAGCAGTATGTGCATCTTCAGGTATGTCACATGGCACACAAATATACTCCATTCTCCTCACTCCTTCTCCCAGATGCCAGCATAGATGCTCATAGATACTCTCTCTTACTAAACAGGTGTATGGCTGTCTAGACAGTTCAGGCATTTCTTCTTTTTACACAGTGATGTCATATACTGGTTTAAAACAAGCACTTTACATAACTTTAGCCTGTTATCTTCAATAGCCATATTAGAAATAACAGCTAACAAAGATATCAAGAAGAGAACAATGACCCAAATTTGAGATTAGTGTTCAGGTTATTTTCGAATCCCTCATATTCCATGTACACAGTGCACCCTCCTTGGGTTCAGAAAAGTTCACAAGTACCATGGTTTTCCCAGGTGACATTCAATTTCAGTAACGGTTTACTGACTTGATAGGCTATAAAAACTTTAATTAAAAGGATATCTTAGCTTTCTTTATACTAATGCATTATCTGACTCTTTCTGCTACATACAAGGGTAAAGATGCAGGAGGCATGCAATACTAAAGGATTTATTTTCATTTCATATTACCCATTCTAAGACTGATACCTGAGGGACTCAAGAAACTGGATAGTAAAGTCCAACAAAGCTATTGCCATTACAAGAAAGTAGTCTTAGGCACTAGAGGGAGCATCTGCCTTTACAGTCACTGAACAAAAGTTTCCGTGTGCCTACAACATATTCTGTATAATGAGCAAAAATGATTTTGCATGTTGTATATAAGGTAAAAGTCCCACCCTTGTCAAGAAAAACAAACAAATAAAAGGAATACTGATATTACATAACTATCATGTTAAATAAATGCACCTTCTTATCTATTTAACTTAACCATAATTTCAAATTATTTTCTTAAACTTCAGACTCTGAAACTAAAATTTTTTGCACAATTATCTAAATAGCCTAGTGTTAGAATACCATGGCTTGCACTGTTCAGGAAATGAAAGCAATGACATTTTATTTTAAGGACACAGCTTCAGACTTCTGCAACGCAGACATCCACATCTTGGCTATCTGCCTAGACTCACCATGAGAGAAGGGCATTTCTTGGCTGTGATTCACCTGACCAGCTCTAGGCATCTGTCAGAGGATGAACGTGTGAATCATATTCTCCAATACTGCTTCTATGAACTGCAAAGGTAGCTGAATTCACATGTGGATGAGTACACACAAATAATTAGGTCACAGGATCCCCACTCAAAAACATAAACAAAACATGCTAAGCAAAAATATGCATGACAATACTAATGACTGTAAATTGGGGAAGGATTGTACAGTGGATCGTATTGGCTAGAATGCACCGGCACCTTATACTTATTGTACATTTTCTAGTATTGTAAAACTCTTCATTCTTGCTACATGTATTAGATTCAGCTAAGAAAGTAAAAGGAAGAGACAATGAAAAATCCCTTTTTACAGCCTGTAAGAAATAAGACAACTTAAACACCCACTAAGCTTGCACACAGATCCATTTGAAATACTAATACATTTTTTCCCCCTAGAACAGTGGGAAACAAAAACTATCTGCCACCTATATTTCTCTTTAATGCCTCTGCCTTGCTATGAATTCCCTTGTAGACTAGCAGGTCATGTCTGGACTGAAGCTGCTAAGAATCATAGCTTAGTTTACCTTATGCAGTTTAGTAGCCATGGTTTTAATAGCAAGCATTATGCTCCCAGACTGTGTGCCAAATCCTGAACTAGGAAATTCTATTTTCGGATCCATCAAATAGGTACTGCTGCAGTGAAGGATACTAAATTATGTAATTTTAGCTTGTGTGGTTTCTTACTGTTGTCTACAATCATCAGCCACATAAGATGGGCTGTAAATTTTGGGAAGAAATATTATCTCTACTTATGTCCTCTAAACAAAGTACAGTGACTGTGGTTCTCTGGAATTTTCATTAGAAAGTTTCTTTCTTCTTTCCCTTGGCAGGAAGGTCTTTGCTCATTTCTAGATGACAAGGATGATGCAGCACAAAGGCAAAACTGCCATGGTGTCTATAGTTATCCTCCCAAATTTACAAAGCAAAGCGATCTCCAAACAGGACTTTTACCAAAAGAGTATACGAGACCAACAGCCTCCAAAATCTGCTAAGAATGTTCAAAGCTGGAAGAGCTTGCAAACCCACTAGTTTGGACCCTGATAAAGCTGAATATAAATTATTTTATCAAAAGGATTCCGAGCACCTGTAAATTTCAGATCTCTTTGAAAACATTTCTCTTTGCACTTCAAACATTTTTGCAGTAGTGTAGTAAAGTCTCCAGAAAACAAATATAAGCATTTATCATTAAAGTAATAATAAAAAGAATATAGAAAAATGACAAAAAAACCCTTAAAAGGTAAATTGTTGAAGATGTAGCAGATATACAGGGTTTCAGAATATATATATATATATATATTTGGTGCTGCAGTAACAAGGCAGCTGGAGATTCCCATCAGCATTGAGGTTTGTTAGTCACAAAGACTGTCTGAACTGCAGGGTACCTGCAGGAAAATAAATGAAAAAAAAAGGGACAACAGGAGTAGGAGAAACTACTGTGTGGTCTAGACTTGTCCCAACATGAAGCTGAGACATTACAAGACTCATAATTTAGAAATGAGCAGAGGTGAAGAAATTGGCTTTCATCTTTTTCACTTTCTCCACTCACTCAGCATGAGCTTCAGCACAAACAAAACTGCCCAGCTCCTGTACTTTAGGTACACAATATATTCCTTGTTGTGCAAGAGAAAGATCTGTTTTTAAAGCACTATGTGGATTCAGATTCTTTTGCCAGAAGATGTGTATTCTGAGCAACTAAGACCCACAGTAATTTAAACCTTTGATTTACTCCTGTGCATGTGGGAGACATGCTGTTGGCCACTGAACAAAGCCTTGAGGCAGAGATGATAACACTATAAGGATGAATCAACTGAAGAATCAGATAACCACTGTTTTTTCCTTGTGGAAGTGAAACAAAAATTACAGTGATAAGTAATATACTATGAAGGCAAAACATTTTAGGTCTAGGAAATTACTCCTTCCCATTGCTATCTGCTTTTAAAAAGCAGGTACAAACTCTTCGATAACAACTTCCTAAGGACTTGAATATTTTGTTCTCCAATCATTTTTTGTCTGACTCTAAAATACCCTAATTTTAAGAAAGCAGCTACAAAGGCAGGTATGAAAACTGATTGGTTCTGATCCACAAGCTTAGTTCTGTTTAACTGGGACTACGAACATCAACAGCTATATCCTGTGCTGGGTGAACTAAAAAATACAGCAGAGCACACTAGTCTAGGAGAAAGAAGAAGCAAAAATCTTCTATATGTCTCCAAGATGTATTGAACTGTTTAAATGATGCTTTGTAGGTCACATCAGCTCCTTCCCCCGGTTACCAGGACAGCTTCTACCCTGCAAAATAGCCAGAGCAATGTTTGTTCGGTCCACAGGCTTCCCCCCAAACACAGTGGATCATGTTGTGAGTGGGAAGGCTACAGATCACATACATCACTTCCACTCCTCCTCCATTCTTTGTGCTTTGACGAGGAAGAAGAAAAAAAGAAAAAAAATACTTCGGGGAAATTGAATTCCTGCCATGTTTCAAAAGCAAAGCCTCAGTAGTTATACAGGCAAGACCTAATTTTATTTTATTTTATTTTTTTTTTTATTTAACAGTGAAACCTGCTAGGGATGTATCTTTTCAGAAGAAGATTACAGATAGTGTTACTTTTTTTGCAAGCTCTGCAAGTTACGTAGTAGAGCCTCATGAACCATTTTCTATAAAAACTGTGAAACACTTGCTGTATTAGAATCAATCCATAAATATGTATTACTGGTTTATAAATACATATTGTGCTACAGATGAAGAAAACAACTGAACAGAAGGTCTCATAATTGGTACAATTATTTATTTAAAAATAAAAACATAATTCCATAGAGAATTACTTTTCATGTAAGCATGGAAAGCTAATATAGAGAAATAGTTTCTAATTCTTTGTACTTGAATGTACTATTTGTGGGTTTGGGGTTTTTTTGGGCTGGATTTGGAGGTTTGGTTTTTTGCTTTGGCTTATTTTTGTTTTGTTTTGTTGGGGGTTTGTTTGTTTGTTTGTTTGTTTTTAGTTCTGTTCAGTTCAATCTGAGGTAAGCAAAAGCAGCTATTGTTTTGAGTATGCCATCCACATATTGCGTCTCTCATTTTCTATTGCACTGAAAGAAACAAATGGAGAAACATGACTAATTTTATGCAAGTTCTTCCTATTAAGCAAGCTAAACAGCTATTTGAAGTCTGGCTATACTTTGAAATTCATAAATACAACAGAAAAAAATTAGTTGGTTGAACTTCCCTGAGAAAAGTATGCAGTTTTGCAAATTTATTCTGTCCATCTAAAATGTTCCCAGTTTAAGAAGACATCTACAGATCAGCCAGGAACTGCACACCCCTCAAATGCTGGGCAGAGTCACCGGTGAAAGAATTCCCACTGTTCAGCACTGAGTTGAGGTGAGCTGTTGGAAGAGGTCCATTAATTTAGGCTATGGCATCCCGGATGTTAAGTCAAAACACCAGCAGACTGAATCAACAGAGAGGAAGCAAAAACGTGGGGCCCAAGACTAGACATCTAGAAAGCTAAATTTACTAATACTTTGCTTTAGTAAAGAATTAGAAGGCAACAGAATAGATCGTGTATAACTTTTAAAGTAAAATTCAACACTGATAATATCACTAAATGGTAATAATTTCTTATTTTAAAAATAGAGAGAATAAACAAGATTATAATGAATGAAGGCTGCTCATTACTCAATGGGAATTTAAAAAAACTAATAATTTCAATTGCAGGAGGAGCTTGTGAGTGGTCCTAACATCCATATGCATCTTGCGTCCATGTAGCTTCACATATGAAAAGCAACATTTCATAGAAAGACGTCTCAAATACTTCCATAGCATCTGTCATTCTTTCATTATTTTTCCACATATAAATTTACTCCAGACTAGGGAGCTCTTTAGAAAATCATGACAAAGACCAGGTAGGCTACAAAGAAGGGTCATCACCAAGAACATTACAAAAAGTGACATGGTCACAGATTGTATCTTCCATGTAAGACAACATAGGGGTGTAAAGGAAACAAGCAGTCAGGGTCAGAACCCTGTCTTTCTATGGAACCAGTGACAGAGAAAGATTTGTGTCTTGGGTTACATATCTTCAATTTTCAGGAGAAAAACAGCACTGCCATCTGAATGTAACATATCACTACTGTTTAATATTCTACAATTTAAATGAAAACAAGAGTAGACTTTGCAGTTCAGTAACTTGAGGTTCTAAATTAATGAACATGAAATGATGAGAGAGGAATATAAATGAAAGGCCTTAGCACAAATTCCCACAAATTAAGATCCAAGGATTTGAGAAACAATTTCCAAAAACACCTGATTGTTTCACTGCTATCCTTCAGTAAGGAAAAGAAATATAGTGCTATATTTCGCAATCCATGATGTAGATCTTTATTGAAACTAAGTGTTCTATTACAAAATAAAAATATAATTTACTGGGAGTTTACGAGTAAGAAATTATTTTACACTTTCCAATCTCCCTCCCACCCAAACACTGTAAATGTCTCATTGTTCTACTGAGAGTACATCTCTGGTGAATTATAAAGATAGTGCTTACAGCAGCATTTTGAGACAGTTAGTAGTTATTCATATGTAAAACTGTTAAAAACTAGGGGAACAAATAATTTTTAAACCTCCCTCATGCATTCAGTAATTGTACTGAGGGAGTCTGATGAATGCCCCGTCAAAGTTTTGTGGAATGCATACTGTTTAGGTGACTGAGTAGGTTATACAGCAATAACGGTATGATAATTACAAGGAAAAAAGGCTTAAAAAAAGCCCTACAGGAAATTTAGACATGTTTAAACATGTCCCTCAGCCAGCAAGCAGAACCAATGGTTCTAAAATTCAAATGTCTGGTCAGACTCACAGAACACAAGAAGGGCAAGCATGGTATCTTGCATTTAACATGCTTCCTTAGTTTTGCATTAAAATGGGATGCAAGAGTTGTCTCCAACATCTCAGGAGATTTTTTTCCCGTTCATCTGTCAAGACTGACTGCCACTTCATTTTCCGATTCCTTGCACTCCCATTTGATTCCTGTTTGAGGTTGATGTTCATGCCACTAAAATACATGTAACACAGCCTGCAGTTCTTATGTATTCAAACTCCAATTAGAAAATCAGAGTAGAAGTTAAGATATCGTCTCACAGGAGTACATGTACTGTGGTGACCAGAGAACCCATGTTAATCACCATTAGAGGATGATCTCTATGTTCTGAACAAAGTGTCTAGATTTTGTCCCATCTGGAGTCTGTTATGAAGGGGGTTTACCATTTCTCTCTTCTAAGCAGTGGTTTTAGGAAGGCACAAGTCAGACAACCTCACATTAGCCCCATCATCATATCATGAAAGTAGTTGCTTATCATACAATCTGCTATAAGGGAGGGAAATTCCTCAACTGATGATGCTGCATTTCATTAAAAAAATCCAAAACAACCCAAACAACCAACCTCCCAAGCAATCAACCAAACAAAACCCCAAAAAAACTAGACTAAACAAAAACAGCCCCACATTCATCTTTCTACAATAAGGGTAGGGGGGAAAAATGGGGCCAAACTCCAAGTATGCAAGCTTCATGGGTTGTGAAAACAGTCGGGGTGCCACAGAATAGGAACTACATTGCCTTTTGTAAAATAAAAAAAAAAACAAAAACACCTGCAAAGTCCCACAGTTTGGACTCTCTGCCTATTTCCACCAAGAGAAGCCAGGAAAGAATGGGTTTTGTCGGTTTTCCTCTAGCACACCACAGTTAGTAGTGCAGCTCCATTAGCTCACTGTAAGCAATCTCTGACTCCTTAGCTGCCTGTTTCTCTCAAACATGAAAAGAATTGCGAGATTTCAACAATCAAAAAGGCCTTTGAAAGCCACACTGATTCCCCTACTAAATGAGGCAATAAACCACGATGCCTCCATCTCCTCCTGATATCACTTATATTTGAGCACAATTTGTTCCTAAGATGTTTTTCTATGACTAACTTGTTGAAATCAGTATTCCTATGTTTTAGTATGAATTACCTCTAGAGATTTTGAACCATATTCACTGACTTGCCCAAGAAGGAACAAGGGATAAAAAGAAGCTTAAAATCAAAATTAATCCACTTGGGGTGTTGGAAGTTCTGTCAACATTACAACGTAAGGTTTTGCAATTTAATAGCTTGGCTATATACATAAAGCCATACAAATGCATTTTTTCTTTTTTCCATATTTTACAATATTTTTAATGTGTCACAAATAAACATAAAATTATTCTTCTTGGAAATCCAGTATGTCTCATAATGTTTGCAGAGTACCTGGCTATTAAGTGTGGAAACTCACTTTCCAGCTTGTACAATACTGAAAAAAACAGTTAACACTGTATATTCTTTACTTTTCACATTCGGGGAGTAAAAGTTAGGAAAAATATTAATAATAATATTCAGAATAGCTATTCGGTATTTTGGAATGCAAAAAAGAAGCGGTCTAAAATCTGACCTTGTCACACAGGAGTGAAAAACATGTCTATACTTACTGTTCTGCTGGCAAAGCCGCCCCTTGTGTGAATGCCAAAGAAAATTAAATAATATTCATTTGGAAGTCATTCAGGGTTTAGTTTCACATGATTATAATGAATTAAATGCAGCTAGGATTCACAGCATCAAAGTATTCAATCAAAATAAAACAATGAGAAAATAGGCAAGTAAGCTTGATGATTTAAATATGAATAATTATAACATAGAGAAAATAATTTTCAGTGGCACAACTGGGGGAAAATAGGCAAACCCATTACATTATACATTTTACCTTTTATTATTTTTGCACCTACCATAGAATGAACACCATTTGTTTGAAAATACTAATACTACATTAAAAAGCGAAACAGACTTGATTGACAGAGAGGGACAGGGATTAAAATCCCCAAGGTTTACTAGCCTAAAGGCAGCCATGACAAACTGCTGCCAGTTGCCCAAAGCCTGCACAGCTACTCAAGCACAGAATCCTCAAAATAGTCATATGCGGCTGAGGACAATCCCTGCTGTGCAGAGCTGAATTTCAAACTGGGCTCAAGAGAAGGGAAAACATCAACACAATCACACACCAGTCACTCACATCTTACATTCATTATCAGGTTTTTCAAAGGAATCCCCAAGGCAGCTATATTTCACAGAATTGAAGGTTTAAAATAAAAGAGGAAAAAAACCCAAAACAACTCCCTCTACTCAAAACTGTATTTATGCTAGTTTATAAACGTGTAATAAAACATATGAAATAAAATAGCTCAAGTAGACTTTAGGCCAAAAATATTTTTTTGAAAGTGAAAAATTAATACTAAGAGTGCAGGTAGCAAGAATAACACTGCTACCCGGCAATTGAATGCCGTCCAATATATAGATTCTGAGCCAAATACTATATACTTTTAAGAACCTTACTTTCCAGGAAAACCTGCAAAGAAATTGCAATTTGCTGTACAAAAAGCAAAGCTAACCATCTAGTCCTTTCCTCTGTGAAAATTCTAGGTATCACTGCAAGTAAATATAAAGTATCAGCAGTAGGATGTGGTATGCTAATGTGTTTTAATTTTCATTACTTCAGCAGAACTGATGTGCGAAGAAATTTAAAATCTGTGCATTAGATGGATTATTAGAGTCTAGGATGAATAAAATACACAATTAGAAAACTGTTTAAATTAAGAAGAGAATTTCCAGTGAGGAGGGCACATTACATTCATGTGAATGGCAATCTACTGATTCTTTTTGTGCCTTCTGGTGTCACACTGAAATCTTCTTTACTTGGATACTCTGAAAAGAAAAGGATGGGAAGAGATTAATAAAGACTTCAGAAGGATTTATGTATATTTTACTGATCTGAGTATAATGTACTTCAAGAAAGCCAGTACTAGTCAAAAATAAGGTAACATTTACCAGTAGTTCCTGCAGAGAGTAAGCAATCCAAACACACACACGCCTTATTGATATGTTACATGTGCAGATGAGAATGTTAAGTACAGTCTGGGAGTTGCTGGTTTTATTTCTGTTTGTTTTACTGCAAGACAAGCGTAGTCTTAGTGAGAACCCTTCTTCCACATCGCCCTTTTTCACTATACTGGCATAAAACGGAACAGGATTTGGCTTTTGGCATTTACCAGAATAGTTAAAATAGTTCCTAGACACTTGTGCTACTTCACTGTGTTGTGAAATTTGCCAATGGACTTAGAGAGCAACATGTTTAATTGCTGCACCTAAAAATTCTTACACAATTGTAGTGTTGGGTTCAAACAGAGTGGATATTGAGACTCTATAATAGAAGAATATACCACTGTAATGATGTGTACTCATATATAGAAAACACTAGGGGAAAAAAAGGAAAAAAACAACCAACCAACCAAACCTCAAACAAACAACAAACAAAAAACCCCTCAGAAACGGAGTCATAAATCTTACAAGAAATAATACATGCAGTTATTTCATAGTACAACAGCAATAAGCAATAAAGCACAGTTCTCATAGAGGAACCAGTGCTGAAAGAACAGTAAAGATTTTTAGTAAAGGGCTTTGTGCAAGCTCAGAAGCACACAGGGTGCCTCTCCCCAAAATACAGTTTTAAAGAGAATTCCACCATTTTCCTGTCAACTAGATCAGCAAAGTGGGAGAACGAACATAAATCAAATCTCTAACCAAAATTTCTCCCCCTGCTGCTCTTCCCTGACCTCTCCCATGCCACAGAAAACCCCACTAATGCTTATCTGTACTTCTACATATCGTGGTTGGGCTCTCCTGCACACAGACCTGTCCTTGTACATTAAATGAACAGGGCTGCAGGAAGAAGAATTTTACTTCAAAGTAGTCCTGCTTTCCAGAGCTGCTTAGCTACCAGTCTGTTTTAATTTTAAGATTTGTGTGCCAACTCTAAACCACAAAAGAATTTTCTCTCACAAGCACTGGAGATAGATATTTCAGAGCGTTGACACTGAAACTGAGAGAACAGTTTAGAAAAACAATCCCAAAATAAATCTTATTGCAAGGAACAGTGCCACGTGGCATGGGTTCTAGAAGGAGTGGTCCTGATACCTCAGTCATTTTTCTAATTTAGCACGTTTTTAAGTGTTGCTCTCCTCATCCTTTCATTGAGTACTTATTTAAGGCAATATGCCAAAAATACAGCTAAATGAGTAAAATGACTTACTTTCTGCCTTAGCCATGGATGAAGATTTCACTGTTGTAGAAAACAGAAGGAAGAACAAAAGGACAGTTCTTCCTTTTAGTAAAATACTATCCATAGGGACGGAGGGGAGATGGGTTTGGAGACACAAAAATCCAATAAAATGAAAAGTGAGAGCAGTGCAAGTCAGCCCAACAGCCACCTATACAGTCTGTTATCCATAGGTCTCATGATGAAGGACAGTTTAAAGGAGGGACATGAAGGAGAGTTGAACTCTAGCCAAGTATGGAAAACTGCATGCAAGACTTCAAATGGATCAGTGGTCAGGCTGATAGAGCAACACAGTCAATGCAACAGGTCATGAAAAGTTCATACTACACAGCAGCTCAAAATGAGGTAAGATAAGCAAGCTCCCTTGAGGATAAAGGAGGATCAGTGCTTACAGAAGAGCCAGGATGAACACTAAGTTTGTCCTCCTTTTTTTCTGCCACCTTCAAGAGCTGCTTCTAAAGTGATGAGTAGAAAACAAATAAGTCAAATATGAAGAGATAGTCTCCAAAATGTCATTTTCAGATTCACAATTCACACTTTACTGTTTGCTTACTTGGCAGAATCCAAGACTAAGTTGCTTTTCTTCTTTTTTAAATTTCTTTCCATGAGACGTGAGGGTAACAATCATCAGGCTAGACCAAATTTGTTGCATAGACTAAATTTGCCTATTTTTCTGCTTTATGTCCTACTTTAACTGACAGTTATCCAAAGAAAACTATTGTGCAAGCCCTTTGGTTTCATTGGGCTTTGTAAAGATTACCACAATGTTATAAAACATCCAAAAGAACACACACAAAACCTCGTATTGTGAAAAGTTATTTAGTCACTGCTATCCTATTTGAAATGGGTTTTTTGTTCCTTGCTTCAGATGGAGTAGCCCTATTATGTTTTCATATGTCATCCATGTTTGGTGAACACAACGCTGTCAAACTATAATGGACAAAGAATATTTTTTTCCATAATGTGTTTTGTTTGTATGAAGAACTGGGCCAAGGATCTACTAAGTTATATCATTTCCTTCAGTGAAACTAATTTACAAGGAAAATGAATCATAGGAAAGGCAAAGAAGATATCAACTATTTTATATCCACCCTGTTCCTTCCTGTATCTGTGCCTGGAAAAACCAAGCAACATAAGCACAATAGACTAAACTCAGATTGACTATAATGCCATTAAGTCAACAATGTTATGGCATGAATGAAGATGGCATAGTATCAATTTAATTTTTAGCAATGTTGAAGCCAATCCTAGCATGTAAAGGTTTGCCGATTACCTGACAACATGAAGAAACTTTCCTGCTAAAAGCACAGTATGCTGCATTCCATTCTGGAAATTTGCAGGTAAGCAGGAGGCATACCATAAACTTGGAGTTAAGCTAATGCTTCAGGAGAGAACAGAGTAACTGCTCTAACAAGCTGCATGAAGGATTAGCAGAAACAGCAGCAACATATTGCCACAACCAAACAAAATCCCACCTTGTTTGCTACACCCAGAACACAGACTTTAGGATAGGAGGGAAAATGTCATAGCTATGATTAAGTCATTTTTTATCATAAGTCCCTATGTCAGGTATTAGCAAGCATTTTCTTATGAAGGTCATCCTTTGGGACAAAATTTCTATGCTTGATTTGTTCCCATGATTTCTGAGAGTCATTTGTCATTCTTGCAAAATTGCATATAAAAAAACCCCCAAATGACAAGAAAACCTCAGACAAAAAAAAAAAAACCCCACAGCAAACACCCAAGCATAAAAATTCTCTATCACCAATATAAGGATTAAAGGACTACACAGATGCTTTTTTTTCTCCCTAATTCAGAATCTCAAATGTCAAACTATTTTAAATCTGAAATTTACCACCTATTTGATCTCCATTACAAAGATGAACCACTATCAAAAGCCTACGTTAATGCCTCTGGAATTCATTTTTTTCTGCACAGTGTCTCACTAGTTAAACACATGCTGGCACTAAAGTCAGTGATTCTCCAAAGTTCAAGAGAATGTGTGGATAGAGAGGGTAAAAAAACTGCTGGAAAAAGAAAAGTGAAGTATGTAGGCCTGAATCAGAAGTTATGCTGATGGACAAATGACGAGAGACTAAAGTCTTTTTATTTATTTTGGAATTACTGAAACATTTTTGAAGTCCATTCTTGCGAACATCAGCAACCAGACTAGTTTTGGATTTGTTCATTTTTTCTTACCTCAGTGAAGAGAACATGATTTCCCAGTCCCCAGTCCACTGCTCACACATTCACTTCTGCAGCATATGGAAATAAACTCCATTCCCACATAGATCATACCCACTGTTTCAATTTGGTTTCAGAAAAATTGCATGTCACCTGCCTTCCATGTAATATAAATCTAAATGCTTATTTGAAATATCTCTGAAAATCTTGTTCAAGTACTGCCATTATTTAATATGTGTTCCTAGGGCTGTAGCAAGGTGTAATATTGCACATCCCTGGATTGCCCCCTCCGAACAGTATCACATAACAAACATCTTTCTCTTATCTCAGCTGTAGCAACTGTGCCTGCCACTGCTATCCACAGTTTAAAATCACAAAATACACAGAAATTTCTACTCCACCTTTTACAATTAAGCTTTCATATCCTTATTGTTGAAAACTCAGATTAAGAATGTTTAGGTATAAAGACTATTATAGAGATCTGTCAACCACTGTCAAACTGTAAAAAAGTTTTAAACTAACAGGTAAGGAAGAAGGCCATTGGCAGTAACCTTATCGATGTGCCTTAGGATTTACCCAGGACAAGCACTACAAATGTTGGGAGCTGGGTATTATTGCAATTAGCAGTATGTCACATGTTTTCGATCACACAAGCTTAACTACTTAGGATTAAAATATAGCTTTGTTCAGGGCAGCTCTGCAAATAAAACTGCTCTGGTCCTTGTTAAGTGCATAAAGTGGCTTTTTTTCTAAGTTAGCAGTCAATGCAGGACACAAGCAAATAGAATGCAGTTGTACAACCTGAGAAACCGGGTAAGAGACTGACTCAGTTTGTATTCTGTTCCTCCTCATGCTCCAGTAGGGTATAAAGTGTACTATGTCTGCGTCATTGAAATATATGTTCCCTAATGCTCCTCTAATGTATTGCATTGAGGGAAGCACACCACAAACCCATCTGAAAATATGTGCAATATTATCCAATTCCTTAGGTGGAGGGCTAATTTCTTTTGTAGGTCCAGATTCTAGTCTTGTTTTTCTACCAGCAACTCATGTAAGTGACAGTCAGCTGCAAAAGGACATCTCTATCCCCGTGAAGCCTTTTCTCAGGGTTGCTTTCCCTGACTTAGAAAACAAATCTGAGCCATACACTAAGTGTATAACAAGGGCTGTAGTCCATCACTTTGCTTACTATGATACCACAGAATTTAGTTATTGTACTTCAAGCAAAGGACTGAATCTGCATAAGATCATACCTAAAAAGAGCAAGCAAACCTTGGCTTGGAAAATAGAAAAAATGGAAAAAAGAAATATAAAAGTGAGGAATAAACAGGAGTAGTTATGGTTTCAGATATTTTTCAGGGACTACCAAATTTTTAAAAAAAGTAGGAAAAAATATGGTTTCTTAAATTGATTTCATAACTGTAATGTGGTAAGGTAAATACTATATTGGCAATTAAAAAACTCTACAGCTTAGTTAAAATAACAGCAGATATACTCCCTTCAAGTCTCTGATAAAACAATATTTGAGCTACAACAGCACAATTCCAAAGTATAACACTATGTACCCAGAAACTTATCACCAGCACAGACATAAAGAAATGAAGGCAGGTAGTCAAGATTTACTGAAGGGAAATAAATAACACTATCTAAAGTGACTTCAAATATACACAATATTTAGGAAAAAAATCAATGCTTACAAACAGCTTCAGCTGGAAATCCCGGTGTTTAATTTTACCCATATAACATTTGCACACATGCACACGCAAAATAATGAGTGGTACTGAAAGGACTTTGCTTTCCTCAACTTGTTCAGTAACATGCAGTACCATCTTAATCATACCTAAGGTATGTCGGTAGCAGTGCAAACACAAGTGGGAGTTGCAACTACATTTTCTTCTGTAAAGACCAAATCGGCTTTTAAAGGTTTAGAAAGGAAAAGTCCCGAAGCAGCTTATTATGCATGAAACCATTTGTTTTCAACAGAAAACAAAACAAGTTCCCTTTTATTTAGAGCCATTGAGGAACAAAACTTATTAATTGTTTAGAGGCTTAAATTAAACTTAGAAACTCTCTTAAATATCTCTTCATGGTGATTTTTGCTGCCTTATAAGCAGCAAGTTCACTTGACTGAAACGAGGCATATACATATGCTGAGGTGGTAACAAGAGTGCATATATTTTATTGTTCCACACACATTGAAGTAGTTAAGTATTCTTCACTAGATTTTTTTCCCAGAACACACACAGAGTGAACATTTACCTCTCTGAACTCTTTTCTATACCATTTAACAACATTCTAGGCTGACAGAATGATGCATTTTTCATATTTATTGTACTTACATTTGTTAAGTTTAGGAAGCCACCATTATTTAACACTATACAGAATATTATCATGTAGTATATTAGATATAAAGCCAGTACCTACCTCCTTGCAGGTGACTGAAAATCACTAGTAAAGTTATATTAATTTTAGTCTAAAATAATCATCCAGCAAAATAATCATGACACACATAAGTCATGAATCCTAATCAGTCTTACTGATAAATTCTTCCATATTGGACCAAAACACAGTGTTTAACAAGTATTTTCTATACTATAATGCCCTGCTACGTAGACTTACTAGTTCTAAAACCACAAAAGGTCCCATTGACTTCAGTTCAGGGATAAGCATCTGCACTGTTCTGTATTGTTAAATACTCCACACCAACAGATACAGAGCATTACTGTAAGTTGCCATTGATCCAGGAGAGACTCCCCCCCATTGAATCTCAGCAGCACTGTTATGCAAAAAACATGCTAAACCCCATAAAGAATTCCAACAGGATTCTCTTCTGTTTTCAAACAGGAAAAAAAATGATGGATTTTGAAAAGGAGCCCTTACACACTTGCTTGGTTTTTGATGATGGATCAAATTATGTAATTTTTATTTCTTCTCCCTGCTCCCCACCCTCCAAAAAGGCAAGAAGGTGGTCTGCTTAAAATATAGCTACTTAAAAAAGGTTGTTGCTTCCTTCCCCTCCAAGACCACCCAGATTTTCAAAACTGAATCATCTCTGCACTAGAAAGATTAGACTACTACCACAGCTCTCTGTGCAAAAACCTGAGACTCTGCAGTATATTTATCGCTATTTACCACCACTGCATGAACAGAGGACACTGTGCTGGCTGAATGCACACACATAAGGAACAGTAAAGAATAGGGGCAGAAAACGTGAAATCTTAGGCATTTGGGGAGAGGAGAGTCATGACTAAAGTCCTCTTCAAAGCTCAAGAGATTATGTTTAAAAATAGGTTTTCTTTTAGAGACTGTATGTAAAGCCCTTCCTTTTCTTCACACATTTGGAGTTTTGAGTCTTATATCTTTAAGTTGGGGGTTTAATGAAAATTTTAAAATCAAATGGAAATTATCATGTAATAACCTAATCCCAAATTCTAGCATTTTGGGGGGGGGAGGGGAGAAAGTCCCTAGAGGACTCACATTCCAGTTTGTCCTGGAGGTTGGAGCAGTACATTGGACATTACAAAACACAGATTCTAATTATGAATTATGTTAGCTGCTTCCCCTCTCAGATTATGAGGTTTCAGTTTCCCACTCAGATACTGATATATTGCTACTAGTCTCCACTGTGCTTTGAAATCCACAAATGAGAAGTAGAAAGTATAGAAAGTATAGAAAGAACTACGCTATTATGAAAATGAAGTTGGGATATCACACAAGGGACAGATACTGCTTAGGGGCAGTTTTTCTAGCTAGCTTTGGTCAGCTTAAAAAAAAATAAGAGTGACAAGGTATGAGCTTCTTTGAAGAAAAGAAAGAAAAATCACAGTGGGGAGCTGCTCAAGACTGTTGCCTACCCAGACAGCTAGATTTAGGTGACTCGAAACAGATCCCAGGCAACAAAATAAAGCAAAATTACATACATGGAAACATGTCAGGAATTTGCCCTTGGCTCATCAAAGCACCACACTGACACCAGTGTTCTACCGTATTTTATCACATTTAGAATAATCAATTTTTACTGTGATCAGCTGTACATATTCTTTACTAAACATGAACTTGCCACCCCACACTGTATGTAACTAGCACAGAAGCTATCCTATAAATCACAGCAGCTGCTCAGCAGTGAAGTGGGGCAGAGAAAGGACTGCCTAAGAGGATGATCAAGAGAGGGAACTTCTTTCTGCTATGATATGTATCAAGGAGCATCTGAAGACACAGTTATGTTTGAACTGAAGACATGCCATTATTAAATCTAAAAGTAGTATCAACACAGTTAGACCGGATTTCATAAAAAGGAGCAAAAGTGTCCACTAGACTACTGTCAGTAGTCTACATTAAGTAGACTACATTAAGAGTCTATCTGGACGTGGTCTATATTTTAAATATCATTAAGATATGCATTTTTTAAAACAGGAGAAAATCAGATAAAAAATTATGGCTCTGTTGCTACTGGTATTTAATATGACACATAAGCAAAATGCTGCAGTTTAGATGATGGGTTTGTATTCTTAAATTTTCATTCTGGCTCCCTGAAAAATGAGATGAGTTGGAATGTGCGGCTCCTCTTGGAAACAAGGCTACTGGTTCTTTCTTTCCATTATAGATAACATGAATATGATAACACAGAAAAATAAGGCAGTTAAATTGTGATGGAGTGGTGTGAAGGTAGAGAGTTTTCTCAGAAGTACACAGGGACAGGATGAGTGAGACCAACACGGATTGTAACACAGGAAACACCAATGAGGTATTAGGAAATCACTTTTCACAATAAAATAGTTGAGCACTGGAGCAGAGGTCCAGTCAAGTTGTTGAATGCTCATCTTTGGAGATACTTAAAACTGGGTTGGATAAGGCCCTGGACAACCTGCTGAAGTTGGTCCTACTTGTAGTGGAGGGCTGGACTGTGATGTCCAGAGGTCCCTCCCAACTTCAATTACTCTGATTCTAAACCACCTTGAAATATCTTGCCTTTCAAATGACAGTTATTATTTCTAAGATATTTAAAATCACTACAGTTAACAACATGGTACTACTGTCAGCATTTCCCCAGCAGGTGTATTTCTGCTTCTGAGGTAGGCAAATAGCCCATGCACCAGGGACCTAGGAGGCTGCTTTGAACAAAAAGTAATTTCTTTCTTGCAGTCTTGGCATGCTTCCTTTCTTCTCTATCCCTATCCACAGCTGTGGCTTGTAACTAGTTTTCTGCCTGTAAAATAATCAGTGGCAATAGTTCTTCGTGATAACTACATCACACTTTTGCCAAGCTCCCATTTTTAATGAGATTTGAGGTTGCCTGCTTCTAGCCTGGGCTTTGAATCCCTCCACATGCAGACAAGAAAAAAAAAAAAACAATTGTGCTTCTGTAACTGAAATTTAACTGTCCAGAAAATAGGAAATTAGTTATTGGGACAGCATGTTTGCAAAAAATAGATGCTTCAAAATATATTAGCAAATATCTAAAAAGAAGGTGGTTGTTAGGCTTTCTACCACTCTGATGGTTACGCTGGCTTATATTAACTCTCAAAAAAAATCACATTCAAAATCTATGCAAAATTTCAAAACAACAGTATAGTTTCTGGGGTAGACAGTTATTCCTCTTCTACTTCAGTACTAACATAGCTTCACAGAAATCACCGCAGCAGTTAAATATCAAATGACAACATTAAAGGTAAAAGGTCAAATGGCAACAGGGATTTTATAAACACTGAAAATAATTTTAAGTGCAAATGCTCCTGCTTTACAAACTCTCCATTTACTCCTAACTTGGAAATAAGGAAAGAATAACAACCTCAGAGGCATCTGACATTGACAACTGCATCAGACTAGGCTTTGACTGAGTAATTAATTAGTCTTCATTATCACAATTGTTATTATACTATATATTCATCAGCAATTGAGCTTTTTCAAAACTTTAGGGCCACAAGAAGAACTCTAATCTTACAAATACCAAAACCATTTGCATGAACGAGGAGATATAAAAGGAGCAAAAGGGAAAACAGGGAGATTTTTAAACTACGAGAAAATGCCCAAGTGAAGCAGTGGCTGTTGCTTTTAAAATATTTTAAGGCTAGAGCATGTACAAATATATCTATATATTTATGACACTGACTTTGTCAATTGAAGGTTAGAAATATTTCATGTCATTCATAGTGATTTATTCTGATGTCTAAGAAATACAGCCTTACCGTATTTATTCCTCCATTCATAACTTCCAATATGAAAAGCTTACTTAACACAATATTAACACTAGACTGCGATGAAAGAGGTTTTCTGTCACACAAAATTTCATTTTTTTTCTAACTATGAATAAAATGTCAAAAATCCAAACGTGGCCTCAAGCCAGAAGTAACCCTAAATCAATCAAAATGTTTTATTTAGATGGTTGCAATTCTTTTGTTTTATTGTAAATTATTATAGCTTTTGAAATAAACACCAAAGAGAACTATTTCATTTAAATAGTGTTAAATCACAATGTCACAATAATTTCAAAATTCCATCAAAAACATTTCAAACCAGGAAATTCCTGACCACTTCCTATTAAGGTTGAAGCCAGGAAAATTCTGGTGTAGCTTGTTGCTTAGTCTGGCCTTTGTGTGCACAACATGAAGTATTTCTATGATGGAACTGCAGTGAAGAGATAGCATTCCAAAGTCAGCCATTTTAGAAATTGGAATGAACTGTGAGTATGTTTTATAAACTATATTTACATATATGAATTGTCACTAAATCAGAAGAGCTTAAATAAGGAATAAAAGAAAAAAACAGAAACTGCCTGCATGTAGCTATGAGAAGTAATATTACAGCATCTTATGCTTTAATTTTTAATTCACTTTTATTGGAACAAAAAGTATTTTAAAAATGAGTGAAAAGCTAATGAGCTTCTGTTGTATGCTCTGGGTAGTGAGTCAGTCACACTCTAAACCATCCACAGGCATCATGAAATACAAAAAGGGATGCTGTAGATCTGTGGCTCAGCACTGAATGAATTATTCTGTCCCTGGATCAACCACATTTAATCTTCAGATGTGTTACAGCTGGTCTCAAGATTTAATAATAATTCTTTAGATGTAAAGGATTTAAGAGTGTTGTTATGTTTTAGAGAAGACTGTCTGCAGAAAGTAAAATCTTTGCCTGTTCAACAACCATGTTAAATGTGGACATGCTTAACACGTGTCCTGGTACAAACTTTTTGCAGTTTTCAGATGAGGAAATGGCCTGGGCTAATACTAACCATGACATTCAAGTGTTTAGGTAGGCTGAAAAATACTGATTTACAAAGGAGGTTTACAGGTTATTTTCCCTTGGACAGGCAATATAACTTGATAAATACTTTTTCTGGGGAGACAGCCCCTGCACAGCTGAACTACCTGCTGTCTAGGTATCATTACTGAACTTCGAGGCACTGTCTTTACAGACCTGAGTACCTGTGCACTGCACTCTGCAGTCAGAGGAAAAGGAGATGCCTCATCAAAGGGCAGCTTCAGAAACCAGAAATACGTCAGGAAGATGCCAAACTTAGCCAATGGGGATCATAAATGTTAGTGGGGAGCCTAACGGTACATCTTCAATCCAACTTTCCTTGTAGCACAAGCAGCAAAGTGCCCATTTGAACTGCTTTGAATGTAGTCAGAGAGTTAGATACATAAACTTTACAAATCTAACCTGTTTTTTTATGGTTTGACATAAGTCTCATACTTTTTTGCGTGCAAAAAATCAGTTTCAACTGAGAACTGTCCCTCAGCCCAGACGAGTATCATCTGCAAGGCAGGACACCTTCCTGAGTCTGGGCTAACACATTCCCAGATGGAAGAGAGAAACCATCTTCAATCTCTCACATTCTTGCTGAGCCCTCTAAAAGGAGATGGGAAGGCTTCCCTACCCTCATGCTTTGGGGTGGTTCCTCCCCTGCCCTTTTTCATTCCTATTGTTATTTTTCACTGTAACAAAATGATACCAACAATCATGTGGATATGACAGACATGTTAATGCCTAGGCAGAAACAGAGTTTTCAGCTCAGAAAATTTTAATAATGAAAATCTGCGTATACTAATTGACTTTAGACATATCATGGTTAGGCTTCTAAATTTCTTCTCCTACGCAGTTTTGGGCTCACTGGGGTTTGGGTCTCATTATGTCACTGTAACACATGCAAACGAAACAGAAGGAATGAGGCAGCAGAAAGCAGTTTGTCAGTGCATTTTTCAAGTGTGCTCAGAGTGAAAGATCCTCTGCAATGTCCAAGGACAAAGGACACCTTGTGTTGCATCCTGTCCCAGACAGAATCTCTTACATATTTAAAGTGTTAATCATTATGTGTGCTTCGGTTCCACAAACAGAAATGCTTTCACTTGCAGCCTGACACAGTCCTGAAAGACTGGGAAATCGACATTCAGAAATGCACAACTTTTGAAAGTAATGTAGCAGAATTAGAAGGTTATTCACAGCTTAAACCTTCCTTAACAAGCCTCAGGTGATGACTAGGGTATTAGGAGGTTTTACCAAATTCATGTCATCTTAGTAATTAAATACTTAATGATTTATTTAACCTGAGCAAGAGTAAACAGCAGTTTTTTAAGAAACTTCATGTTCTGAGAAAACAGCAGTCTTCATACTTGACAGATTTGACATTTGCCTTCATTTTCCTCATTTTGTCAATGAAGTTTCTACTTTGTAAGCATATTTTAGTCCTAATTGGAATAGCTGAGAAATCAACTTTAGTTGTCTCAAGCTACTAATAATGAACTTCAGTCCCATCTAGTTTTATAGAAGAACAAGAGCACTGATAGCTACAAGAGTTTACTGCAACAGAAACACATTGCTGGAGTGTTCCCAGAGACTAAGACATCATGCTTCTACTATTTTGCCAGAAAGTTATTCCCTTATTACAAACAAATCACCTATTCCATATATCTGGAACTGGCAGCGTTTTGTTTCGTGGGTCATTTTTTTTGTTTTCTCCTCCTAGGTCATGTTTTGGAGAGATCTTTCCCCTCCTTTAAATACAGCAAGGATGAAACAGGTAGTTTAAATTGCCGAATAGCAATTTCAACAGAATTGCTGCTCATGTAAATTACCTACCCCCTGTGGCATGTTTACTAAACAATCAAAATATTTTCTTCAGACAAAGCACTGCAATAAATTTAAATGAAAATAAGGACAATCACAACACATAGTAAGAGATTTGTGCACAGCATGGAAAAGATCTTATAAGTAAGAAAATTATGTTCGTGCTTTACAGTGCAGAATTTTCAGAATAATACAGTATATTTATAATTTGCTTCAGTACCGTTATTTCTAACAACTTAACGAAAAAACTCCAGTAATAAGTTGCTATTGGAATTGCTGGGTATAAAAAAATTAACCTGAGCAAAGCATTTGAAAAACCATGCATATTCTATCAGAGCATATCTTTTATCACAGTACTACTATAAGATTGACGGAGAGATAGACAACAGGTTAGCAAAGGCATATAGTGCTTTCAGAAAGCTTCATAAAAGAGCTTGGCAAAATAAACATCTGAAGAAAGGTACAAAGATCAGTGTTTACAGAGCCATTGTGCTGTCCACTCTCTTATATGGATCTGAATTATGAGTCATCTACCACCACCATCACCTACGTCTCTTAGAACGTTTCCATCAACGCTGCTTCCGCACAATCCTAAACATCCACTGGTCAGATTATGTGACTAATACATCTGTTCTAGAACAGGCAGCACTTACGAGTGTTGAGGCCATGTTGCTGAGAACACAGCTGCGATGGGCAGGGCACGTCTCCAGGATGAAGGACCACCGCCTCCCTAAGATCTTGTTTTATGGTGAACTTGCCACCGGTTGCCACAAGAGAGGAGCCCCAAAGAGAAGATACAAGGACTCCCTGAAACAACATCTCAGCCTTGGCCAGATTGATCAACATAACTGGTCTACTCTGGCCTCCAATTGGGAGGTTTGGAGACACACCATCTATAACACTGCTGATGCTTTTGAGAACGCACACAGGATCACTCTCGAGGAGAAAAGACAACGCAGAAAGAATAGTGCCTTGCAGAATATACCACCTAAGGAGTCTTTCTGCTGTGCCTTTTGCAACCGGACACATCTAACTCGTATTGGCCTTTTTAGCCACCAGCGCGCTTGCAACAAGCGTGGGTAGTGCCTTCCCAAATCTTCGTTCGTGAAGCCCAGCCATGATGATGACTATAAAGAACACTTAGTGAAATGTACCTTGCAATCTTGCCAGAAAATTCCATCTGATGATTTCTGGGGTCCATTGCAAGTGTGGATGGAGTATAACATGGCTCTCATAAAAAATTATGGGACAAGGCACAAGCACCAGCTGAAGAGAAGGAATTTGTAAATACCCTGCAAAATAACTTCACATCCCTTCAACAGATAGATATTAAAGACCCTCGTTTCTAGCAAGCTTAAAAAGTCTCACTCTTGGTTTTCTGTTTACTATAGAAAGGCCACACCCAGAACAGGACACTAAAATACACCTTTAGAAAATGACATCTATCGAAACCCAGGGTACAGTCCCTCAGTCTAAAAGGAGAGCAAGAATATGCCTAAAGTATTGACAGCCATGACTTGCATAGCTGTTAAGGATAATCAGATTTTGTGAAACCAACATAACATTTTGAATAGCTATTAAAGTTTTATGGTTTTAAACTCGTCTTTAAATATCTGTAATCAGGGTGAAAACAGTTGGAAGAAGAAATTATATGCTTACTGTGCCATTTTTACAACTTCAGTTATCTGATGCTGTTAAATGCGCTGTCAGAGCCAGGACACCAGCCAAGGCAGCAGTGGGAGCTGGTATTCCCACAAACAAAGGGCTCATTCCTCATCACTGAGGTTTCCCATAGCCATGTTTTTGCAGACTCAGTGATTCTTAAATAAATCAGGGTTCACAGACCAAACGGATACCTGGAAAAAATATTGTGCTGCTGGGAGTGGATTCACAAACAGCAGAAAACTGGAAACTACAAATCTGCATGCTGTATTTCATTAAGTATGCTGGATTTTGGTTAAAAGTTTAAACATGAAATTATGGCACACAAAACATAGAAAGATTTGGGGAAAAAAAACCCTTATGTCTTTATTTACTCTCTTTTTTTTTTTCTGAACCATGGAACATTTAAAAAACTTGCATGCAACATCTTTGGCTTAATTAACTATTACAACATCAGGACAGCTTTAGCTATTCAATTAAAACAAGAGCTGTATCATCCAAAGTGAAAAACCAAGCCTGAGCTGAACTAAGGGATTCTGCCTTGGAATGGTAAAAAGAAAAACAAAACTACTTATTCCCATCAAGGTCCAAGGTTTTTATTTTGTTAATATTACTATTTTGCATAGAAACTAACAATTACCTGAAACTTCTTTTAAAATCTGCAATCTGTTTCTGTATTATCTACAACTACGGAGAGAAAATCAAAACCATTTCAACACAGAAAGTTAATGAAAAATAAAATAATCCCTGTCCTTTTTGTGTTATCAATAGTTCAGTATTTTTACTGAATCTTGGCTGAAACCTCCCCACCTCCACAGAAACAGAAAGTTAACTTCAGTCTGAATGTCTTGAATCCTGACCAGCTAGCACAGATGGCAGCATGGCTTAGAGCCCAGGGTCTAGTTTAAACGGAGTGAGCACTTGCCCATTGTTTAGTAAGAATACAAATAAAAACGTCAAGAATCCTCCAGTGTCCCTCCTGAAGTCCCTTTTTCCCCATAAGAAAGTATAGTTTTCCACATCTGGCTGGGATAACCTTAGGGCACCTCAGGTCTTTGGAACATAGCTGCAGACACACTGTCAGTCCACATTGCTCATCAACCAGTACAATAGCTACATTTAAAGAAAGAGATAAGCTGAAGCTTAAGGTTACAAGCATAAACTTATAATACTTGAAATCTGTGTTTCCTGGTCTCCATCACCTTGGATGAACCAGTTTGGCTATCTGTATATGAAAGTGTTTCTCATTACCTCCATGTGTTGGCATCTCTAATGCTAGGATCAGGATGTGGAGCTGATCAGACATAGTTATTACATCCTAAATTCACAGTCTGCTATAATAAGAAACATTTGGAAGGGGACCCAAGACTGAATTTTTCAGACATATTGAGGCCTCAGGTGGCTGACAACTGGGATATGACTGAGATCAGCCAGTAAGAGCCCCACAGCTCTGAAAACTGAAGTAGGTGGCCAGCTTTATCTCACATGGGCAAGATGGGGAAGTTGAAGCAGTGCTGGGGAAGCAGAAACACTTGCCCACTTCTAGAAATCCATGCCTGCCTAGAGGCTTTACAAAATTGGCACCTGAATTTCCATTTAGGTCCACTCTTCACCTGTGGAGCTCTGTGCGGTGTTTGTAGTGTTCAGTCTGTATCTATTCACTCTTTACTCTCTTTATAATGACACTGTTTGGGATTGTACATGTTTCTATTTCAAGTCCTCCAGTGGCTTTTGAAGGATAAGCCCAGAAAAACCTGACTACTTACATCACTACATTGATTTTAAGAGAGGAATGAAATCACACCAACAACAAATAAAAAAAGTAAAACCTAAGAAAATATATAAAATCTCAACCATTTGTATTTTTAAAATGCTTATTAAAATAAATTGTATACAGTAGCTTCTAGTTTTCATACAAATATTTACAAATTACTTTTCACCTTCTGTTCCTTTACCAGGTTTTAATCTCTAGTTAAGTACAATGTCTTAGAGCCTTCAATAAACTTGCCCTTCCAGATGTCTGTCAGGCAGAGAAATGTTATTCTTCCATGCTTCATAAATATGGTGCCTGGAAACTCATTATTAAAACCATTTTTGTGAATGCTCTGGTTCGAATTCATGACTTCTCTGAAACTATTTAATGAAACCAGCATGTCCAATAGTCAAGAAAGTTCTTCCAATGGGCATGAGCAACAGATCTTTCACAACTTGTTAGAAGATGTGCCAAGACTAGTTCCTTTACTGTGTAATAGAAGCCACAGGAATCAAAGTTTCTGATCAACGTCCAACACCTCAGCACCTGCCAAAAGCTGACAAGCCCTTTTTCCTCTCTTTCCTGAAAACAGCTCTGTAATCACACTGGATTTTAATAGGATAACTATCTCTTGGACTCATGCTGAACTCAGTTGTATTAAACTAGGATTAAACCATATGACGGCTGCTACATATATCATTACTTCATATATTTATTTTTAAAGTGCGCTGAGATTCCTACTACTACAGTCCAGCTCGTCGGGGTTGTTTTAATACAAAGAAATTTTTCCTATCGGGGACATTGTATCAAGTATGGAACAAAATATTCAAAGAGTAAGTAACAATTCTGCTGTATTTGCTGGATGCCAGTCCAGAATATATATGCTGAATTTAATGAAGTTATTCTGTTTTGACCAGCATATGAAGATATTTTAACAACTGGAAACAAATTCTCCGATAAATTCTTTCACACCGTGGAGCATTGCTCCTAACCTTCTCACAGCCACAGCTCTTGGGACACCATCCTGGCTACAAAATTCCTGCACCAAGATTTAGGGACTGAATAACAAACTGACTGTGCAGAAAAGTAGTGCAGGTTTGGCAGAGTTTATCTTCTCACGTTTTGCATTGCAGCTTACAGACAGGCACATTCCACTGGTGGGGGATGTACCCTGAGGCCATAGGAAGTCTTCTTTAAAGGTAAAAACAGTGTAAAACTGCTCCTGAACAAGAAAGATCCAGTATTAAGAGGGTCTCTTGCAGCCAAAAGAAAGGAGACTTAAATGTAATATTCTGTACAATTTCACACTCAAGTCAGAGAGGGGGGTGAGCAGGAAGAGCACTGAGGTCTATGCACTGAGGTCTATGCACATGACTTTCCACAGCTATGCTGGTCCAGTGCTTCCCACAGAGCGGAGGCACAACCACACATATAGACTAAGCAAATCACATCTTTACTGAGAAACTTGTGTGGACAAGTGCCACTCCAGCCAGCCAATATCCTGCATTAGCAACACATCTTATTAAATAGTTTCATGCCACTGAGATTCTTTAAAAACCTAAGGCTTGTTCTCATAGAAACTCTTAAAACTGCTTACTAGTTTTGGATGTATAGTTAACCTTTAGATATTATTTAATTAGGTGTATCAGAAGAAGTTCAATAGTAACATACAGCATTCTGGACTTCTGAACTTTCTGTCTCTTGTATTACCGATCTAGTGTACACCCATAGCAATATCCCAGAGTTTATTGGTGTGTCACTTACCAGGAGAAAAAGTTAAACACTGACCAGAAAGATCTAATTGTCCTTCAAAGGAAGGATAGTAGTCATAACATGTAGACTAAGATGACGCAGAAAACTGTTCTTATTGTCATAGCATAAAGAAACAGTTCCAGTTCTTCTGTTTGAGTCAAATAACTGTTAAATGTGTGTGCCAATGACCTAATTCTGTTTTCTAAAGATGTATTACTTACGCAAGAGAGACCGTAACAAACTCTTCACAACTATTCACAGTCAATTGCAGAGTTACATATTTAAAATATGTGCAGAGTGTAGTGAAACATCATAGTGAGAAAACATGCAGAACCCAATTTAGCAGAGGGATTATAACCAGTTAATACAGTTTCTGTTACATCTCAATTCAGCAAAAACAAATCTATCAGATTTCACGCCACATATTTATGGAAATTTTAGCACCTACAGAGAAATGAGTTAGCTTCCTGAAGCACTGATATTTTCAAATTTAAGATGTTACAGAGGCATAAAAATACTATAAATAAATTATAACATAAACCTCTTACCTAGCATAATTTTTCTTTTAAACCCACCAGATGGGGAAAGAACCTATTTTCTCTCACAGTTCTCTCCACTCAGTTGTTACCTATATGCCCACAATATAATTTAACTGAATAGAATCTAACAACTTATAATAGTGGAATCGTCACAGTTAATATTTTGAGAAAGTTTCTATAGGAAACAATTCACACTGTATGCTTGGTCTTATATTAAGAACAGTTCCTTTGCATGTAACATTTTGTGTTGATTCAGCTGCAAAATGCTGACATAAGGCCTTACAACTTGCTATATTGGCTAAATTCTCAGCAAGGACTAAATCACACCAATTGTAACAGGTTTGCATATGACACACCATTCTTTTGAATTTTTAGTTTTTGGCATACCTGGTAAAACTGTTGCTGCAACCTAAATAAAGATAACCAGACTTTTTATGCCTGCCTATGCCTGCCCATGAGTTGCTTCTTTTGGGCAAGAACAATGGGAACATGCAACAGATTCCTCTGTATCTGGTGATATTTATGTCTGTTTTGAGCAGTTCCAGTCAGTCCAGGGCAACCAGTGCGGTGCTGATCACACACAACCTCTCAGCAGTAGTCGTGTGAAAAAATGCTTGTGCACAAGTGGAACCAGCTTTTTCCTACCCATTATTGGCCTGATACTCTTCCAAGACAAGCTTATTATGATTTTTTCCTACTGATTTCAGTAAGAGAAGAATTTTAATCCCTAAATATTCTCATTATTTTAAAAATCCTTCACATAAAGGTAAAACATACAAACATCATAAAACCAGAAAAAGACGTCTCTCTCTCTCTCTCCAATTGCAGAAACCTTATAATAACAGAAACAATCTGAAAAACAAAACCAAAACGAACAAACAGAAGCCCCCCAAGACTCTGAAAGTTACCATTTACAATAAAAAAAAGCTAATGTACATTGCAAAACTGAATGTATTTTACTCTAGACATTATATCTAAAATGTAGTTGTTCACATCCTGGCACAATCCAACCAAGACAGGAAATGTCTGCGCTTTGCTGTTCTGCCAACAGTTACTTTATAGCTTGAGCCGGTTGCTTCCCATTAGCTTGAGCATTAATTTAGCTAAAAAAGCCAAGCAGACCAAATTTTCTCTTGGTGAAGGGGTCTTTACTCACCTCACCACTACACATGCAACAGCCCAAGCATTGCTGTTTGGCCAGGAAACAAGAAACAAGCTAGTTCCCTTTGCACTGCTTAAATGGAGGCAGATTTTCTCATGCTATTGCCAAATGGGGGAAGTTAAAGTCTCAGTAAGTGATCATGTGCTTGATAATGTTTGTACACACGATGATCACACTTTCTGTAACCTAATTAGATTATTTTGGCATATAACACCCATAAATGTGTTAGAAGACATCTATGTTTAGATACTGATAAAAGAAATTGTCTGCCATCACGCAAAAAACTATTCAGTTAGAAAAATAGAGGAGAAGGGGAGCAGTTTTCCAAGTTATCATCATTAAGAAACAAAAAGGTTAAAAAGAAGAGCTAAAGTTTAGGTACACTTTGTGACATACTTGCCTTGCAGCCAGACAGGAATCATTTACTAACTGAGTGGACAGTGTAATCCTGTAATCCCTGTGCTGCAACCCAAAAACCAAAGTGCCAACAAAAGTATGTGGCTAACTCATAATGGAGGACTGCTTGGCTTTCCATAAGACCAGACTTGATTAATGTCAGTGTTGAATCTTCCTAACTACTACTTTGTTGCAGTTTACTATATAATGTTTGAAAAAGAAATGTGAAAATAAAGGCTTTTTAAAATTCTCACATCAAATGTTAAAACCCCAGAAACACTCATTCATCAGAATTAAAGATACCGTTTTTTTAATGAGGTTTCAAATAGGAAAACAAACTGGTACAGTAATGAACAATAAAATGGATAAAGACTGCCTGTTCTATATAAACAAGAGAAAAAGTAAAATGTGTATTGTGGAATTAAAAGTGATTAAAACTGCTTTCCTGCATTTCTTTCCAATAGCATGACAAGAATGGCAGAAAAAAGGGTTGGAAAGAAATATGTTCTTCCAGTTCTAGAGATCAATGTACCCTAAAAACATCTCTACATGTTTAGGCAAAATAGTCAAATACTAACACTTTGGTATTTTAATCTCTTGTTAGAAGACATACAAATTTATGGTGAACAGGAAATGTTTACTGTATCTCACATAGCATACTTCTGAGATTAGATGTGTGTATGTGTGAAATACTTGCTCATGGTTACAATTTTCTTGAAACCTTACTGTCCCATAAAGCAGAAGTAACACTGCACTCCATCTTTCTTCACACACACATATTAAACACTTCCAGAGGTAGAGACATGAGCTCATTAACAAACTGAAGACAAGTAAGATGAAGCATCCTGAAATTATTATTTTCCCATTGTTTTGACATTACAAAATAAAAATCTGTGAAGAGACTTCCACAGCAAAGCAGTGTCTATAAGACGTTACGTAAAGACAGTAAGTCTTTAGGAATCAGATTTTAGTCTGGTTCCCCAAGATGCCACCTATTTCAGTTTGTCAAATAAAAGAAGTTAAATAGCTAAGAAATTCAATCATCATTAGTGTATGCCTAAATTTTTAAGCTCTGAGAATTGTTATACATGTAATGTCAACCATATGCTTAGTATCTAGCTGAATTATCATCAGTTTATCTGATAGTAATTAAGAATTCCCACGTACAAGTTGAAGAAATCTATCTGCATGTTACATAACCATAGTGCATTATGGCTTAATAAATATAACCCCCATATATTACTTTTTTTCCTTCCTAAAATGAATTATGCTTCTTTAAAAAGAAATTACTTCATTTCGTGTACAGTCTTTTATCTTACATTGACAATGCCATAATATGACTGTTTGAAATATCAAGGAGTGTTCATATTTTGTTTTCTGGACATTCCAATTTCTTATTTCCTCTATCAAGAACAATCAATAATTCATTGCAAAAATGTGTGCTTCACACTTGCTTTCAGCAGTCATTCCATTGCCATTTCACTAACATAAAATGGCCATAATACAGTTTTGACAAGTACCCATCTCATTAATGCCTTTTAGTCATCAAGGATGGAATACCTGTCAAGTTCTAGATAAATTATGTCAAAGCACATTTTACACACAAAAGCATCATTCTCTCATACATTTCAGTATAAATGGGTTTATTATGGAAATCTGACATTAAAAAGCAGTGGACAACAACATAGGAAAAAAAGAAAGAACAGGAAAGAGTAAGGGGTTTAGTGATATTTTGAAGAACTAAGGGGGGGGGTGTTTTCTTTGGGTTATTGGGGTTTTTTTTAGGTTTGCTGAGGTTTTTATTTTTCCTCGAATCCCTGTTCTCCCCTATATCACAAAAAGATATGAACTCTCAAGATTACTATTTATTTTTCCTCCCATTGCTGTTGTGCCACAACCACCAAAAATCTTCACCCCTGCTCCTTCCCTCTTGCTTTGCACACTCCTGTCTGACCACTTCTTACACAGCATTGCCTCAGGGCCAGTGTACGGTTCACCAAGAGCACATCAAGATAGAGGTTATGATTTCAGTTTCAATGCTAGTTTTTTCAGCCAGGAGCAGCAACTGCAGTAAAATGAATCCAGCTTTAATGATGTAGCTCCAGGCTAAAGCATGTTAAGCATCTTGTGGCTGGGGAGGGGGTAGGTGATATGTGCACAGACCAGTCAGCACTAGCAGAACTAAAAGGTTCACACACAAATTCAGAGTATTCAGGAAACCTTAAAAGAATTCACCAGGACTAACTTCAGTCAACTGAGTTTTCTCTCCCTTGACTTCCTCCAGAAGTAATGAAAGAAGAAAGCAACACAGCAGGAATCCAACTTTGATCCTTTGAATCAGCCCTGGAAGAACTTGTCTACCATTGACTACAAAGAAGATTAGCTTTTTTCAATACCTCCCTTTTGTCTCTATTCAGCCCATGCAAGCAGACTTTAAAAGTTTATAATTTGGCAAATGAATAATGAAAGACATACCCTGACAAAAAGGCCACCTGCTCCTAAATTTCAAGGCAGTGCTCCCAATTATGGATCTCAGTGGATAAAGTTAATTATTATCATTAGTTGTTGGAATTATTTCAAATGTAAAACATTTTTTCTCCTCATCTTATTTCCAGAAACTGTGTAACAGTTTTTTGCAAAAATTTAAAAATACAAAATATTCAACTATAACAGAAAGTCTAACACACATGTATGTAAATGTAATGCTCAGGCTCATCAAGAATATTATGTCTTGACTGCCATAAGTCATTCCAGTGAGGTACAAAAATGTCTCAATTCAAGGAATGGCAAATTACCATACCTCCAAACACATGCCATATTGAGAAAAAATCCACTACAGGAATTTACTGAGGATTTTTACACACTGAATTATAATATCACACAACAGGAAAGAGTCATGTAGAACAATCCATTCCTAGGAGTCAGTTTGCAGCACTATTAAATGCTATCACCACTAAGTACATACAATATTTTTTGACTCAGACCCTTATCCTCAAAAAGGAAACTAAAAAACTATGAAGGCTGAAAGTTCTGCTAAATGACCATTCTCAAAACTTCCCAAAACCCACATTTTTCCCCATCAAGAAAGCACCCCCATAAAGCCCCTAGACCTACCCTTCCTCACTTCTCTCCTTAACCCAAGAAAAGGGAATAGCATTGCAGCAACATACACTAGTTTAGCTGCATTTCACTGGATCCTTTTTAGGTATAAATTTATAGCTTGTTTACTGCTGCTAGCACAAAAGGAGACAATAAATTCAGACCATACAAAGTTGTCACTCAATCCTTCGTTTTAGTAGTTTCTATATTCAAAGGTTTAACCAATGCATCCCACACCTTTTACTGTTTTTTTTAAATCTATTAATTGATCACTGTGAAATTTTCATTATAAATGTCTCTTAACATTTTAATATCTTAAAAATATAGTTTTAAAAAGCTGCCATGACTAGTCAAGGCAAAGTGAAAGAACCACCATACAACTGAAGGAAATCTCAAATAGAGTTTTGAATCCTTTTCTATATGCCACTTGTATCAATAAAGTGGAATTAAGATATAATTTGACTTTTTTGATAATTCTGACGAAACAAACTTTCTTGCTTTTATCTGTGGCTGGCATTTGGAAAAGTTCATGGGGGAGCTGATAGCAAAGTGGTAGCTTTAATGTCTTTTACGTTTTTAAACAATTAAAATAGTAACATTGTTAATACATTCATATTCACAGAAGACTTCTAGGCATGTCTTTGAAATAAGGTTTTGACCACCTGTCAGATGAATGAAATTGCGTATCTTTGTATTGTCTCACCTGACTCATGTTGGCTAAGCATCTACTCTTCTCCTCACTAACACTATAACTGGACTTCTCCCATTCAGGCTTTCTGATTACCATCCATAATTTCCCATTGCCCCCATTAGAGATTATAACTCTTTCTTACAAACAAGAAATAGAAAATATTACATTCTTCTATTTCACAAAGATCAGGAGAAAAAGAAAATCCAGTGAAATATGCTGATAATGAAAAAAAATCGACTTCAAAGAATTGTGAGTTTTCCAGATATTGCTCCTTTTTATATTTATTAGGTTGCATCCACTGAATTTAGTGGCATTGCATGAAAATATCTAAGAGAATATGGCTAAGACTTGTTAGAAAGTATAGCAGTGGGTCAATATTTAGACTTCTCTGTCAAGGACAATAGAGTGTTGAATATTATAAACATTTTGCTGGGCCTCAGGGTTGCCATATGCCAAGTTATTCTCTTCCTGTATATGGACCATAAACTTCTGAAAGCAGAGACAGCAATCTAGGGCTTTTAAAGCATCTTATGACAGCCACTGAATGCCCCATCCACTGGGCATTTAATTCCTCAGCTTTCTGTCATAATCTCCTAGCAGAATGGATGCCATACATACAAAATCATGTCCCTATACATCAGATTTCAAAAGTTATTCAGCTGTCTCACTGCCTAATTAGATTTTTAAAAGCACCGAGTAATTTACCATTTATTGATTTCAGTGGAGGCATGCATTCACGTGATTACCTGCATCTCTAAGTACACTAACATCTATAATTTAACTGGACTTATAATGAGATCACCTAATTGGATACTCCAACTTTGTCATTGTTAGTGGTATGACTTCCAAAGGTGCTGAGTCTTTGCAAATCCAAGTGACTCAGAGCTTTGTAGGTGCTCAGCACTTCTGAAAAGGCAGATGCTAAGCATACCTGCCCTAATCAGAAGTAGAAGACTACCTTTGATCAAGTATGCCTGACACAGCATGTTTATTTAAAGTGCTGAAGAATCATGCACTGTATACTGAGAGAGCCTGCCTAAATAGGAGACTAAGGAGCCCTTCCACTTTCATTCAAAACTGACTTGACATTCAAGGAGCTGTGTTTAGGTAGTCTGGAAGAACAAAAAGTGATTCATATTTCAAAGATCCTTAGTGCATACATCAAAAAACAAAAGGTTCAAACTGAACTGGCTTTAAATACCTGTCTTTGATAAACATAGTGTAGCCTCCATTCTGTCCTATTCTTTGAACAAACAGTGAAACCTACTTTGGAATTAATTTATGCCTGCTTGGAATTTGGTTGGCACATCACCTGTTATTCGTGCAGCCTGTTATTTGTGCAGCAAGAATCTACAATACTGGAGTCAATCTTGATGAAGTAAAAGTGTATATAAACACTACAAATAGCTAATATCAAAGGAATGAAACAGTGCAGGGTAGTGAAAAATTCAAGCACACAGAAGAGTTTGGCAGGGAGGTAAAGACAACCATTTCTTGAAATAATCTCACCTTTGAGATATACTTTTAACATGGGCTCTTCAGGGAGTTCTCAACCCCAGACAAAAATGGAGCTCACTGAAACAAATTAGCTACTTTGTCCATCCTAGAAGGAAGTTTCTCATTAAGTTTTAGAAATAATAAAACTGTATTTCTCCAGCACTTAATGTAAAAATCTGTAATAGAAAATAGATATAAACAAGATGAAGGAAAGGTTCTGTCTTATTAAAGTAGTCTAAATGCTAGTGTAAGGCGCAGAGTAATATTGAAACAATAGTTATGTAATGCTTTTTTTTTTTTAACTAGACTAAACAGGTTGAAATAAGTATTATAAATATGGCTTTGGTTAGGACACAGAAAGGGTAAAAATCAAGACATTAATGGAGCCAAGGCTAAAAAGAACAGACCTTTTGCTTTCACTGCCAGGAAACAATTTCAAAGGCACAAAATACAATCACATGCTACAAACTGTCTCATAGATCAGCAGATCTTAATTCTGTCTCTGAAAACTTCTAGATGCAGGTTTTGGACTGCACTGGTCCATGAATTTGAATCCATGAACACATTGAGGCCTAGGTTGGACAGCAGGATTTCTCAAATACTTTTATGCTGCAGACTATGTCTTAACATAGTCTTACATTTCTTAAACATGTATCTTTCCTTTCATAGGAGCATACAACTTTCCTTTTCCATTCAAAGCCATATAATATCTTTTCAATGACTACATAAATTGCTTACTTAAGAGAGCAATATTGGCAATGTGGTTTTGTCTTCCTTTAAATGCAATTTGAAAATTGAAAATGAAGAGAACAGTTAAAACCATATGATTAGCTAGCTCTCTAAGGATCAAATACTTGCCACATATTTCCCAGACCACCAATAACTTGTGAACCACGAAGTGAAAACCTCTATGACACAGTGGAAATTCAAGATAAAAGTAGGCAAACAGTGAGTTTTGCTCATTTTACTTTACTATTCAAACAATTCTTAGCACTGTTGCCTTAAATCTAAAGTACATACAAGGACTAATGTAATAGAAGTGACAGTGATATCCTAAAACTATGTAATGAATTGAGCCTAAAAGGAAAAAAAAAGAAAAAAGAGGAAACCAAGGAGGACAGTGGGCATGTGAGTGATAGGGACAGAGACTGTTTTCCAGTTTCTGATTAGCCAGATTCCAAAGATTCTTTAGTCAGAGAAAATATTTAAGATGCAACTATACAAAGCTCTCTACCCCTAAAACAAATCATGGTGTTGTTGGTTACTCTTTTCTAGTAAATTCTTACATAGTTATGCTTTTGTTCTCAAGGTGGTTTTTTGTTTTGTTTTGTTTTTTGAAGGGGGAGAGGATATTCGTTGGGGGTTTTTAAATACTTATTTTCAGTTATAGGAAAACAATCATACTAGATGAGTGAGAAGAAAAGAAATATCAAACACCAAACTACTACCTGTTCAGCTGCCACTGAAAGGTTTTCAATTAATGATAGGTAAGATTTGTCTTCTAAATCCCAGTACAAGTATTTAGAGGAACATGAACACTGAGAATTCTTAAAGATGAGCTAAATAAAGCTTTTGCCCTTGGAGCAGACTGAGGCTCTTCCTAATTCAGGAGAGTTTTATAGAGCTAGGTTTTCTATTTTCTTCCTTTAATAGATTCAGGATTTATTTCCTTGGTTGCTCTGCATTCTTTCTATTTTCCAGATAGTCCTGTTTGCTTGGTTAGCCACATGCAGACAGCAGTTGATATAGTGCAACTGCAGGTTTCTGCACAACATAGTCCAGGCAATGAACACTTAACACTTATCTCTAGCTCAGTCTACAGCTAGAAACAGAATTATACCCCTGCTTAGTTTTCAGTTCCCAGAACTCAGCTGGAAAGCAAGCCCATGTAATCTCAAAGCTCCCTAAAATATCCCTGTTAACACTAAATAAAATGGACAGAAGCTGAACGAACCTGACCAAGGTGTTTCCTATGTAAAGTCAGTTTTGCTCAGGACTAAACTCCTGTAGAGTTTAATTCAAAGCAGTTGTTTCTTGTTCCCAATACTTTGCATAAGTTTGATGCCAGCTGGCAAAACCCAGCCTGTCACCTTAGTAAAACTACTCTCCCAAACAGCAGAAGCCTCCAGCAAAATGTCACTATGGACAAACTCCAATTGAGAACATACACCCTCGGCTCCTCCGACACCGTCCTTTCACAGTATAGCAGCACGGCTGCACGGCACTTGGAAAAGCAGCCAACTCTGCATATGTTCCAACAATACAGCAACACTGGCAGCTGTGGGCTGGCAAGTTTTGGAGTCTCATGCACACCAACACAGGAATAGAAGAGGTGTGGTTTGCACTACAGGACTGCAATTCAAATTAATAAAATTTTCTTGAGGCTTAAATTCCTCCTCCCTACCTTCTTCTGTACCTGATACATTAAAAGGGAGGGAATTTTAAGAGGAAAAAGGGAGAAGAGAAATAAAATAGGCCCTTGTCTCCGAGGAAGACAACATGCTACACAAAAATGCAGCCATGGTAGCTTAGCAATCACATTGTACCCTGTTGTACGATAATTAGAACTGATGAGGTCACTTATACCTTAGCTTCTACAGAGCAGAGAAGAAAGCATGAACATCAGTTTCATTACTTTTAGATGACTAAGATTTCTTAGTGAATAAACTGAGAACAGTTTTAGTCGTGAAACAAAAGATGCCAAATATCAAGTTTTAACATTTATCTTTGAAAAATCCACTTTTTCCAAAAGAAATTACAAACCAAGTAGACCAGCATAACATGCACAGCATATCTTATATATTGTAGTATGCAGAGAAACTTTTTTTTTTATTGCTCAAACCTGTGCACATAGTGTGTGGTCAAAACACTTCCCATTCCTGTCTAATAAATGGTATCTATCAAATGAAACCAGACTGTATGACTTTGCCAGACTTGACCCGAATGACAGCCTGTTTTCACACTGCCCTGCAAGGCAGCATGCCACAGACAAGAACACTGTGGTAAGATCATGACTTACCGGTACAAGTAAATAGGTTTTTGAAATTGAAAGTAATTAAGCTATTTGCATGTTTGTATGGTAACAGTCATTTCTGCAAGAGCTTTTTCTGGGTCATTGGACAGGAGGCATTTGAATACCATCCCCTCAGATTTTAATCATACATTATCTATTCACAAGTATGTCAGGTGAAAAACAACTAATAAAAAATAGATTTCTACTCAGAGGAAAAGACACAACTCTTGCACTTTAATATATCTGGCTCCTGTTTAACACACAACCACATGAATGATCCTAGTTCTTGGTTTACAAAAATTCAACAACCAATACTGCTGCTCAAGGGACAGTATCTCAGTAGACGTCTGGAGAACCCACTGATTAATTAATAGATTCATTAATTAGACAGCTGTAGTGTTAGAAGAGAATTTAATTGTTTGAATTAATAACCCTACTAATTAGTCCTAAAGAAAATCATCATCAACCCATAGAGCTGAGAAAATTCTTACTTCCTAAATGCGCCTCTGCATGATTAACTTCACATTTCTAGAGCGTGTTAGCTAACTACTGACAGACTTATAAGACTGCATGTGCCATAGGAACACCCAGAGTAAATCTAAAAGCTGTGATTTTTCTGGTATATAATGTAAATACCACTGGAGACAAACATTATTAAAAATAACTTATCTATTTTTTGATTCTGAAGTATGGCACTGACATGGGAATTTGAGAAAAACAATAATAAACACCAAGCCTGTATGGGGCTCCATAAAACCTGAGGCAGCCTATGAATATTACTTAATTTAAAATCATCAAGGTATGCAAATGACACACAATGGCAAAGAGGAGCCTATGCAAAACCATGGCAGGGCTGCAGTGTTTTTCAATAATCTTGTGTTGTCTCAGCAAGAAGATGGACATATCCATTTCTAGAAAAGAAATATTGAAATTATATGAGGTATTTCATAGACAAACCATAATCATCTACAATGTGTGACAGCGAGCTTAGAGTTCTGTTTAATGATGAGTTAAAGACCTCATTGCAGAATGTTCCTGTCAACACAGTTGAATCTTACAGTCTGTCTGTATAATACTTAATATGCTCAAAATTCTGATACTGCTTTTCCGCCTTTGTGTCTAAGTTATCAAATCTATAATAGAGATAGGACTTCAAGGAATATCATTAAAATAAATTACTGAAATTTTTGAAGCAAAAAGATGTTTCACTGACATCCATCTTAAAAACTCACAGATAAATGAGTCCTTTTGCATTAAATATAACTTAATTAAAATTCTACTAGGGATATAGTGAGGAAAAAGTAACATTTTGCACATCAAATATCCCACGTGGTAAAGTTTACAACCATTTGGAAAAAAATTAACTATGAAATAGCATACGTAGGAAAGGAGAGGAAAAAGGGTAAAGTAGGTAAAAGTGCACAGGTAGCCCCAACTTGATATTTTGTCTGTTCCGAGTACTTGTTTCTGTAGGCATAGTATTCTCTTCCTGCAAGTCCAGTGCTTCCAAAACACACTACATCTCGGCACAAATGCAAGCTGCAGAGCAAGAACTGAGCAGAGAGTGGGAGAAGCACTCAGAGAAACCTTCAGAAACTGCCTAGGTAAAGACGAGGTAGAAAGACTTTGGTGAGTTGACCATTTCTGGACACCCCGTGTCTACCAAAGCCACTCATGAGTCAAGGTAAGAACAGGGAGAGGTCACTCATCAGTTATTGTCACAGGCAAAACAGGCTCGACTTGGGGGAATTAGTTTATTTGATTACCAATCAAATCAGAGAAGGATAATGAGAAATAAAACAAAATCTTGAAAACACCTTCCCCTCATCTCTCTCTTCTTAGGGTCAGCTTCACTTCTGATTTCTCCTCCTCCTCCCACCAGCAGTGCAGTGGGACAGGGAATTGGGACTGTGGTCAGTTCATCACACGCCATCTCTGCCACTCCTTCCTCCTCATAGGGAGGATTCCTCACATTCCCCTGATCCAGCCTGGGGTCCCTCCCACAGAAGACAGTACTCCATGAACTTCTCCAATATGAGTCCCTCCCACAGGCTGCAGTTTCTCACAAACTGCTCTGGTGTGTGTCCCTTCTATGGGGTATGTTGCCTCAGGAACAGCGATCCAGCATGGGTCCCTCAAGGGGGCACAAATCCTGCCAGCAAACCTTCTCAAGAATTGGGTTCCACATGATGATAGGTCCAGCCAGAAGCCTGCTCCAGTGCAGACTTGCCAGGAGCAAGGTCACAGCCTCCTTTGGGCATCCACCTGCTCTCCACCCTCAGATCTCTCACCTCCCCAAAGAACATATTAATAATCAAATTATAGGCTAGAACATGTTTGAGCACTTTATGTCCCCTGTTGAATTCTGCAAAGCTTCTCTGTACAATGACATAATTAGGATTAAAAAGAAAGCAGGAGGGAGGGGAAAAAAAGTACACAACTCCTCAGTCTAAGACAAAGGCATCCATCCACTGCTCTACCAACCAATATCTGATTTCCTAACATTTTCCTAATTATTTATTTTATCCAATGATTATTTCATACAAGATAAAGATATAGGTAGCAGAATAGACACCACAATACTGAGGTCTCTATTTGTCGGCTTGATTTAGCAACTTTCACAGTTCTCAGAACAACTACAAGTAAGCGAAGAAGTCCTCTGGATAACCTGGAAATAAGAAGAATCAAATAAAATGAGATGGGTCATGCACTGGAATGAAGGGGAAAAAAACCACATTACTTCAGGTTTCTTTTATACCATATTTATAAAAACAGTAAATGATTTTTTCTACTGACAGAAAAAGAACAAAATTCTTAATGTGAATTTTAAGAAAATTAAGCAAAAAGAATCAAATTTTAAAAAATTTAGGAAAATCTTGCAAAATACATTCAAAGGAATGTTGTGTTATGGGAACCCACCTTCCTGCCTTCTGTAAGTATTCCAAAAGTTAACAAAACCACTCCAGACAAAACCAAATATTAAAGCCTATAGTAGGAAAATTTTTCTAAGCAGATTTATTTCAGGGATAAAACCCACAAATTCCTATTACATGGTGTTAGGGAAAGACATATGTCTATTTGGATTGCGGTGACTGCAGTCAATAAGTTTATTTCATCACTGCTGCTGCCAAAATAGACAGTACAGAAACGTGTTTGACAAGTGTAAAGAGAACCTGAATGATTTATTGTTTGCATTACATTAATAACTGAAGTGTCTGAAGGAAGATGAACCAAGTGGGATCAACTGGTTAAAAATAAATCACCTATATTGCATTTTTAGGAATAACCTTTATCCATAACTTATAATGTGACTTTTTCACATTACTTTTTCTCCTGCATTTGACACCCTTTCCTCCTGATGCCTATTTAAGAAAGTATCACATACAGTCAATGATTCTGTTTACCTGACAAACACAACAAAATTCCCTAACATAACAGTTACAAAATCATATGTTTAAATTGCAAACATCAACTAAAAGTAGATTATTTTCTGAGTGTGGAAGAGCCTTACTGAACAGAAAAGTAATTTAAAGGAAAATGTATTGAACCAAATTGCTAAAATTAGGCAAACAGCACAGGACTGCTGTTGATGGCTTAAGTAGTCCCTCTAAAGTCCTCTAGCTTTCTCTTTTTCCTTTTATTTTTTGGCATTTTGACATTTTAAAAAATATATAATTCTAACTGGTATAGATTAAATCAATTAAGAGACCTTTTTTACCCCTTTCAACTGATTTATCAGGAGAGAAGATGTGACCTCTAGCAATTTTGATGCATAATTGCATTCAGTCTTTAGTAACTAGTCACCATCAGCAGATGACAGGTGATCTGTCAGTCAGTAGATTAAAGGTAAAGCTAAATGCCCTTGCTACTATTGCAAATGATTTCTGTAATGACCTTAAACATATATAGAAAATATTCTTACTGCTGCAGTTGAAGCTATTGGAATACCTCTTCTAGCTGAAACTAATTATTATTAAAATGCTCTCTCCTTAAATTGTCTGCATCATTATGCTGTATTGAGAGTAGCAAAGTGCAATAAAACCCAATTCACCAATCCAATATATGTGTATTTGTTTTAAGAGAGGCTAATTTTTATGACAGAATACGCAAAAAAAAGGAAATTTTGTTTATATTGGGGAAAATCATGGTCACATAAAATAAAAAATTTAAGAGACGGAACAATTTGGAAACACAAAACTGAAGATTGCAGTGGGAAGAGGGAGATCTGGGACAATGAGTTTTATACCTGTGCTTGACCATAATGGAAGTCTTGTGACACCAGTATATTTAGATATGATTTTTGCTTCTTTGTTTAGTACCAGCAGTGGCACAAATAGGGTTTGAAGGGGTTTTTGTTGTTATTTGTGGATTTTTTTCTTTTTTTTTAATATGCATGTGAGCCAAATAATTTGAAGTGTCAAAATATAAATGTCAAAGTCAGCCCGCCTTTTCTGTCAAGAACACAGAGAAAATACGAGCATGTTGCCAACTTCTACAACACTGTCAGAAGTACTATCAGCACTTTTTTTTTCTTGAGGCATAAGATAGTTCAGTGACAAACCAATGAGCTTCCACTTTTTAATAATATGTTCTTTGTAGCTTGGTGAAAAACCTAAAAAGTACAAAAGGAAAAATAACAGACAAAAAATAATTGATGATAATGCAGTGATAACACAGTTGTGGTGGCCTGGAAGAGCAAATAAAGGGTCGTTGCACTGTCCTTAAGATCTATGGATCAGGGTAGTGCCCTGAAACTAGTCAGGAAGAAGTTGAAGTAATTAAGAGTCACCATCAAGAGGACAAGTACCACCAATGTGAACATAGCATCAAAGTCTCCAGTATGTGTCTCTCATGAGATGGAAAAAAACATGAATTCTCCTCACCCCACCCAGCAAAAGAGAAAGATTTACTGCACAATCCTCTATGTTGAGAAAAATGAAGGTGAGAACCAAGTCAGGTTTTTGTGCAGGCCACTGCCCAGAACTCGGTTAAATTATGCCCAGTGTTGAACCAGCACTCCTATTCCTGAGAACAGAACTACGGTTTTCTGGAATGAGCATGTAATGATTTCACAGTGTTGTTCACAACCATTCAGAGCCATCTATTAGACATACCTACATATGTGATACTTCCCCCTCACCTTTCTTCTCTTTTAAAGGAACATATTTGTACTCATTGGCATGAAACAGTCCCTGGTTCTCAAAGAGACTACAGAGAATGGAATTGAAACACCATCAAGAAGTCCTAAGGATAGCATCCTTTCTCCCCCATTCACTTCATCCACCCCATGGCATGAATTCGCTGACTGTTTTCTGGGCAACAAGTCAGGCTCTGGTAAGAAGTAACACACATTTCCCTGTTTTCACTTCTTTATACATACTGAATCCTAGATATTTAACAACTACCTCATGACGTTCAATAAATAAAGTTTTGCAAAGAATGCCACTGCTCTCCAACAGATGCCTGTCTCACAAGTCCCATATCTCTCCATGGGACTTTATGTCAAGGTATGTCAATGAAAAATAAGTAAAACTGCACCATAACAAACACATTTACACCTTCACAGTGCTCAGGGTTTATATAATGTGCACATCAAGTATAGCTACACTTTCACTGCCTGCTCCACCTTCAGATCACAAATGCATGGATATGTTAAAAACTATGATAAAAAGTAACAATTATGATTCTTTAATGCTTTCATTCCTCATTTTTAAGGTGCATGGCTCTGCAGTGTGCTGTATTATGGAGTACCTTATACTGGATCTTATAAATCAAATCAAGAAAATGTATATACATCAGTGTAATATAGACAAAATTTCTTTTGAATAAATCTCCACCAGGTAAGAGACTGTCTTTGCATACTTACACTGTGTATTATTTAAAAGAACCAAGCAACCACAAAACCACAAAAGCACCAACAAAAAACCTGCTACCACAACAGGTTGGTTTTTAGGAATTAAGCAGATATTCAAATAAGAGTCACTAATATACAACATTTGATTTATAATTCCCTTTTTAATAGTCTCAAGTTACATGATTCTTGATAAATAAGTAGCAATAAAAATAAAGAAAAAAACATGGGAGAGAAAAGGTATGGCAGTGAAAAAAAGTTATGAAGCAACTATTACATTTAAATTCAATTGCTCTGGATTTATTTCTATTCAGCTGTGGACAGTATTAAAACCACTGGAGTCCTCTACTTCTTGCCATAAATTTCAATCTCTACATCTGCAAATCATCTTGCTTGCTGCTGAAAGTACAAGTAATGAGATTCACGGTACGTGGGGAAAACAGCATCTCCAAAGCCCTTGAATCAGCAAAGCTATTCTCTTTTTTAGGAGCTACTAAGTGAGAGAGTGAAAAGGAATAGAAGATAACTTCTTGAATATAATTCCAGCCAGTAGCTTTTTCACAACTACAAATTTGGCAGAACATTTATTTCCATTTGGATAATAGATAATATAAGTAAATATTTCACAGTACTTGCACCAAAATATTATATTACTCCAATGCTGTGACACTTAAGCCGTAATAATATGCTGTATCATAAGGGATTAGTGAGTGTTGCCACCTTAGGGTACTTTTTTCTCCTCTCAGTAAATTATAGTTTTCCATTTGATGTTATCTCTCTGTAGAACATCACACTCTTCTGGGATGGTAGTCCAGGATGGTCCCAGGTTCTCCTCCACTTCTCACGTTAGAGTTGTTTAGTGTTTTCTACACTCATACATATGGTGTTGTTCATGCAGCTCTGTACTGCCCAGAGCCAAAAGATGTTTCTCAAATCCCACATGCAAACAAACCCCAGACAAAAAATAACCAACCCAGTGAAACACCTCATACATTCTTGCAGCTCCACATTTCTGGGTTTTGGTTGCTCTGTTTGTTTGTTTGTTTTCCTCTCCCCTTCATTTTGTGTTTCTCGTGTTTTGGAAAAGCATGAGGCAAAAACTATTTTGTCAGGAATCCTTAAATCCCCTTAAAATTTTAATCTCTTTCTTCCTCTTGCCCTGGCAATCCCTTTCCCTCTAAAGTAGGATGATGGCTGTACTTCATATTGTAGATGTAGCAGAGGAAAGACTGGATTTATAGGAAATCATTCTATTTCTGTACTACAGATTCCCATTATATAATTTATTTTTAGGAGTATTAACTCAGAGATTAAATGAGTAGATACACACAGTCAATCCCAGGTAAAACACCAGATGTAAATTTTAGTTCTGAAATACTTAAAAGCTTAGTGTGCTCTCTATCCCTCTGAGCCAATTTGTGATGACATGGGAAAGTAAGTCCAAACCCGGAAGGATGACTGAAATCAAAGCAAGGTGCCACTGTGCTAAGTGCTGCCAACAGTGGCTGTGAAAGCGTTTGTCCAGCAGTCATAGGATTTCTGTGTAAACAATCGAGGCATGTGCCCCCTCTCAACTGAGCTGGCTCAAACATCTGACTGACAGCTTGGTGCCTTTAATGCACTGGAAAACTATGTTTCCTGCCTCTGTAGATTTGGGCAAGTTCAACTCTGAGAAATCATGAGCTGCCCTTTGCCCTCTCCATCATCCAACTCCTTTCAACAGCCCACTTCGGGTAATTAAAAAGACAAAGGCTTGTTTTGCATTTCCGAAAGGTTTTCTTGACTCCCAAGACATATCACTTTATCTTCCCACTAGCTTTGTGTCATTCAGACAGAAGGTTCAGATGTCTGGAAGCTACAAGGCCTCACTGACAAAAGCTTTTATTCCCAGATGAAATGAGATTTTCCTTTTTCTTCTTAATATATGTTTGTATTCATTAGCAAGATGACATTTTTCTACAAAACTGCATCTACAGAATGTAGCAGATCACATTCACAACACTAACACCTTACAAAGAACTATGCTGACTCAGGACTGCTAGAGCCAATATCCACATACTGTGTGAAAGACATTATGGAATAAAGATAAAATTAGGTGATGGGCAACTCAGTTAACTCCAAGTTGGTTTATTTTTTTTTTCTTGTTATGGTTATTAGAGCTAGAAAAGGCATTTTGATTTAAAAAAATAGGCAGGAGAGTGATAGGAAAGCTGTTTCCTGAGGAAGACACTGCTAGACAGGATGTGGAGGTTGCTACAATTCTTCCTTGCTGTGAAATTAAATTAGTCTCAATGTAGAGCTGACTAACAGCTGCAACTGGTACCACTTAACTGTGAAGCAAGAGTCTAAAGTTAATATCCCACTCTACATTTTTTGTAAAGTTACTTCTAATTTTTGTTCTTCATCCTTCCTTAACTTCGGCAGTTTTCTCCAACGCAGAAACCACTTCCAGATCAGTATGCCTGATTTCCTTCTGCCAGCTTCTCCGAGAAGCACATCTCTGCACTGGCCAGAGTAGGGTTTTTCCTCACAGGGCAGAGGAATCTCCTTCTGACACTCCTTGTAGAGATGGAGCACTTTATATAAGAGCTTTCAATGGGCCACCGAAATCCTTGCAGTTTCATAACTGTCAAATGAGGAGAAATATTGTTTGTGATGAAGGTTTCTGAATTTGTGTCCTGACACTAGAATAATAAATAGAACCTTTTCACTGTTAACAGCTGCAACCTCGAAATCTATGAGTGACTCAGCTCACTTGACCTCAGGCTACACAAATCTAGATTTCCTCTCTTTCTGTAGTTTTCTTTCCCCTGGTGCATGGAACAGTCATTCCCTCCAGAGGCCCCCTGTGAAATCTGTTGAAACATCTGCCTCATTTTCTATTCTGTAAAATATCCATAATAAAATACTAAAAAAAACCCCACAACCAACAAAAAAAAGAAGTATTTGCAATTCTTTACAGTGAAAACATAATAAAAGCACACAGCACTTGAAGAACTTCTAACAACTTATTCTCATCTTGAGTAATGTAGTAATATGCTTTACAGGGAGAGGAGAGTACACTTAAACACCAGTATGCACAGTGTATCCTATCACATGTACTTTTCTCTATCAGTTCCAAAGAAAACATATACATACACATTACACAACAGAAAGTGGAAAAAAGCATATATCTCATGATGATTCTACATTTGCAACACTGCCAAACTAAACATAATCAAGGGTAACTGAATACTACTGCTTTCATCATAACCCAACTTTCTTCCCTCACTTGTCCTTATTCCCTTAGCATACAAGAACACGAACTCAAAGATTTCTCAGCAAAGATCAGTAGCTTTCTGTGCTCTGCTTCATCCCTAAAAATAGTTAAACCAATCAGTATGCTTATTACACACTTAAAAATCACTTCAGAAGTGATTCCTCTTCATGAAATTTTAGAAATAATGTGCTGTTGGGTTATCATATCTACTGACGTATTTTAATGTAAGAGTCATAAGCAAATTTTCACAACTGAAAAAGTAAAGGACTTGTTCTTATAAAAATCTTTTATAATCATGAATTTAGTATAGAAAAGATGTCAGGTTTGCAGTTTTCAAAACAATCTATTTGTCCAGGAAAAGTGAGAATGTAGACAAGCAAGGCACATTTTTAAACTCAGTCCATCCTAGTACAGAAGAAGCATGGCTAGGTTGTGAAGAGAAGTTAATTTTTTTTTTTTTTAAATATGGATGAAAGTTACTGAAAATTTCTCTGAGATCCCATGTCCTTGTCATAGAGTTCCTCAACTGTGACCCTATCTACCAATAATGACAGAAGACAAAGTTAAACTTACGACCTAAAGGTTAAAAACCTTTGTCTTATTGTTGTCCCTTGCTTCACCTGTGCATGTAAAGGAAAAATGGGAACAGTGTAATCTAGCATAAGAAGGTTAGATGAAGAAATAGCTTCTCAGTAAAACAAAGAAATGTTTTAAAGATTTTAAAATTTTAATTAGACATTACTCTTTAGAAACCATTGTTCAAATGAAACTTAGCACAGTGGAGCTTAGGAAAACAATATCACCAGCAGCTAAACATGTTTTTATACTTCTCCAAATTACACTCTTATCTTTCTAGACCTGCCAAACAACTAAGTTTGACCTGGACCACAGAGGTTTCAGGGAGTTTTTTAGGTACCCAAAGTGCCTAAAAAAACCCACTCAGCACATACTGCACTTGCATCACCTGAACACAGCCTCTTTTAGGATCATCACACCAGGAGATACACTCCAAATACTCTAGCTACCCGAGCAGTTGCTGTTCAAAACAATATGGATTTCTAGACTCTGAGCAAAACAACTTTGGTACAGACCCCGTGTCAGGCTTCCCAGAGCACAGCCAGGAGCAGAAGACACAGTTTGATGCTCTACTTGGATGTGAGTCTATGCAGATCCAGAAAGTCTATACCTTTGCAGTACCTCTTTAAGTTCATGTTACTTTACTAGTCAGCACTTCAAATCCTTCATCCTTCCATGAAATTACTGTGAGGAACATACGAACCAAAGCAAGCAGTGCAAGGTAGACTCTTCTCCATGCTGATCAGCACTGTGCTACAGAGAAAATTTAACAAGAAAAGCAAGAAATATGGTCTGCTGGGAAAACTCAGCCCTTTAAAAACAGCTCAAAGCACTCTATTTAAAAAATTTAGCCACTATTATACCCTTTCTCCTGATTTTGAAAACAAGACATTTTGAGACAGTCTCAGAAAGAGCAACTTACAGACAGCATAAGAACATTAGTCATAAGAATATAACTATGCATTATTGTGTCCTTTTAAGTGTACACACATGCTTTGTTTTCCCACCAAATCCCCACTGAGACTCATTTGCAAGTGCTAGCTTTCCATTCCAAAACAGTATTTCCTACTATATAGCATGTAGATTTTTAACTGTGAGAAGCAAAAGAGGGGAGAAGCAATTTTGGTATTTTTTAAGATCTGTTAGAAAAATTTTGAAGAATAAAACTCAATGAGCCATACCTTGTTTCTAATGCATCTACCCTTATCAAATGAATGCAGGTGTTAATCCTAAGCATATCATGACATTATCAATCATTTAACACACATTTTCATTTTCTAAGTCAACATTCTATTAACTTCACTGAAACAAACTTGGGAGTTTTTTCCTTCTTAAAGAAAGATTCAGATTTAACTATTATGCAATACAATATGTAAAGCCTCATAATAAAGGAAATATTAATTAGATTGCAAGCTTTCCTAACAGTTATTGTCAATAAATCTTTAAACCAACTTAGCAAGATTCTGAAGTCTTTAACAAAGGCAGATGCCAACTAATACATTTTGACAAGTGGTAGATTGAAGACGAACATTTTGAAATACTCTAAGAAATAAGAAACCACATAGACTGTTGTGTAAATAGTTGTATTTCAGAATGGTTTATACAGTAAAGGACTGCCAAATGCACAGTTTGTCCCTTGAAATGCCATCTATTTAATAGTTCTCTTAGTTTGATGCATTTGATTTTTTTTGCAATCATTTACTTAATATTGCTGTACAGATCTCAAGGGTCTCTCTCTGTTCTGGGCTATTTGTATGCAGCACAAGAGAATTTTAAATTAAACTTCTGTTTTAAACATATCATTTTAATATACATGGATCTATGTACATTGTATTTGTTTTGTGCTGCAGATTGACATGACATTCCGTTTGCTTTCTTTTTTATTGTATATAAAGGTCCTTTTTATCGAAGTTGTTGCCTTGATTTTTAATGTAGTGTGCAGTTCAAAAAGCAGTAAAATACAGGGTTTGCAAAGAGTCCAAGTCACTGTACAACTAGATTTTCTTCACTTGACATATTTCATATGTGCACACAAGGGAGAGGATTGAAGTAGAAAAGACTTTTTCTTATTTTTATCAGTTTAAGTAGGGAACATTCAGCCACTGCACTTAATATCATTCAGAATGACATCGTAGGCAACTGCAGTTGTCATGTTCATATCCAGCTTTTTAAGATGGAGCTAAATTCAACCACACATTTTTTTTATTCAATGTTCTATTAAATTTGCTGTTATTTTTAAACTAAAAGAAAACAGAGAATTATGATGAGCTTATTTAGGGGACTACAGTGTTAGAGACACCCACAAGACTGTTTTTCAACATATTTACAATATTACAGCTCAGTGGGAACATTGACCAAAATCGTAGTATCCACTGAAGCAGACACGACTTGGTATGAAAACTTACAAGTCTGAATAAAATCTTCAGACAACAAATACAGAAACTACTTCTGGATGAAATGAGAGAACAGATACAATTAACAACATAATAATAAGTAGAGGAGCTAAAAGGGCAAAGTAAAATGATGGAAGAGTAAAGCATACAGTATCCATGCCATACAAATTGACCAGTGAGATACAGGGACAAGTTACAGTAACACAAGACAATCCAATTTAACTATTCTTTAGCATACACCATGAGCCGGAAAAAAGATCTAATTGTATCAATTCTGCTACACAATTGGTTTGGAAGAGCTGGTGTCTTTCATGATAAACACTGGATGTTAGGATGGCTGAACCTCCAACACATGAAAGTTTCCCTTTCAAAGTGAGAGGACAAAGGTCTTTCGGAAAGTAAAACACTACAGGATATTTCATTTTTGTATTTACTTCATTTATGCATTTATGCATGTATGTATGTATGTATTTATTTATTTAACAAGCTGTACTTTTAAGTTCAGACTCATGTCCTTTTTTTACTTTCTACTTTTCCTACATCTGTAGGTTACTCAGTTTTTCTGACCAGGTAACATCATGTAAAAGAGATTGCACAAGAGATTGCTGTGTAAACGGCAAAGCAAAGCAGCATCTGCAACTCCTGTGCAGAGCTGTCCCCAAGGGCAGCCTGGGGTGGTAGAGCCCACCCTGCCTACCACTGGCCAGTCTGTCTGCCCTGTGGTTGAGTTAATCTCAAAACTGGATAATCTACTCTGGGTTAATCAAAAACAGACCTTAGCAAACCAAGACCTACAAATACCATTTTATTTCATAAAAAACCTGGGTAGAGAGGTACAAGGATTGAGGGGAAGACTTTCAAGAACAGTCAGCATACAATGTTTAAACTTTTCTCTTAGTAATATAACATCTGAACAAAAGTAACATATTCTTCTCCAGAAAACAAAGACTCAGATCCTCAGCATAATCTGATGTTCTTTAATGACTATCATCTTTTACCTAATATTTACAGACAGTATTACACTGATACATTTGTTTAAAACTGAAATGTTTTCATTACCATGAAAGCTTGTTCAAGTTTGTTGGGTTTTGATTGTTTTTTTAATTAAAACCACTGAAAAAAATGTAAGCAATTGTTGTTTGATTTTGATATAACAACTTCATACACGTAGTCCAGTTCAGAAATGAAATGAACACAACCTCACAAAGACAATATTAAGACATCGATACTTTTTTCCCCATGTTTGTGCTGGTTAAACATGCACCCTTAATTACAGAAATGCACATTGGCCCCAGGCAACCTGAAAAATGATTGATAATCACATTTACAATTTGTTCAAGGTTTCTCCTTTATAATTAACCTTCTTATAGCAAGTAGAATACATATTAGACACATAACAGCATGGTATTTAACTGCTTTTGGAGTTGTATGAGGCTAGACCTTGAATTATTTGAGTGACATAAGATTATGTAAACCAGTGCATTCTGAAAAACATTTTTCTTCAAAATATTGAAAAAAACTCAATGAAATAACATGACTTGTAAATCTCTTAACAATTTTCAAGATAATAACTACTAGCTCCAGAGACCTAAACATTTTAAAAGCTGGTTTTATTTTATGCTTACAGTTCATAAAACAGTCAAATTCTGATCAACTAATAAGTCTATGACCAAGTGAATAGAAATTGGAGAATCCTTTAGGTTTTGTTATTTTGCTTGCATTCCACAATTCTTATTTCTGAGGCTTTCAGATGCAATTCTGCTACTCTCCCCTCAATCTCTATCCCTTCAATTTGGAGGGCTGATAGGATAGATTTGCCTTCCATTTTTCCATGAGCACAGACTCTTTAGATTATTAAAAATATTTAGATTTTACTTTCTTTAATTCTCTGGGTTATTTTGGTTTTAGATTTTGGTGTTTTCTAGTTTCTGACCTGGCGTGGCTTCTGGAACCAGACTGGGAGAGAAGGAACCACAGAAGCACATTTGCTAGAATGTAGTGTGGAGCTATGGGAAAAAAAGCCTGGAAATGCATCATCTCATGATGGCTTTTGAAACAAAATTAGAAATATATAGAGGCATGTCAAAGTAGGTAAAACTGCACCATGCTGAATAAAATAAAATGAAGAAATCACTATCAAGGCAGGTTTTTGCAAAGCAAGATACTTTGCTAATCTCCTCATTCCTAATTATAAGTATTCAGGATGTCTGTAACGTTTAAGTGTTATTGAGAATGAATTCAGCTATAGCTCAAGTGAGAGTTTTATTCACTCTTTTTTGAAAATTACCATTTTGGTTGAAAACACTTTGTTCTACTGTCAATTAGAAAAATATTTGTTTATGACAGAGTTGGCAGAATTGTTGGAAGATTGCTTCAGTTGTAAGACTCAGAACTGTGTTTTTACCCTCTTTGTATGTCCCAAATGATCCCCTTCCTGAGCATGCAATCAGTTAGTTTAAAACAAACAGATGTTTAAATAGTCTTTTAGTTTTGCAATGAACTTGGAGGCCTCAATCATCTGTATTTGACTCTAGAATGAGAGGAATCAATCAGCTATATGCCTGTGGTTTACCTTGTCCAGTCAACCTTTTGAACATTCATTTTAACATTTGATAAATGATAACTTTTTATTAATAAACACAAGGCCTCCCACATCCCTGTTGGGTGGAGCTGGCACATGGCTGCAGACCACTGCCACTAGCCTACACCTGCTTTGCTCACACTTGGTCACAAGCACAACTTGATTTCATTGGCAGTCCAATAAATATTTCAAAATTCTTCAAGGATAAGGCAGTTTTCAAAAGAGATAATGGCATCAAGTATAGTTCTACTGCAAAAACAGCTTTAAGTAAAAAAGAAAAAAAGAACATTTTTGCTGTCTGAAAAGAAGAAACAAAGATATAATCAGAGATATAGGTGCCTCAAAAAACCCAAATCAACAGGGAAATACTTTTAGGACAATATTTAAACATAAACAAAGATCCCACACACTCTTATATAATCACTCATATGGCTGAACAAGTCCCAGAATGATTTTTCAGGGACTGGGCAAGTTTCCTTACTAGAGGATTTTACTGAATTAAGCCATTAGTGCATGTATTAGTCGCTAAGAATGTTAAACACTTCAAAGAATGACAACAAATACATAAATCAGTGACATTGAATCAAAGGGATGGCCCCTTATTTTATCCTGTACACATCTGCAAGACTGTTTAATTTTTTAAATAATAAATGTTGTCATTTTTATAAAAGTCATGATACAAAATACAACCATAAAAGATTTTTCCGGTCTTAAATTATGTTTAAAAGTTTATTTCCTTCCTAATGTTCCAGTGGAATGACTTTTTGGCAGAACTAGCTGGAAAGTAGAAACCAGATCTAGATGCAGAGTTTAACCCATTTATTTCTGATCTGAAATGAATACTAATATTTATAAAATTTTGAAGTGTCCCCAAAGCTTTAAGTTACAAAAATAATCTTTTTATTCACTTTACCTCATTTGCCTTTTGATATTTATTCTCCTGAGATATTATAGGGAGATTACTTGAGAAACTAACTGAAAAGTCCAACTTTCCCTTTTTAATCAAATGTTTGACTTATTTCTTTATATGACTCTCAATAGCCCTTTCCCCTGGGAAAAATTACTCCTAGCCTGATTCTGCACCGCACATAAATGTGCACTATTCACCAAAGCCTTCTAGTGTTTTGTCTTAAGTACTACAGAAACAGGGTTTAGAATTAAATATATACATTTATTAAACACTCATGTAAAACACTCTATTCTATAACAAGCTGATCGCTGACTAAGGCATGCAGTTTTTGGCCCAAGAACAAAGTGGGAGGGAAAAACATTACCTAATATTTCTCAGTTTGGTGTCAAACTCCACGAAAAAAAGGAAGATGCCCAAGCCTTGAATAAAAAAGAAATGTCATTAAAGCACCTGAAACACATTTAACTGAGATATACTCACATGAAGAGTATAAAAACGAAACAAAACCAAACTAACAAAAAAAAACCCAAAATGAAGTCACCAAAGAACAATCCTCAAAATCATGGTCAAAACTTACTTTTTCTTCAGAAAAGCATGGCCTTTCTTGTGCGATATGCAAAAACTATAGTAATAACATTTTTATGCTAACTCCCATTCCAGAAAACAACTTCCATGGGATTAACACTTGAAACATTTGAACTTTAGACATGAATGAGTCTTTTTCTTCTAATGGAGGAGCTCACTTGAATAAAACTAAGTTAACATTATTAGAGTTTATAAACTCTTATTCTACAAAGCCACTTAATTGCTCAGTGTATCAGTTTTATTAGTGCACTCCAGCTTTATCTATATCCTTCATTAGCTATTGTCACTCCCACAGTAGTGTATTTCATTGTAAGTTGCTTACAAATTTCCATAAGTCAATGCATCCCTCTTCCTAACCAACTGTTCTTTCTACATTACAAAGGAGTAAATAATATAAATTGAAAAAATCTCTTTTATAAGCAAGTAATAGCTGAAATAAAGGAAGAACACGGAAGTTCTGCAGCTTTTCTTGGGACCATTTAAGACAGGGATCTCCAAGTGTAGGCATATGTTTTGGTATTAACTAAATATTAAGTCAGAGCTGTTCTGTACAGCTTCATCATGCAAAGTTATCTCTTGTGTACTTGGAATTAAATGTTGGCATTTGCACAAGATGTCTTTTCTTTCTGCAGAAATAGTATTAAAGAGAAAATAGAAGTAGTCATTGTAAGTTTTCACAGAGAGACTATGAGAAAATCAGTTAGGTTGTTTATGGCATGTAACTATCCATGGCAAAGCTACTGTCACCTTCTCTGCCTCAGAATAATCTGGAGAGAAGGAAATTAAGTTCTTTCCCCTCTATGTAGACTTAATTTGGACAATCTTGCTATGTCAGAAAGCTAAAAGTAAAATTCCTTTCTGAATGGCACCTTCAAGGAAGTACATTAAATGGGTTATTGCCTTCATAGCTGGTATAAATTATCTGCAGCAGCCTTATTTGTTCTTTTTCACGTTTCCACAACAGCATGACTTATCAAGAGCATTGCAAGCTCAGCAAGTGGGTTCACACACGCTGCTGCTGAACTTCAGTTTGCATTCCACTGTCAAACTTGGTTCTGTTGTTTTAACTAATAACATACTAAATACTCTACTGTATTTACTACAGTATTTAGGATTTACTATTTAGTATTTACGAGTGTATTTAGTACTGCTTGAGGATAGACAAAGCACACACCTCTCTGAAGGATATGAAAACATTTGAGGATAACACAAATAAGTCAATTATTACAGTAAAACTGATTCTTGTCAGAAACTATCGTCTTATAGTTCTATAAATATAATGTGCATGCGTGGATAAGTGTGTGGACCAGTTTTTATAATAACAGTTACTGAACACTTCTAGACCATCCACGTGATTTGTACAATAAGAGTCATACATTCTCATTATAAATCCCTCCGATCATACAGGGTCATGTAATTAAAAAGCTCAAGCCACTTAAATTGAAATAGTCAAATAAAAGGGGTATCACACATTATAATCCACTGCTACTGGCAGCTGTGTCTTCAAATAATACTCTATTACAGTTAAAGCCACACAAACTGAAAGAAAACAAATTATTTCTGTATTCATGATTCTCAGCAATTACTTCACACATTTCATGATCATTTCTCCATTTAATTACTTTCCTTGGGGATTACTTTATGCTACAGTACTTTGTATTCTATTTCATTTCAAAGGATTTTGAAAGCCAGGCCTCTTTTATCATTAGGTTTCCTGCTTTTAGTCCTTCTGAAAGAGCCTTATGAAGGGCTCATTCCTTCTACCTTCCTCCCCCCCAAAAGAAGAAAAATTACTTGAATAAAAAGCCTTTTCCTCTAGAAAAATAAACAAATATCACAAACATTCCTAACTGATAATAATATTTGTTTCTATGTTGTACTCAACTAAAAGCAACTAAGTTAGTGAAGAATATAAAAAATCTACCATATATTTAATACTGAAATTCATCAAGGGAACACTGAGTATGCACTGAAAAATGTGCATATAAGTTACATAAAATTATGTGATGCATAATCATGGCATATTTATCCATGGCACTGTAATAAATAACCAGCTGTCAGCATCCTGGAGTGATTTTCCAAACACATTAGACATAGGATGCTTAAATATTTTTAACTTTTTTTTGTTAACATGCTTCTTTGAACAAGCAGAAATTTTACATAGGCACTGTATTATTATGAATGCCTGAATAGGATTAAGAGGTTTTCTTGAAATACAGAGACCAAGTGGTTCATCTGCTATGTGGGAAGGCAGCACTGTTCATGGGCTTCTCAGGTTTACATTACATTCATTATCTTCAAGCACTGTTAGGTGTTGACAGTTCTAACTGCCTTCATTGGAACGACAGCCCCTGCAGAACTGAACATGAGCAGAATTTATGATTTACCACCCACCTACCAAGGCTGAAAGTCAGCCCTTCAGAAGTGCATGACATGGCAGGCACATCTCCCAGCACTCTTCTGGGGGAGATGAGAATGGGAAGTCAGGGCCAAAACCAGGAGAGGGTCTGGGAAGAGCTCCCCCAGCACTTCCTGCAAGCTTCAACTGAGTGATTACACTCACCTCACTGCAGGAGATCACCCAACATCCCCGGAACCAACAAAAATCTAACTGAGAGGTTTACACACAGTTTAAATGGCACATAAGTCTGTGCCTCAACCTGCTATGCAACCCGCAACTCCTGGAGGAGTCAGAATGAGCATGTACTTTGACAAAAATTTCCAAGTCCAAAAGAGGGCCACACAGATGAATTAGAGGGATGGAACACCTCTCCTATGAGGAAAGGCTGGGAGAGTTGTGCTTGTTCAGCCTGGAGAAGAGAAAAGGAGTCCCCTTTTCTGTACCAAAAGGGGACTTACGAGAAAGCTGAGGAGGGACTTTTTACAAGGGCTTATAGTGACAGGACAAGGGGGAATGGCTTTAAACTGAAAGAGAGTAGACTTAGATTAGATACTAGGAAGAAATTCTTTACTGTGAGGCTGGTGAGGCACTAGAACAGTTGCCCAGGAAAGTTGTGGATGCCCAGCCCTGAAGTGCTCAAGGCCAGATTGTACAGGGCACTGAGGAACCTGGTCTAGTGAAAGGTGCTCCTGCCCAGGGCAGGGAGTTTGGAACTTTAAGGTCCCTTCCAACCCAAACCATTCTATGATACTATGAAGAATACAGAGACACAGGTGAAGTTGGGAGAGATTCTTTGGTCAGTGATATGATGTTCTGCTCCAAAACCTTCTCCTTATTTTACCTGTAGAAGTAATTGAACTATTTTGAAGTATTTCTAGACTTTAACTTTCCCCTCCTATCAGGAAGATAAGTTTTGTCTATAGATCACATCATTTTTTTTCCAAAGCATACTTAGGTATATTAAAAGCATATTTTTATCCTACATTTTGTTATTATGCTATTATGTAGGTTTCATTAGGCAGACCAACAGTTTTCAGGGGTTGAAAAAAAAGTAACACTTCAAATAATTGCCTGCTGGATCCAGTATGTTATCTAGGAGGCTGTTATTAATTGATTTTGTGTCCTACCAAATTATGTAGTGCAACCACAAAATGCTAGACAGATTACACAGAAAATTTCATTCACGCATCTTCTCAAACTACTGCTTATGGTATTTTTGAAAAAAAATGGATATTAAAATACTGAACTAAGGAAAACAATAAATACAGCGGAAAAAATAAATCAATGTTTTAAATACAATTTAAAAAAGGCATTGTGTTGTTCCATACCAAAAAAAACCATGATCCATCCTTTACTAGTAAAATTCTTTGACAAAAAAATAAACTTTAAAGTACATACAATAAAAGAGTATTTTGTATGCTGCTGATATTGAGAGATGAAATTCAAACGATGACAAGCAACCCCCTTCAACAAATTATACTGGTTGTTTACAGTACACAGATTAATTTTTTTAAACATGTAAGTGAAATATAAAAAAAATAAAGCCATTGTGTTTGTTCTTAAAGATAATAATTTGAAAGGTCCTCCTGTCTCTTGAAACTTTTATCTGACCCTATTCTATTCTGTTACAATCTTAGAAAGAAATGTCCCACATAAATGTACACAAGCAGCTTTGAAGTCAAAAGAACAAGTCATAGCCTATTTTAAGCATTTCAGAAACTGATGAAGAGGAAACCAAAAATATATCTTGCAATACTTATGTTTAACTTTCCATAATATATATACTTCCACTGCTGGGCTGCTCACCGCATACATCAAGTTGGACATTCACATAGAATATCACCAAAATTTTGCAGTATCATATTTATCTTATACACAAGTCCAAAGTTAAGAGTGAAGAACAGTATTTTATTGAAGAAGCCACAAAAGCAATGTTACCTCAGTAATTGAATCTACCACTTAGAAATTCATGAAAAAAGGGGACTAATAACAGCAAGGCTTAGTGGTTGCTGAAAGAGGTAGCCACTTTTTAGCAATTACTAAAAAAAGTTTTGGAAGGATCGTGTTTAAATTTAAGCTATGGACCAAAACCTACATCAATTCAAAGAATCACAGACTGGAAGGAACCCACAGGGATCATTGAGTCCAACTCCTGGCCCTGCTCAGGACCATTCCCAGGAGTTACACCACGTGCCTGAGAGTATCATCCAAATACTTCTTGAACTCTGTCAGGCTTAGTGCTGTGACCACTTTCCTGAGGAGCCTGTTCCAGTGCCCAACCACCCCCTGGGTGAAAAACTTTTTTCTAATATCCAACCAAATCTCCCCTGACACGACTTCAGACCATTCCCTCAGGTCCTGTTCCTGGTCACTCCAGAGAAGACATCAGTGTCTACCCCTCCTTTTCCTCTCATAGGGAAGTTGTAGACTACAATGATTCAATTTTCAGTAGCAGAGGATAGAAAACAGAAAGGCAGGAGACATGAACAAGAGAGGCCTGACCTCGTTAACCGAGGTAGAGGTTTATGCTTGAATTTGAAGAACTAGATCAATCGAATTCCATAATTGTGAGCAGGAGTAAAAGCCATCAGGTCAATGGGAAGATTTTCACACAAACCTAACAGATCACTTGTTGCAGAGATAAAATGTGGTATGATTAGGGATTTTACTGTTTCAGCTCTTCTTCACATCACTGAAGAAGACACTCATCAAATTTTTCCCACCATAAATCCTGGCATGATTTCCTGAGGTCTTTCCCAACTCTTTCCCTTCTGTCACCCACCCCATGAAATTCTTCCAATTCCCTGGCAAATTGACCTCTTTAAAAGTATTTGGTGTGGAACCACAGTCTTTCTGAAAATCCAATGATTTCCAGGTTGGTCACTCAAGCCTTTTTTGTAGATGGGAGCTGTAGGGGCAATCTGCACAGTGTCCATCAGAAATGGGACACTACTCACCTTGGTCAGCACCTTAGTGATTTTGCACGTCACAGTTGAGTCCCTTCAGGACCCTTTGGTGAATGTCATCTGGATCTGGTGAACTGTTAACCTCTCATCTGTTCAGTCTCACATTTTTTCCATATTTACATCACATTTGTCCAGTGTCCTACAGGGACAGCAGGGTAATGAGTGCAGGGATTTGAAAGCAGTCAGAGATGTAGCTAGGTTATAATGACAAGGGAACTGAAATGTAAACAAGCTTGATGTTGGCATTCTTCAATGATCAGTCCAAAGACTGATCTTACTTGGCATTTTGACCCTGAGATCAGCTCGGTTAGAGCATGGTGCTAAGAACAACAAGGTGGAAGGTTTGATTCCCATACGGGCCATTCATTTAAGAGTTGGACTCAATGATCCTTCTAGGTCTGAGAATATTCTGTGATTCAGTGAAATTTTGCCTGACACGAAAAAAAAGAAGCAAGTGAAATTTTGGAATGTTACAAAGGAGGGAAGGTTCATCAACACACAGGATGGTCAACCTCATAAAGAAAAATTATCTCAAGGATTACTGTATGGAAAATGGACAGCTCTAACACTTCAGAGTGAAAAGTCTGTTTACATCAAAACACTAGAGAAGGAAAGATCTGAGTATATACATCAAACTGTAAGTAACCATGAGTGTCAGCAGGACAACCTTGCCCACAGTAAAAGTAAATATAATCCAGCAATGGATCAGCAAGGTATATACAATGGAAATATTCCATTTCAGCTGTAATAAATCTAATTTTTGCATATGAGGCATTTATGTTAAAGATAGAAGTAAAAGTTTAATCCCACTTCAGAATTACTTCCTTTGATCCACGCTGGAGGTCAAGAATAATCAATCTTAAAAAAAACCCAAACAAAAAAAAAAACCAACTAAACTTTATAGAAGAGAGAAATCTCACTTTATACAATTAACCTTTTTTTTCTTCATTCTTTTAAACTTCGGAGACTGATGCTGTCATTAGAGAAAAGACAGCTTTGTCTGATTGGATTTAAAAACTATATTAGCATTGTAGATAATTAGGGATATTAATGATACTTATAATGTATAATAAATATAACCTTGCAGAAAATTAGAATAATTAGTGTTTGCAAAGAGCCATTAGCAGGCATGTCCTATACACAGCACTACATGCACACACATGTACTACCTGTTACTATTTTAAATAACTGCCATCTATTCTTTTCAGGGGGAAAAAAAAGAAATTGCAGGGGAAAACCATTCGCACAGGGAAGTATTTTTTTCTGAAAAAAAACCAAGAGAGTGGCATAGGAAAAATGTGGTTTATTTGCAGTACTTCAACTGATGTAATGAGCACATTCAGGTGACTTAATTTGCTACTATCCATAAGTTTCATCACACGTCAAATGGTACTTATTTCCATTGTAAAACACTTGAGACATACTGATGAAGATCTCTACACAATCAAGTACTTTCATTTTTCAGTTCAATAAGTAGGCATCTAGGTAAAGAAATTACAGAACCTAATACTATAGGAAAAACAGAATTATCATATGCAATATTAAAAAGTATTCCCACAACCTTAAGAGTATCACTGCTGAGATAATATAGATAAAAAAAAATCCAAAAGGCCTATAAAATAATTGTTCCCCTTAATAAGAAAAGCATTTTCATGAAAAGTGACTAATTTATTTCAAAATTAACTACAGTTTTCTTGAAAAAGAAAATAAATCTCTCTTAATTCAGCTAAAGTTTTGTATATATTTTTCTTCTACAGAATATGATTGCACTGGCTAGAAAACCAAGAAACTTAAATATGAACTGGCCCTTTCTTAATTCCCAGGAAAACCAAATTGCTGGAACGTTAAATACTAACTTGAAGTTATTGACACTGAGTAACTGTGTAACACTAAGTAATGTTACTTAAAAAACAAACAACACTGTTTATCAGAAACAAAAGCCAACAGTAGCGCAGAGCAAAGTAGCCTGTAATTATGTTTTGCAGAACTACCATCTTCTTATCTCTGGGGAGATATTGCCAAGTTTTTGCTGAGCTGAAACATAAATATAACAAAGACATTTTTGTCAATTATACTAATTTTTTTATGCTCAGGTTACTCTATCACTGAAAATAATTTGTATAACACTCCGAACTTTACATATGCTAAGCAATGGAAAAAAATACTTTGTCACTGAGAGGTGACAGGAACTGGGAAGCTGCCAGCCAGCTCATCCAGCCGTGACTTCTACTCCTTCCTTGCCGGAAGGGGGAAACAGAAAAATTCTTGTATCTGTTTCTGTATACTCCAGGCAAGATAAAAAATTATGACACTTGGAACAATGGCAGACCAGAACACTAAGTGCAGACTACATGCCCTGACAAGCCGCCAGGCTTCATACATTAGGAATTAGCCAAAAAGGAGATTCCCCAAACAAAACTACAGGGCTGCTGAACCAAGCACAGGAGTGTCCAAGGGAAATGGGGACCTTTTATTAGCAGTCAGCAGAGCTTTGAAGACAGGTTATCAGCCTGGAAAATTTAGTCCCACTTGAGCTCTGCACTTCACATTTTTTTCAGTTTCACAGTTCACCTTGCCTACTCAGATGGCAAGTCCACGAGACAGGCTCCTCAACATGTCTGTAAAGTAGAATGACAGCACAAGCTAACCTGGCATAAATATAATTTTCATTGACAAATATCACAAAACTCAGTACCTCAGATCCTGTAGGCTAAATAGGAACCTAGGTGATACCCAGGTATTAAATAATAAATTCAGAGGATCTCCATTAGTTTGCAGGTCAGTTCTTTACCAGCAGTTTCTCAAACCACTCACTGTTGGCTGAACTTGGTGCATCTAAATTATAAAGGATATGGGAATTATCTAATATTTACTGCAATAAAACACTTGCCTACAATAAGTATACCCTGACTAATCCTGGGGTTTTGGGGTTTGTTTTGTTTGGTTGGGTTTTTTTAAATGACACTTGACTCCCTCTCACAATTGATCACTTAGTTCAAGGTCAGAAGATCATGAATTTCCCCCCTGAAATTTTCTCATGAACACCTGGTCCACTTAAAACTCCAATTCCTCCTTCTACAAAGCTCAAAAATTTCTTATCTTTTAAGAGCCTCTGCTTCTGGTTGGAAAACCAACACACAATGTACAGAACAGTCTTGTGCATATGATAGCAAAAATCCTGTGCACTGATTGACTCTGTGAAGTCCTGGGACTGAAGTATTGTAAAGTTAATAAAAAATGCATATAAAACTATATTACATAAACAAATACATATGAAACATTCTATTCAATTGCAGTTATTATCTATTTTCCTGACTCCAGCTCCAGGAATTCAACCACTGTCCTTTAATTGTTTAAAGATGAAACAGCCCAGTGCCTTTCAACTTAAAAGTAAATGATAACACTTATTAAAAAAAAAAAAAAAAAGCGATGTCCACTTCAGTAAACCTACGTAGTATCAGGTTTTAACACTCATGAAAGAATTTTCATTCACAAATGTTTTGCTTTATAACATATATGGCAATGAGGAATTGGACCAAGTCTGTTATTGTGAAGTTTGTGGGTTTTGGTTTGGTTTTTTTTAGTATCGAATTAAATGGCATCTATTTATCTCTGTTACAGCCCTTCTGCCATCTGTGACACATCATATTTCTTGAATTCATCATCAGGAGATTACTTGCTTCATATGTTACCTCTTTATGCTGCTTGTACATGCATTCCAATCACTAATATTTTACCACTAGGAAAGGGATCTTCTGATTTCAAGAAGCAGAGGGAGACTAATGACAGAGCCCTCAGCAGGACACTGCAGCTCCTCAACACCAATCAGGGATTACATTTCCTCCCTTCCACTGCAGCAGGAAAGCACCAGCTGAGCAGTTCAGAGGAGATCTAAGTAGTTTAGAAAAACACCTCAGAGCCAATCACAACCGCCTACTGGACACAGCAGTCCACAGAAAACTGGATTAGTATGCAAAGTAGGAGGAAAATGCAAGTTATTTATTAATCATCTGGGTGCCTTATTAAACTACTGGGGAGGAGGCAAAAGAGACAGAAAATGACAAAAACAGTATTAGAAAAAAATCCCCCTTTCCTATTGACAACGACTAAATTCATAAGTACAGCTATTCAAATATCAGTGCTCTTAGACAATTGATACAACCCCTCTACTGCCTTATCTCCACACAGCTTTCTTCGAAGGCCAAAAGGACCCAGAAGCCAGCTGATTTAACTTCTGATTTAACTGCTAGCTGCAGCAGAGACCAATGTGGGGTGTATGAAGAAAGAAAGACAATGGAGAAACAAGTTGCTCTTGTTCATCACAGACTAAGAGAGGATCTGGAAGCAATCAATTGCCACAAATCCTGGTCATAAGGGGTTTAAGTTGTCAGCAGAGGAACAACCAGTCATGCGACACCAAGAGTCAAGTTTATTTTGAAATACTGAAATGCAAACAGTAAGGGTACAAACAAATACGCAGAATGGAGATGTGCTTTAGAAGATCCCAATTATCTAAAGCAAGTCCAATAGTCAATTTCTTATCCAACAGCATTTAGCTATCACTATTCAAACATGCAACAAGGATAACAATATCAGTTTATATGACAGGCCACAGCTTTATTTATTCCTATTTATTCCCCATAGTACAAAACAAACTCTCCCAAAAAGCAACCATACTCAGATATACACTAGGTTTTGTACTTGGGCATAGGACGGCTATACTAACCTATACTACCACCTCAGCCTTCTATGTGTTCCTTTTACTCTGCTACATTTCCTTCTTAGTTTCCAAAAGAGAAAGAATAAAATTGTAATGACTCTCCTGAGTAGCCTCCATCCCATTATATCCCTTACTTCCATAGCCCACATTCCTTACTCACAAGTCTCACATCAACACTGACTTTTTTTATTTCAAAGGAAAAAAAAAAAGCCTATCACTTTCATTTTCCAGAAAAAAAAATCTCACCATTTCCCTAGGGGGTAAAGACAAAAAAACAAATGCTAAAACATAACTTGTAATTTTTATTTAAATAAGTCTGTACATTAAATTACTGTATTCTAGATTGACCACTTAAACCCTTTTTTAAAAACTGTTGTTCTTTACTGTGAAAAACCGAAACATTAAAAAAATGCTGTAGTATCAAATCCCACATACTTAATAAAAATACTGCTTCACTAAAATACTGTCAGAAAAAAATGCAACCAGTTCCACTATCCAATTAAGTATAACAACTGGTTTTAAAATTTGGACAAAGGAAGTCATGGGATTCTGAAGTTCTAGGATTATAGTCACGTGCAGAAAAACGCCTAAAGAACAAACAGAGGATGTAAACTCCAAAGAACTCATTTGTATATCTTAGACAACTAGCAAGACAAATAATGTAGCTGCTCACAGCAATATACATTTTCCACAACAATAAACCCAACACGACGTCTTCCCTAGTACTTGTAAAAGTATCCTGTTTGTACCAGTCTCCTTATTTACACTTAGGACAAGAGAATAATAAAGTTTTGGTCTGCCTTTTCCTCAGTTAATGTATTGCCTCTCTTCACGCTCATGAGCTGTCCTTAGCAACTAATGATTTACCTCACCTGTTCCAGGAACAAGCTGATTGTAATAAATTAATCTGGCTTTCAACACTACTTCTCCATCCATATGGCCCCTAGTATAAACTCATCATTTATCTACAAGGTTTTCTGAAACAAGCGATGCTGGTGAAGGAAATGCACGGTAAAACAACATTTCAATTTATTTACAACAGGCACAATTTAGAATTAATAAATTCAGTATTGAAGCTTAGCTTGGTTCTAGGACTGATCAGTCACAAGTGTCTGAATCCAACTGAGCCTCTAAAATTGCACCTTTTACAATTATGTTTAGGCCAATCACTGAAATAGAGTGTCTGCTACATACTGCTTCACAGATGAATGACAGCACTATTGCTGCAGGAACCAATCCACCAGGCATGAATAATGTAGACAATTACTATGATCACAACATCACACTTGGACTTATGCAAGTCCATGCCAGCTGCTGCCATTTCACGCATTCTCTTTATTGCTCAATTTCCCTATTTTAATAATATTTTAGAACTTGTAAGTAAACAAAGGCATAACACAATGACTTATCTCCCTTTCACATCTTTACCATATAAGCTTCAGTATTTTGGTTGCTAGAGTAGTGCATTGCATGCTTTGGTATTGCATGCTGAGAAACATACAATAAAACCTCATAAAATGTTCAAGCAGATCATTTGCAATGCATTAAGAGGGAAACCAGTAAAAGGGGAAGAGCTATCCCCTTTCTCACACTTCATCACATAAATTGAATGTAAAAGTCTACCGCAGAAGTCATTCTAGGACAAAGAAATGAAAATTCTGATTCAATAACAAACAGAAGAAGATATGGCTGTGATGCAGTTCTGCGACTACATCCAGAAGAATTAAAAAATTAGCCCAAAAGCAAATAATTAGGAACTTCAATTTTTCTAAAGTCACCGTACATCTATCGTGACAGTATTATTTGCCACACATTATGCCTTAAAATTTACAGTATCTCAAATATAAATCTACATTTGTTTTACTGAATATTATTCACTTCGCTAGTATTGTTTTAGTATGAAGAAAACCACAAAAGACAAAACATAAGAGAGTCAACTCTGCATTGACTCCACAAAAGTTTTGTATGTAACATCAGGGACAAATTCTGCCCCTCAAGTTTTGTTAGCAGACAAGCAAAAACCCCAACCCCATATACTGTCACCATATAGGCACAGAGACAGAATACACCTACACCCCTACAGAAGAAACGTGATCTAGAAAAAAGCACCAATCCCTTGGACAGTCTGAGAAGGTCAGCATGTACTCACATGTGTTCACAGCAGCACATTGCCTACCTGTATTGCACATGTATTTGCTGTGAAAGGGCATGGAAGCTCAGCACAGTCTCAGGCTGCAGGTGCAAGCACTCCAACTGCATCAAGTATGCTGCTTTCAGGCATCAGAGAGAAGATGCTGCTCTACCATCAGCAGAGACTGCCCAGACATCTGAAACAGGGGTGAACATGGCAGCTTCCCCTGCTGATGATCTTCAGTGTCCTGAATGCCATTTGCGGTTCCTAAAAAGCTGCCACACAACCCATATGGAACTGATATAGTAAAAAAGTTGATAAAAGTGACTGGACCTTTTGATGATAATTTATACTAAACTATCCCAACAAGTTACACTCCAATCTCATATGCAGTCACTGCAACACAGTTCAAGTTCATGTTTTGTATTTGCCACAAGAAAAACTGTTCATATAAAGTTCATTTAAGTCTTCTAATGAGAAAACTTTACATTCTAGCAGACTTAAAAATCTCTTTTATAAATACAGACCAACCCCACCTGTACCTTCAGTAATTTCCATATCATCTTTTACGACTTCCAAGAGTAATAAATAGTTAATTCATCCCTCTCTACACTAGTTTAGCCCAGGTACTTCAAATATAATTTTTGAGCCTAAAGGCTCACCCAGCAGTCTAACTCTACAGAACAATGAAGCTTTAGCTAATGACGCTAATTAATTAAGCTAATTAGGCAGCTTCAGCTAACGTATGTAAATGCATCTGGTTTCAGAATATTTCATTTTAAAAAGCTAACATATTTCAGCATTACTGAAGGCAAATAGTCACTTTTATAGTAAGTGTTAACAGACAGCTGTAGCGGGTTGTTTTGCACCGGAAACTATTCCTGTCATACTCCCACAGAGAGGAATGCTCAGGGGACTCAACAGTACTTAAAAAATCAAAAAGACTAAGCTAAGCTCCAGGACAGTGAAAGTGTAACTTGTACATCTACCTACCTTATGTGCATTGCTGTCCAGAAAATTCCCAGCAGAATTTCACAGTCAACGCTGAAGTCTAAACTGTGATAATACTGATATCATCTAGTTAGCTTTAACCTGAAACTCTCACTTTGCTTTTGTGCAGGCAGAGGTCATGATTGTAAAAAGAGTCATGGTCTATTTTGCCTTATAGACCACAAATACCTTATTCAAGCTTTACAAGTTAAAAAAACAATATAGAATTAGCATGATATAATACACTTTTGACTTGATATTCTACTCCAAAAGGGATTGAATATGTAAAAGTATTTCAGGGTTAAAAATACATTAACATGTCTTTGACTTTGGTAACATAAAGATTAGTTACAGATTACTACTACCCCTTGAAGGTCTAAAGGCCTCAAATGTAATTTCAATTGCTGAGCTTCAAGTAAGAGATTCATTTGAAGTATGCCTTTCCAAAATGTAAAATGCACACTTGCATTTGCAAAGTATACCTCTTTCTCATCCTGCTGCATAAGGCTGAAGAAAATAAGTGTCAGAAGAAACATCCAGACTGAAACTCTGACCTACATTCACTTTGGCTAAGTAACTAGCAGAGTAAAAGGCCAACAGCCTTCAAAAACTAGAACTTGAGATCCTCTGCTTTGGTAGAAAGAAGGTACCGAGATTTTAGCAAGAAAGAATTCAACATGACAATTGACAGTTATGATTAAATAAAACTAAGAGCTGCGGCGTACATACTGGCAGTCTATCCCATTTTTGCTTGCTGTTTATCTTATTTCCTTTTCTTTAAGGAAATGCCTCTTTTCCCTACATGGAACTGTAGTGACATTTGACAAAGTAATTAAGAGAAGGGTGATCATGATCAGCTGCTTTTGCCCCATTACCAAACACAGTCAATACACAGTTCATGGCTCCAGCAGATGTTCATGCTTTACAGACTTACGGGGAACTTAAGGTCGTACTTTTTCTGCTCTTCCTGTATTATATGGAAAACAGAGTCCAAACAGAGAAATCACTGCATTACTAACAGCTAGTATTAACCCATCCAGCACAATCTACGATACAAAGCAACAAAAAATAAATTGCCCAACAGTTTTATTTCCACAAATCCAGAGTTATTTTGAAACAGGCAAGCTTGAACTCTCTGAAAAATGGCAGAAAAGCTTGCTTGAGCACAGGACTCTGTCAGAGCCATCGGCTACTCATCCATCACTCGCCACTCCTTCCAGTCAATACCTGACTGAAATAATCCTGCTCATAAAACATGAATCTACAGTGCACAGGACAGAGGGTCACATATTTTAATGAGGCAGAGTCAAACTCCAACTGTAAAGAAGCATTTGTGAATTCTCCCATCACTTATGTCCTCATCTCTGCCTCTACTCCACCTCCTTATGCCACCCAACTTTGCATGATCATGGACTTGCTCATGTCACAGGACTAACCCAAATCAAAACTAATCCCTCTCATACAAAGAGTTTTGTGTGAGAGCGTGTGTGTGTGTGTGTGTGTGTGTGTGTGTGTGTATTTGTGTGTTTGTGCTCACACAAGAGGAAGGTAACACAGATTTAAAATTAACTGCCTAAAAAATAAGGTTGATTTGGGGGTTTTGTTTGTTTGTTTAAACACAACTAGTTTAAACTGCTTATAAAATGTGGGCCTAATTCTAATACAGACTATTTCAGCTAATGCAGTGAAAGTACAGTAGTTAAAATCTAATTTGGCAAAAGACACCTTCAGTCATTCAAGAATGCAACCTCACTGAGCAGCTATGAGGGGATATATAGGCAAGATATTTTGCTCCTGGGCAAAATCCTCCTCACCCTGACAATTCCTGGACTTCAAGTACTGGCGCGTTGGCTACAGCACAAAAACCCACTTGGGCTTCGCAAGTATATGAGAGATCAGCTGTAGAAACTAGGGACAGACACCAGCTAGGGATTCTCAGGTGACCGAGTGAGGAAGCAGTTGAGAAGGAGAAATGAATACAGGAGGCTTTACAGACCAGAGAGATTCTGCAGGGAGCCTAGACCAAGTCTCATCAGAACCCAAAAGTTCACTCAACATGAAAGAATCCAAATGAAATATTTCCAATGCTTAATTTTAACCAAAAAATATCCAACAATCTCTAGACCCGAAAATAGCATGGTGAAGAAAAACTTTTTTCTGATGAGAGATTGGGTTTCATCTCTCCTGCTTGCTTCTACAAGTCCTTAACCAGGAAAAAATAACATCTTGCTATTTTCAATTTCCAACGCACCCTGTCCCATACCATCATAACAACCTAAACAAGGTACCAAGCTGGAAAGAATCTGCCAGAGTGCGCAAACCCCAAAGCAACCAGTACTGAAGTGATCCCTGCCACATTTCAAAACCCATTTTCTGATGAAGAATCTTAACAAGGAGACTTTCTAAAGGCAAGTGCTTCAGAATATTTTGCATCAGTGATATGAATACTGTTAATGCAAGACAGGGACTGAAACCTTAGTCAACTAGGTTTGACACAGAACACAAGCTAAAATAAAACATTAAGTTTCTTCCAATAACACTACTGGTCAATGATGACAGAGACCCTGCATGAGAGGTTGTAGAAACAAACCAACGTCATCCAACAGTTCAGAAACTTCTCTAGTTTTGAGGGTTTTAGCCAGTATTTCTAACTAACAGGTATATAATCAGTAACTATACCGCTGCATTTTACATCGTGACTTGACTGCTAATGTATCTGATCGCTATCTTATCTTAGTTAAAATCCAGGTTTTACAAGGGGAAAGTGCTGTTTATGCTAAAGTATGAGAATGTATACAGAAAAATGTTATTGTTATAATAGTTTTAACTCTTAGAGTTCCCAACTGCAAAGCCCAACTCAGAATCATGGAATCATTGAATGGCTTGGCTTGGAAGGATAATCTCGTTCCAAACGCCATGGCATGGGCAGGGATACCTTTCACTAGACCAGGTTGCTCAGAGCCCCACCCAACCTGCCCTGGAACACTTCCAGGGATTGGGCATCCTGCTCTGGTGTCTCACCACCCTCACAGTAAAGAATTTATTCCTAATATCTCATCTAAACTTACCCTGGTTTCATTTTGAAACCATTCCACCTTGTCCTGTCACCACATGCTCTTGTAAATAGTCTCTCTCCATCTTTCTTGCAGGCTCCCTTCAAATAATACTACTTGCACTAGTTATCTGTTCTCCTTGAGTTTTGATGCATGAAGGTACAAAAAGAGGAGAAAATATTCAGGAAAGTGAGAAAATAGACAAAAAGAAGAAATGTGAGCAAAATTTCTCCATATTCTTACCTGATTCCAGAGGCATTTAAAAATAATGTGCAGGTAAAACAGGTCTTCCATCTTTCTATATGATTTTAAGTGCTCAAAATTTCAGTATGTTACCTACCTTTTCAATAACTCATATACACCTAGATATGCATTTGGTCTGTGGGAAGGGGTGAAGAAAAGGATTTACTTACATTACCTGCTAGACAGAAATGAGTCTTGCAGTTAACCTTAAAAGTCTTGAACCAATAGAAACTAAGAGGTTATATATATATATATATATATATATATGCAACTCTGGCTGTTGTAGTCCAACTAATTCATTTTAGTTGTAGTTAATTTTGAGTAACAAAAGGATATATAAAGCACTACATATGTATTCTTTAACACAGAAGATTATAACTAATATAAAGTCTCTTTTAAATTTACTGTTATCATCTATTAAAGAATAACTAATTTTACAGCTTTCTAACGTGTAGCTCTTAAGCTCTAAATCACTGACCATAACTAATAAGCAGTGTAATAGCATGAGTATCTGAAGTAAAACCACAGACTGCAATTTTGTTGATTGTAAATCATCATTTTAATGCAAAAGCAACAGCAAATCTCTGTAATTACTGGGTGCATTTTGAATCACTTTTATGATTACTGCTCTATATCCATTAAAAATCCAAAACACTGAACTGCACAGGGTATAAAACTAGAATTATGATACGCTACAAGCTGTAATTGAAATCCATAAATTTCCTTAGTAGTGTTCAAAATTATTTTGTTGCCAAGAATTGCAGCCCCACAAAATTGACTTTAAAAACCTTTACTAACATTTATCTAAGAAAGTAGTAGTGGCAGGGACAGTAGTAGTTGCTTTGGGATATGTTTGAGATATGAAAAAATTTAAAATGTCAAAGATCAGATTTGGCATCCCTGCTTGTTTATGTAATACATGTGGCTATCAAACTCACCAATTAAAAAAACAACTGGTCCAAGTGCTGTAAGCAAAAACTGAAAAGGACAGTAGTGGTATATACGCAGTTTGGACCTGTAATTAAAAACTTGAAGACACAGCTTTCTGGTCTGGTATGACTTATCACATACAGCACCGTCCAAAAACATTCCCCAGAGTGGTAAAACACTGTATATGACCCTAAAAAGGAAAGGAAAAAAAGAAAGAAAGTTCCCACACACTACTTGAGCACTGCCCTTCCTTGGTAATAAGAAGAAAATTGGCTTCTAGAAATGTATGCTTTTCAGTAGAGGTGGAAAGGAAATCAGAAAAATTAAGTATCTCATAACAGGAAAAGACTTTATTGTTTCTAGAGACATGAAAGTGTATGCTAGCTAAACATCTCATTGAACACCAGATTAAAAATTCATCTGGAATAAACCCACATTCAAACTCAGATGGGTACAGAAAAGGGATATCAGGATATTCATGGATTTGGAGGATTTGAACATCCCAGTTTACAAGGAGAAACTGGAAGAGCTTTCCTTTTTTTCAGCTCTCAGAACGAAGACATCGAAGAGATATGCTTGCTCTTATCATACTGTGAATCTGGGCTATTCTTTGAATGGGGACTACGGTGGCAATTCATCTCTGCATGCAAGGAGATACATCCATGTTGGAGACTATGCACAGGACACTGCCAGGGTTGTTCCTTTTACACAATAAACTACTTAAACTAAAAGTCATCACTGTTTATTTTTTTTAAAGAGGAAGACCAAATCAGTAATAAATGTGGGTTGAAAATTAGAAGACATTTTCTATTTAAAACTAAAAGAAAAAATGAAAAAGGCAGTTTTGGGGATCTTGAAGTGCTTCTATTAGGAAGACTGATAGGGATACACAAGTTGCCTAAGTCAGAAAGATTCTTCCACACCCATATACCGATGTCATGGTCTGCTTCCCCTGGTCACCAAAGTTTATTATAGTGTAACAATTCCTTTTATTCTGGTAAGGTTTTCCTAAATCAATGACTGCAAAAAATCAGTAAGAGATGATCCACAGATCCATTCTGCAGGACCTCCAGGGATAGAATTTGAACAGAACAAGGTAAAAAGTACACTTTGCCCTTTCGTCTTCTTACCCTCCCTATCCCTCCCTCTCCCCCACTAACTTTAATACGGTAATTTCTACATGACCAGATTATAACATCCTATTATGAGCCACAGTCATGGTTGAAGAAGCATTCTTTAATCTAAAAGTCCCTTTACACTGATTCATAACTTCCTCTAAGTGATTTCCTCATTTTCCCAAAACTCCAGGCTAGGAGAAACTGCAAAATGTTTTCCCTAAAAGCAAAATATTGAACTGTTTGTTTTCAAGAACTCTGTGTTGAAAGTGGGTAACATCAGCATTATTTAAAATGCTTTTGGCTATTTAAAAATAAACTGTTGAAAATGCCAAACTTCATATAAGCAGATGACTGTGCGGTTCAGTAATTAAGTATAATCTCCAGTATGCTGCAGCTTGGCCCCTTCTCATTAAGGGGACATTTGTTGCTCATTAAGATCAGCATTTGTGAATCAAAACATATTCAGTCCATTAGGATGATAATGCCAACCACATTTAAAGACACTAAATGGGTTCCTACTGCATTAACTGGAAGATCTGCTGATCAACTGTGATAACTCCCCTCCAGGGAGGAATTAGCACCTTCACACCCAGCCTGAGGGGTCATCTCTGCTAATGGGCCATATTGGACTGGCATAATAGGCAGCTGCAACACCTAGACCATTAAGAAAGACTCTAAAAAAAATCCCAGGACTCACAGAGTTAAATTACCCATTGTGAAACTCCCCACCCTTGGGGAGGTACTGGACATTCCCACCTGAACTTGAGCACATATAATCTTTGGGTTTTGGGACTTCTGGTACCACTCCTCGGATCCAGAGGAGGACCAGAACTTCAACAGAACTGTGATCATCATCCAGACCAACAGGTGTTCTTTTGCTTTGCCCCCAGGGGGGCCACATGTGCTCAGCACAGGGGCTAACAAACACTGTTCTGTTCTTGTCCCAGGGTGTGGGGTTATACATCTGTCTTTGTGGGTTAAAACCAGTTTTTCTCTGCATCAATGTATTTATTGTAGTCTTTTTAGTAAATTGTAAGTCTGACTTGTAATCTCTCTTGAAATGGGTTCATTTCTCCCACCGGTTTACTTTTAAACCAGCGCAGATTAAAAAGGGATGAAAATCCTACGGATTAGAAACATGAATGACCTATTTCTGACAAAACAGCAGCAAGAGGCACAATTGGAAGAGTAAGGAGAAGGTACCTTTCCTCTGCACAGATGGAAGGAAAGTTGTGGTATGCCCTGTGTCAGTCACTGAGTTGCTCATCTTGTACAGCAGGCTACTCCCGGGCCTGTGTCCCTGTAAACCAGAGAGAAGTAATCAACTGTTTTCTTGGTTTAAGTCTACCCTCTGTAAACAAAACAAAAAACCAAAACACATCAAAACCCACAAACTGTGGGATACCTATCTGCCCATTGTCAAGCACACAAAAAGTCTGTGAAACTTTTGGAGGCCTTGACACCGGAACAAACACATTCATTTTTACATCACATGCCCAATAGGAAAAGGGCTTCCTACAGTTTACACTTTTGAATCTGACTAATATAAAATAAAGATAGATCTGAGGGTTGAGAAATTGAATCATGATTCATGTGTGAGCCAGGCATGTTCTTATTTCCTTCAACTACATCCTGAATGACAGAACAGATGCCACACAGCATTCAATACACATTAGACCATATCTTTGGCAGCGCCCAAAAGGCACACAGGACTTAATCACCCGGGAGATCATTTGTGCCTTTGGAGGCCTTCCTTTGCAGACTCCACTTTTGCACATGCACATTCCTGTAGTGCCTACAGACAAATCCTCCTCAGGCCCAAAGCACCTAAAGGGCAGCACACAGTTTTCTTCAGTTCCCTCCACCCACTAGACAACTAGCAGGAGCTGAAATGCAGAGGACACACATGCATACATTGTACATGTATGGGGTCAACAGTTTTGCAAAGGAGTTCATCTACGAGGCTAGGTTTATGATCACAACCAGAATAGTAGCATGGGGGGTGAATCTACACTGCATGCAAGGAGATGGCCCACTGTGCAGCAAGAAAGCATGCTGCCCTCGCCCAAAATTGGTGGCATAAGTGACCAAGAGCAGTTACTTTTTGGGGTAAAGGAAGATAGCAGGATGAAACAACTGAGTATTTGTTGAAACAAGATTATTATGCTGTATAGGGTAAACTTTATTGATCCTCCCATATAAAAATGCTTTTGTTTCATTAATCAAAAAGTGATAAGATAAAATTTAACAATCAACACAGACTTGTCAAGAATTAATTATGTCAAATCAACCTAATCTCTTTGTATACCAGACAACTAGTTGCCAGGAAAAAAAAGGACATAAACAGATACCGAAAATCTTAATTTTGTTACATCTTTTGATGTTTTTTTGTGAGACATTTGTATTAGCAAACTAAGGAAGCACAGCATAAATGAAAATATCAAATGAGTACAAAACACGAGGAAAAAACATACTTACAAACTACCTATGCCAAAATTTGAAGAAGGATCAAGTGAATTTTTGCAGGGGGCTGTCCTCAGTATAGCAACAATCACTGTTTTTAGTACTGATTTGGATAGAGAAACAGAGAATGACTTTTTTCATATCAGTAGGCCACATTCTGGATGGAGCATTAGTGCACAGAGCAAGACTTAGATTTCCAAGTGGTCCTAAAGTGAAGGGAGACCCTTGTAAATACAGCGATGTTATTCATCGGGGACTACAGCAAGAAAGCACATCTGACCACGAACCATTGCACTCACTGATAATGAGAAATAAACGGCTCACTCTGCTACCAAAGGTCTCAGGGCCACCTGTGGATCCAAGGCATGAATCAGCAGTATCATAATATCAGAAAAGGGGGGTAAAGAAACCAAATTATCAACTGCAAAGTAACTTATGTACTGCTCAACATCAGCAAAGCCTCCACTGGGATACCATGCCCAGAGGCCTTCAGTCCAATTAGGGAGGGATCCAACTTCAAAGAATGAGAATTGGCCTAGCACATGTAACCTAAAAGAAGGATTAATGAACCATCTTTATTTTAGCAGAGACATTTAGGTAGGACTTAGTAACACCCTTGGACAGCTAAAGCTTGCCACCAGAGGAAAAGACAAAAACTTCTACTCTCCATGATGCTGGTGGAAATCGCAAGAAGTAACAAGCTAAGATTGTCACATAGAAGATTTAGGTAAGATACTAGGAAAAAACTTTGAGAGGCAAGGACAGCTCAGTGCTGCAAAATGAGTAATAGCCAAGATAAGGATCACCAGTAACACAATCTCTACAAAGTTATAAACTGCTTGTCAATCAGTAGTTTCAGAATCCATCTTACACTTGAGGAAGATACTTACCACTGTGTCACCTCTACTCAAAGGCATTGGACAAGTATTTCAGTCACAACCCCACCAGGGGTTGGGTTGGTGCTACCGATTAGCCAAACAGCAGAAGGACATTTAACTCTCTGTGTGGATCTGATGTCATACAAATAGAATTATTTTTACAACTTTGGCAATATCCATTTGGTCAAACCCTAGATATAATGAAAGAGAACACATGGAAAATGGCTGCACCAACTTCACTGTTTTTTCTGCTCTTTAGAGATACATAGTTCCATGCAGCACTACCACTTATTTGTACAGGGAAAAAAGAAGCTTACATAAAACTACAAGAGTCTTTTTCTAAACATATTCTTCAGCTGCAAGCTGTCTAAACAACATGCAGAGCCATGATTTAAACATGAACCTATGAAAAAAAAATGCTTCTCTTTTCCAACTTTTTCTTGTATTTAAAAGACAACTGACAGTACTTGGAAAACCAAGGTTCCCACTGTTTTGGGAATATAGAAAGAAAACACCAGTAGAGTGTTATTAACATACCATTTCAGGCCCTTTTTTTTGTCCAGGCTGACAAAATGGTCTACATGGGCACAAGCACTAGCAGGTCTAAATATGTGCGTGTTTATCAGGAAAGGGAGCAGAAACCACAGATTCTGAAGAAAAAAGAAAGGGAGCATAAGGGCAGATAGTCAACAACTCCTCTGAATACACGACTTTAAATGAAAAAAGAACAGGAAATTAGTTGCAATGTCTCCAAAATTTCCACCTTTAGGACTGACCAGACTCATAAGTAAACCAATCTACCCATCTCGAAACAAATCCTACCCTTTCACCAAAGTCAGTGATCTCCTTGGGGCATATAATTCCAATCACATTGTAAAAACCTTTTTCTCTACCTGGCTGCTCTTGATATGTCATTACTACAGCTCATACCACCTTTTCAAGTTTTGCTGCTCCCAGTTTAAGTCTAGTAAGGCACAAATAATTAGAATGTTGGAGTATTCTTCTTAAATAGGCTAAAAATCCTTTTGAAAGGGACTTACCTTACAAGCCTCCAAAATGGAAAAATAAAAAGTGTGCATATGTGAGAGAGAAAGAAAGAGAGAAGCAAGCAAGTAAGCAAAAACACTAAGAAAGAAAAGAAGCACAGACTTATTTAATGGTATTTGGCTGACAACATTAAGTGGGGTGGAGGGGCACCCACAATCTCAGCAGCTCATTTCAAAGAGAAAGGATTTTACCAGCTCATGAAAATAACAGCCAATAAAAATATGTTTTAAAAGCCATTTAAATCTAGGCACGGTTTCAACCAGAAATGATAATGGTTATATTTTTTTTTATTCAATACTTTGAAAGCAGAATTGTAGGTTCTTAGCAAAAAACCTCAGTCCGTTCCCAACAAGATCAATAGCAAAATTTCCACTATTTTATACGACAGGGAGTAATGGGTCACAGCCTAGATACCTGACAGAATCTTTGAAAATCTTGCTTTGGCAAAGACAATTGATAACACTCACCACGTAAACTGCAGAACTTTCCTCTTCTATCGACCAACATACAATCACATATTGTGTATGTCTCATTTTCCAGCAGCTAGTAAGCAGACCACAGAAAAGTGCACAAAGACAAAAATTCAGTTCTGCAGTCTCTTTAGGTTTTACTTTTAAGGATTTTTGTAATGCTTTTCAATATTCATACATGCCCCTAACCCATGTAATATTAAAACCATAAATATTTCTCTTCTAGCAAATTCATTGTCAATGGGATATACATAATAGCTAATAGTTACCTGAATAGTTATTATGGATTTTTTTGGGTTTTTTTGTTAACAGAACACCTTGAAAGACAAACACACAGTAAAATAGAGGACCGGTCAAAAGCAATGCCATTTTATATGGAATTTTTAATCTTTTCTCAGTAGGAGCCAGAGAAGTAAAACATGTATCAGCAAATAATGAGGAGAAGGAGGAAGAAAAAAAAAAAAAAAGGGCTTCAAGGAAAAAAAATTGCCAAAGAGCAGAGATAAGTTCTGGGAGTGACTGTCTAAAGCAGCAAGGTGTTAGTGAAAACAGCTGAGTCATTCTGAAAGTCATTTTTAAGACACCAGCTCTAAAAGTTCAGAAGAGAATTTAAATGCCATGATTGATTTGAAGGAAAAACAATGCTACTACTTCAGTTAAAAATAACACATCTTGAAAACTCAAAATTAGACACATGAATTGAAAACTATCAAGTACATGGAGCATATATTCATACTACAGAAACTATTGGGGAAAACAACAAAAAAAAGAAGACTGCAAAGTTAGAATATGCTAAGTAAAAAGATCAAATTGTTTTTGTCTAATTGTATGGCATATTCAAATTAGAGAAAGATATTTTTCCACAGTAAACATGAAAAGAGAGGTAAGGAAAAGGAAAATAAGTTCTTGCAATTCCTTCAATATCTTCACTCTGAGTATAATTCATATTCATTGTAAGTACAAAGCTGCTACTTCTTACTAAGAAGATGATGCTCATTTACTTATCCTTGTAGGAAGAAGTGTCTTAGGCATAGAGGAATTTCTGCTTTATTTTCCAAAATGAGATCAATAATATTAACTATTACATCAATTTCATCCACTGAAAGGTTTATCAAACAAGTTCTCTGAAAACAATTAGTTCTCCTAGACAAACCCCTGCTCTTTCCAAACCCATCTCATCATACTCACAGAGAAAGGAGGTACTGCAATAGCTTATTTCCTCTTAGACACCATAGGAACTGACTTAACTAATCCAGTGGATGTATAACCAGTTCTTTTTAATACACACAAGTTTAGAATATAAATTCTCTTTTAAGTATGTTTCCAGCTCTATGATGAAACAATTCCTTAGGGAAATACCTCAATCCTTTACAACTTCTTATAGAGGTGAATTAATACGCCCTACTGAAGGCTCATAGGAAACCCATCCAATTTCATAAGTGATATTTTATAAAAAGCACAGCACCCAAACTAGCACATACTTGCTACAGCATTAGTATAAACCAACTTCCAAGATTCAGACTACCTCTTATTATGATAATCTCTGCTTTCATTGATATGCACAAAACTTACTTATGATAAGGATCATTGCAGACAAAACTCCCTTGGAAAAATATCCCCAAATGGTTCAGTCCTCTGCAGTGCTATTCATATTTATGGAAATAAATGAGCACTGAGGCCACCAGCCTGGGAGCACCAGCCAGAAGCAAGCCTGGTTGAGCTGGTTTCCATTGCTGCCTGATAGCTGATAGCAATTAAATTAGTTCCTTTCACTTGGTGGCACATACACACCTTTCTATCAAAGAAAATAAAATAATTTTCCTAGGGAATTACTGCATCAAGACTAAAGTACTACTGAAAGGAGAATTTTTCAACGTTGCTTCGAACACTTGACTTTTTAGACCACAAGCCTGAGAAACAAAGTTAACCTTTTTGAAGAATTTTGCCTTAACCTTTGCTAGGGATACTAATGTTACTTCTTAGAGAGATATAAAGTGAGTTACTGGGGTTTTTGTTTTGTTTGGTTTTGACATTACTGGCAATGACACACACAGATTTTATTACTCCTAGTCATTGGCTACATGAAGTATGTCCCTACTGTATGTAATTTTTAGAGCTGGACAGAAACCAGCTAGTGATATTCTTGTCAAGATTTCTCTTGCTCCATCCTACTTCACAAACTACAGAGCATTATTTTTAACACTGTAAATACCAAGTGTATGTGAAAATCCTCTCTCTGAAATAGCCTCTTGGCAAAACCTTATTTACAAGTTATCATAGGAAAGTTCAGGAAGTTTTCTTCACACGAAAACATCAGGTGACATCGGAATGATTCTTTTTCCAGATGTTTTGGTATAGTTTGTCACATTTCCTTATTTTCTGTTTACTCCCCTTTTAAATGTTAACAATTTAAAATGAACAAATCTTCTTTGTTAGTAATATCTACAGTTAATTAAATTCCACTCTCAGTTGGTTCAGGTCAGTGTTTTAAAATGAGATCCCCTTTCGATGCGTGGTTTCATATAAGAAAGAATGTAGACTCAGAGGCTGAAATAGTAATTTGCTTTTATCTTGAGGTTGAAATTTTTAGCTTAGGAACTAGCACATGAAGATCTATGATAGACTTTCTCAACCTAAATTTGATTTCTTGATGATTCTTTATTCTGGTACTTTTCATTCCCTAACTGTGGAAAATCCTCTGCTAAACTAATAGCTGGATATTTAGGGGGGAACCTCAACTACAAGGTAAACAAAAGGTCAGAGATACATTTGTATAAAAGCTCTCAATGCAGTACAGCACAAGTAGTTATTACTAGAACAGGTCTAAATAAAAGTTGAAGAAAAACATTTTGGCGAACAATAATCAACTGAACAAGAATTCAGAGATGCTACAATTACAAGCAATTATCATGAAAACATGATTAGCACTAAAAAAATATGCAAAAATGAAGCCTTTCAAAATTTCTGCATTTAACAAGTTTTGCATTGAGGTTACAACTTAATTTTTTAACAATACATTGAGTTTTGCTTCAAAAAGACCAAGTCAGTCCCTTACATATGTTCAAAAGCTATTATGCATCCTCCTCTTCCTAGACTGATGCCTTCTTTCTGCCATAGAACTGGGGCTGGAGGGACTTTGGATAACTCCTGCTTGTGGCAGTTTTAACATTGAAATTTTTAAGATCAAAGTTTAGAGCTTTAGTTTTATGAAAAAAATCTGGGCTCAGCCATCTGTTTTGGTCAGTGGGAAGGCGGCTGGGGACAGGGAGCACAAAGGGGAGAGAAGGGATTGCCCCACTCTCCTGAGTGGAAGAGAAAGTTTCTCTTCTCATCAGAACATGGCGGGGAGAGAGAAGGATCCAAATAGCAGCCTGAGACACTGAGGCAGCAAGAGAGAGAGATGGAATGAAACTCACACAGAATGCAGATGGGGGAAAAAAAAGGTTAGGGAGACCAAAGGCAAAATAGGTGTATTCTTGGGTGGGAAAGAGATTGTTCTTAGGAAAGAAGATAGTTTGTCTTGAGGCACACTTAGGGGAAACGATTTAGGAGAAGTCAGGGACTAGGTAGCTTAGCTTGAGGGCTCTGGGACAGCAGCTCTGGGAGATGTGGAGCCCAAGGGACAGGAGCTTGCTAGTGCAGTGGAGTCACTTCCAGCAAACTCCTCTCCACAAACCAAGGGCACTGATGCAAAAATGGCACATGCTCCTAGTTTTGTTTGGAAGTTGTTTGGGTTTTTTCCTCTATGGAATATTAACTTATTTAGTTTTTGGTTTATACTGGCTTTTGGGCTTCTTCACACCATGAATAGCCTAGCTCCAGCTCTCAGTCACTGAAGTTCTCAATGCCTTTTTCTGCTAATCAAAATATTTCCTTCCATGCATGTGAAAGCATGGCCAAGTGGACACTTAACTAACTCTGGGAAAAAAAAAACAGTACAAGCTTTCCTTAGTGCCTGATTGAAAGGCAAGGGTTTTTTCCTAGCTTTTTAACTCTTTTCTTAACCACACTAAATTTACTGTGTGGTTTTTGAGGCACAGACAACAGAACCAGACTTAATTTCTCCATAAACTTTCAACTGACATCATATGCAATGATAACACCACATTTCTGCTTCAGGATGTGTTTCCTCAAAACCAATACAATTCTTCTGCGGAAAAAACAAAGCTTTGGAAGACATACATTTGTACCTGGTTGTAAGCTTTGTTTGCTATATACTATTGCCATTTCTCCCTGATTTTAAGTTAGTGAGATGACAGCTGTTAACAACTATGTGTACTTAATGCCAGGCAATATACATTAGTGGAGATTTCAGAGAATATGTACAAAACATTTATTCTAGCACAGACCTGTAAGATCTATGTTCAGAAGTCTGCCTCACTGCTGTTCAAGCTGTTAATGGTGACATTTAAAGCTCTGAAAAGTTCTGATTTTTATTTCATGCTACTGCTGTACTTACTCTTCTCATCTCATGTAATCCTGTTCTCACCCACCACAACTGTTACAGTCAGTAAGGGTATGCTTGTTAGTTGAATTAAATTTGAACACTTCATGCCAAACCCAGCATCAAATGAAATCACTTGCAAAACCCCCACTGACTTCACTGGGAATGAGACCAACTGGAAGAGCAAGGCTCCTGTGAGAGGCATGAATCACTGTCATTCCCATCCTGCTGAGTTTGTGAGAATGAGGATGAGATACTATTTGAAGGTCCTTCTACTTGTGTTTCATGTGACTCGCCACTTCTCTTTTGTTTTGCAAAATCATAAGAAAAGTTTTTTTACTGTCTGCAAGTAGCAAACTGAAGAGGCTGTATGAGTCACTGGAGACAGTTTTTGGCCAGCTTGGCTCGCAGACTGCCAGTGTCAGGGAAGGTTCACCGATTCTCCCCTTTCCGCTGCATAGCCATTCCCAAAATAACGTGGCAGTGCTAAACATAGTGATGCCGTGCTCTTTTAATAAAAGACAGTTCCTGCAGGGTGTACAAGCCACCACATTTGTCAAGATAAGCACATCAATATGAGATGTCATATTAGCCTAGACAAAGAGATTGAACAGATAGCTTTGTCAAACACCAAGCAGAGGGGTTCATTCAAACTGACAAAGCAAGGAATTTAAAAGTTGAACATACAATCTAGCTTTAACACATTCCATCCTCTTCTGTTTTCAAAGAGTCTCAAACTAGTAAGTGAGCTCCTGTGATATAATAAATTTATTCCTAATCTAAAATTACAATATTTCTGTCAATTCAAACCCCTCTGCTGTGCTTTTCAAAAATTCTGTAATGACTGTTAGTACATTTCAAATTATACATATGGATCTATACACCTTGGTGGATAGGGACCCTTCATAATGACATATGCACACAGGGTACAACTAACACACAGGCATAACTAATTGCCATATAGCTAAGTTGATCACTTTTCTGTTACTTACACGTAAGGAAGTTTATTCTTAATCCCAAGGGAAAGGACAAGGACACTGCCCTAGTGCTTCATCTGTCTAAAATTTTTCATGACTTTAGACAAATCCTTCGATTCCACATTTTAAATCAGGGACACAGAAACCCTATATATCATAGAAAATGCGAGATAGGGATATTTGTCATAAGCAAAACTAGAAACAATGTTCATATGATTCCTTCTTTAGTGAAAAATTATCTTGATTTCTTTGGTATTCCTTACACATAGTTGTGTGTATAGGCTTCATCATCCTACATATGGCAGAGACAGAAGCTCTGGGGGTGGGGAGAAGTATTTTCCTTAAAATGTGTCTTCTTTTCAGAAAGGTTTATGATCACCAAACTTTTTGAAAACAAGACAGGTTATCCGTGTGTGCAAGTGAAACTGGTAGTTAGACTTTCGTCACACTGCTGGTGGTGTCCCTGTTGAGGTGCGGTATTCACACAAAACCCCGCACTGCGTGGGAATTTTCCCACTGCTAGGTGGGAAAATTCAGTTCGGTTTTGGACCACAGAGCTCTGACTGAACTATGTCCTTTGGGGAAAGAAAAGAGCCTTCAAGGAACTACCAGAGGCCAGGCATTCCTCTTTTGCCAGGAACCTGTAAGTTTAGCTTTTCCTTCAAACTTAGAGCCTTGTGGAGGATGCAGGAAGGATTACCCTTGCAGGGCTCAGTCCCACACAGCTCCTTGGAACTGGAAACTACACATTCTCCCTCTCCTCTGCCAGCCACCACCATGACCAGAGCTCAGATCATAGAAAGGGGTCAAGAAAGCTGTGGAGCTGATACTATCCTCTCTCAAAACTCCATATATAATATACCTTAATGAGATCTCCCTCCCCTCAAAACTGAGAGATAATGAAACCTATGAAGATTTGCATTCAACATTTCCAGAGGAGACTGAATACACTTTAAAATATTCAGGAACAATTCAAATGCAAATATAATACAGTACTGTGTTATTCATATTCTGCAACATTTTGCCTTAATGGTCTGATGGGAAGAAGATCTTTTCCAGTTTGTTTTCTGTGAGTTCAATAAACCAGGACTTTAAAACAGCTGCCAAATATATGAGGTGCTACGTTTTCTTTAAAAGAAAACAGAGTTATGAAGTCAAACGCAAATTCAGTGGTATCTTATATAAAATACCTTTTCACATCCTGAACATTGCCTGTAGCTTTGCTAATTTATTGCCATGAAAATATTGTTACTACTTAATGCACTAGTACTTCTGTCAATAGGCAGCTTTCCCCAAGGCATATTTGAGAACGCTCTGCTAATCAGAGTTGATGCAGTTATTCTAAAGCAGCCGGGTCTTTAGAAAAAGGTTCATGTTTAATTCTAGTATAGGTGAGTGTTGCCATTTCTTCAAAGCACAATATTTTTAATTCGCTGAATTCATTTCTGTAGATAAAGTACTGATTACATTATCCAGCCCCAGCTTGAACCTGTGTATCTCAAAGCAGCATTTCTGGCATCTTTACCTCTTAACACTTAACTTATGTGAAATATTCCTCATTTTGTAGTGGCAAGGATTAAACAAAGACTTAATCAGAATCACAAATCTGTGCTATATCATCACCACATAACTTAAAAAAAATGTGTTTGGGTCTTTAAGCAGATACTCACTTGGATCTGACTTTTTAGTCTTCTGCATCTGCTTGAACTCTTGAGATTATGATCTCAAATGCAGCTGAATTTTTAGTGTTTGTTTTCCAAGTGTGCTGATAATCATGAACAGCATAGTGAGTGACAATGAGGTCATGTACATATGTCACACTACAGTTTTATTCTCTCTAATAAATACTGAAATCTACATGAGAATATCTTTACTAAGGCTAAGCAAATCATCTTAATTGGTGTGGGAGATTTAATGCATGTATGTTTTTAATGTACTTGCAATTCTCCGTAGATGAAAAATTGAATAAAGTTCCTCAAGAAAGAGGTCAGGCCATTTATTTCAATTAGAAATAGTAATGAAATTCCAGTAAACTATTAAATGTCACTTAATCTATATTCAGGATAAATAGAGTACTAAATTTCTCTTGGCATGTTCCACAACAAGGTACCCTACTTCTCTTTATATTGACAAAGTTGGTGCTCCACAGCGACATTTAGAGACTTTACTCCCAGTCAAACACTGCATGGACATAATCCATTTTGGAATATGCCCACCAAAGCAAGAAATATTGCCATATGGAGTTTAAGGCTATACTTCTCTGATCTGGCTGGTTCAGGTCAGTGCTGCATTTTTCTTCATTCGTCTTCACTGAAACGCAGTGGGGCTGCTCATTTTGGTTTCCTTCTACCATCAATTCATCCCCCAAAACTTCTACGTGGCAAAAGACCATTAACAGTGTTTCTACATTGGGCATAATTAACTTCCTAATTAAGGACAGAATTACAACCATGAATGACAATTTTTCTAAGCAGCTAGATGTTTTGACACGACAAGATGTTTCACTTGACTGTGGGTTCTTGTTTGAAGGGCATTCAATCCCATCACCTCCACAAGAAGTTTCTTCTAAGGCTACCAGCCAGCAACAGTAAGCTTGGTAGACAAACTAAAACAGAAGGCTTTGAGTATTAAGGAGCATTACCAACATGGAACAAAATCTGACTTCTGTAGAGTTCTCCTCAGTTACAGTTATGTTCCTTGGTTTATACCTGAAAAATATATAAGATGCAATATGAGAAGGTGAGGCCTCATTCTAATTCTCCATGGAAACAATCAAGATGGCTTATGATAATTCTCTACGTCTGAAGTCACCCACACATGGTTTCAATTCCAAGTTTGCACATCTTTAAGGGATTTATATTAAGCTCTGCTAAGTAATTGTAAGCCATTTCTGCCTGACTGTAATCAAACTAAATTAAACTAAAATTTACTCTGCCAATACTTTTCTATTCTGCCCACTCTGTTTCATCCTTCATCTGAAACTACAGCAAAAACAAAGGACAGCAAATGGATGCTTTTAACATCTCTACAGCCACATCCAATATTCATTTTTGATCTTTTGACACGTCTACTGCTCAGGTAGCTAGCAAAAGCTAGCTCTGCAGCTAGTAAAAGGCTCCAAACAAGCCAGAGGAGCAGCACTTGCAGTTCTCAGGGATGTTTTAAAATAAAACACCAAAATTCCCTGAGAACTACATAGCTGAGCACAAGAAGTATTCTTCAGGAAACAAGGGAAATGCATGTATACACACATACATATACACACCAGCATGCTCCTCCTTTTATGGATACTAATTTCAATTCACAGATATTAAGAGGAACAGAAGATGGCATTCTCCATGTAAGTCATGGAGGGAAGTAGAAGGCTAGATTGCAGCTCAGCAGAACAAGAAATGCAAATAAATGTCAAACAGGTCAGTGGCCTAGTGCCCCACTTCAGAATACCCACATTACAAGGATGTGTGACAAATGTATGCCAAAAAACTTGACACAAATTTCAAGCTGATTCTTTAATTCTGTGTACTGCAGAGAATACATCCAGTTTCTTTTGACATGCAGAAGCCTGTACACTGCATATTCTATATTAAAAATATAATGCTTAAATTATAGCCACTTTTTTCTATAGTTTGGCTTTGTTGTTTTTTTAGGCTTGTTTTGGGGTTATAATATGTTATAATATGGCTCTTTCCCAATTGAAAGAATACAGTATTTCATCTTTCTTGCTCTAAAAGACATCCAATAAATAATGTACAGTGACATGATCTTTTGCTATTCACTTTAAGCTGTTTTGGAGATGGATTGCTGCAGTATAGGGTGGCATTCAGAATAACGTATGTTGAGCAACACACACTCAGATCTTGCCAGTTTTATGATTTCTTATAACATGATACAATGTGAAGTGATTCACACTGAGGAGATGGAGAAAATTTTTTCTGTTGTTGTGAAAAAATGATGTTATATGCATTTATTAACCAAAATAAATACAGACACCACAGCCTGAATTAAAACTAAGAAAGTAAAGTTTGCTCCTCTTTCTATTTCAAAATATTGCATTTAAATTTAAACTAATTAAAGCTGAGTGATGCTTTCTGTGTAACATGAGCTTGCCCTGACAGTTAATCTACACTATTATCAGACTCATCAAATTAAAATAAGGTGAGCGAAAGAAGAAATCAATGCCAAAGATTTGAATTGCCTTGATGTCATATGCTAGCATCTTATAAATTTTACAATTCCTGTAGAAGAGTATCATAGAATCATTTAAGTTGGAAAAAACTTTTAAGATCATTGAGTCCAACTATTACTCAGCACTTCCAAGTCCACCATTAAACCGTGTCCCAAAGTGCCACTTCTACACATCTTTAAAATACCTCAGAGAGAAGGTAGAGGATCCACTTGGTGGGATGGAATTGGTAACTAAGAACATCCACGAAGTCAAAAGGAAGGAGTGAAACGCAGCTGTGGAGGTGGGTAATGTGGTGCAGCTACACTGATAAGCCAGAACTTCCATAGAATTTCTTTTATATCAGACATGTAATGGTAATTTCAGTCTCATGATGTACCACTTCAAAGGAGGGGGGAGGGAAAATCTCTCAAAAATGATACAGTAACTTTTGGAAGATGCAGTACCTAGACTAGATGTTCATGAATGTTAAATTTTGCACAATGTCCCTGATGTCATTAAACAGAAGTTTCAGGAAAAGGGAACAATAAATATCTCAAACCAAACAACTGTACTGTACTTGAGAAGTGATTAATGGGCCTCTATCACCAAGATGTTAAAAGATTGGAATCCTGAAATTTATGGTCTTATTATCTGCACCTCCATAATGTTATTCACACACACAGGTTCCCTACGACAGATTACTTATTCTCTATTTTAATTTGTCACATTTCTGTAAACCCAGAGGTGCAGCCCTCCCCAACAGCTTATATACAAAATAGTTTATATACATAAACTTTTTAGAGGTAAAAAGTACCCACAAGTTGAAAGTCAACTGCAACTGCTCGGTCTTTCTGAAAAATGAGACTTCAAATCATTAAAGAAAATACAGGCAAACTTGAGTCATCAAACTACTCTGAAGCACTTCATTGTGAACTGTGAAACCACCATGCATTATAATATCTCAGTTTGTTTCAAAAATTATATTCTTCTTCGTGGTGTTATTAATTTAATACTATTATTCCATTTATTTTCCGTATTCTGTTTTCATCAGGAAACCTACCAAAAATTTCCAACAAAATGACTTCTAACTCCCAGACCACATGAATTTTACATTTTAACCTTTTCAAAAATAAGAATTAGGTAAACACTGACGCTTCATCAAACAGAATGTACCCTTCTGAGATGTGCACTTTTCCGGACTTTCAGCAGACTGTGCTGACACAACCAGAGATTGACTGACCTGTGCTGGAGCAGCTGATGAATAGTTTTGACATTCACCAGTCACTACCATCTTCCAGTAAATAAATCCAGGTAACAGAAGGAGTTGTTTCTCCAGCCAGATTACCACTTGCTGCGGGAGCCACTTCACCAACAGCAACTGACACTAAAATATGACCGCTACCAAAAGATGAGAGAAGCCATCCCTCTTAAATACAATGGAAAAGTTTCATAGAAGAGAAAAAACAATCAAACAAACCCCCAAATCATTAAGACCAGTCCGTCAATTTCTGTTTTCCCACCTCAAGCTAAACTAAAAGAACTGCTTAATGAAAAAAAAAGAGGTAAAACCAAAACACAGCGCCATGCCATACTACCAAGGCCAAGAAGTGTTAGTGGATCCAGCCTTTGTTGGCCCCACTCCTCTTCAGACCTAGCTGGTGCTCAAGCCTTACCAGGTTCCCCTCCGAAAATGCCACTGGGCAACTGGAGGCATTCAGCACCAGCGCACGGCAGAGGCGGGACCAGGCCCTGCCAGACCCCGCATCTCCAGCCGCTGCCTGTGGCAGGATTCGTCCAGCGGCTCCGCTGCCCCACCGCACCTGGCAGCCACGGCTCCTCCCGGGGTGGCGGCCGGCGGGGACCCTCTTACCTTGTTGGAGTAGGGGGGTTTACTCAGATTGATGCCGTCGCGGATGAGCTTGTCCCGTATCATGATCTTCAGCTTCAGCCTGGGGTAGGCGGCCAGCCCCTCGCCGCAGGCCGCCCCCCGCCGTCCGCCGGGCCGGGACTGGGGCCGCCCCCGCCGGGGCTCCTCCGGGCCCCCCGCCCGGCGGGGCAGCGCCCGGCCGCGGGGGGCGCCGGCCGCGGCGGCGGCGCGGCTCCAGCGTGAAGTACAGCCCGCCGCGTCTCGTCCGCCTCCTTCAGCCGCCGCACGGCTTCGTGGATTCGGCGCCTGTGGTGGGGCACGGCCACGCCGATGGCATCCAGGTCCGGGTCGCCGATCTGCTTGCAGACCTCCAGGTCGTCGTAGCCATTATCGACGAAGGACTCCGCGTACTGAGGAAGCTGTAGGGTCTTCAGCCACTCGTAGACTATGTTGGTGCACATGCTGGCTCCAAAATAATAACGACTGCAACTTTGAGCACCGAAGCCAGCCTCCCCCTTTCCACTTTTCGCCAAAGGAAATAAAACCACAAAAACTGCGATGCAACTAAGACGTCTCAAAATCAAGGTCAAGAAAACAACATCCACCAGGAAAAGAAAAAAAAAATCCCTGAAGCAGATCAGCAGGGCACCGCAAGCACTGCTGAGCGAAATCCCCCTGCTTATTCCTCCTCCTGTTTTGTTACTACCAAGTAGAGCCGCTTTCTGCCACCGGAGAAGGAAGGCTCGGACTAGAGAGCAGCAAAATGTAAGGGTGCATCCCCTAAAATCCCAGGTCGCTGCTGCACAACATCCACCCACTTTCTCTGGAAGTAATTCGCAGTCGCTGTCTTTTTTCCCCCCTTTCTTCCTTTCAGTGTTAGTTTCTGTTTCTGCTTCTGTGTCACCTTCCTGAGCTCTGTCGCACGATGAATCTGTTTACTATGAGTAGCTGCTTTGGTACACGATCGTGCTGGGGGAGAGCCGAGGGTAGGATCCCGCACCCTCTCCCAGCAAGGGTGCCGGTGTGCAGTGCCCTCCTCTCCCGTGCCTCTCCCAGCAGCGGGCGCACGGAGGCTTTTGCTTTCCTTTTAAACGGGTCTTTTCGGATTAGGAAGAAAAAAGAAGGAATAAAAAAAAATTAATCCCAGTCACTTTTCCGAGTTACTTTCCCGGTTCCCCTTCATTCCCGGAATGATGGTTTAAATGAGCTTCGCCGGCAGCGAGACCAGAAACTGCTTTTCAATCCCACTTCTCCGCGCTGATGCCGGCGGTGCCCTCCTGCCCCGGCGGGGCACGCAGCCCTATGCCCAGCCCGCACAACTTTCCCTGCGCTCCCCTATCCCCGCTGGCGCTCCCAGCGCCCTACCCAAGCGCTGTCCGCGGCGGAGGGCGTCCGTGCGGGCGCCCTGGCGCTCCCGTGCATCCTCCGGCGGCGGATGAGCCGATCTGCAGCAGTCACCGCGCTGCCTCCCCGCCTCCCCGATGCCGGCGGAGCTCTTTCCCTCCCTGCCAACCAGTAAAGCTGACGGAACCGCTGCTCCCCACCCCGGGTCCTCTTTCCCTCTACCCGGGAGGCGCCTGACGCACACCGCGCAGATCTCCCTCCGGCTCCTCCCGGTTGCGGCTTCTCCCCGCTCCTCCTCCGCGCCACGCTCGCCCCGCTTTCAGCCCCCTGCCCCGACTCTCCGAGGTCTTTCAACTTCCCCGCCGGCAGCCGCGCCGGTCCACCTGCCGCCGGCGCTCGCCCGCACCTTGCCCGACCGGTAGCGCGGGAGGCGGTGTGGGGCCGGCCGGGGGCAGCGGCAGCCTGGCCGGGCAGCGTCTCGGGGCCCACCACCGCCTACGCAGGCTCTCCTGCGGGCTTGCCCTGTCCCCCGTTGCCCTACCGGCGAGGGAGAAAGCACCGCGCCTGGGGGGCACGGCCCGGGAGCTGCTCCCCTCCAGCGGCCCTTAGGAACGGCCGGGCCGACGGGCGGCGCGCTCCTCCGCGGGGGCACAGAGCCCTTCGTAGTCGAAGGGCGAACTCTTCGCGGGCGGGGGCGCAGAGCTTGTACCTGAGCCCGGCGGGGCGAGCCCCCGGGAGGCGCTGGCCCCCGCTGTCCCGTCAACCCGCCCGCCGGGGCTGCCGGGCCGGCGGAGGCGCCGCGCTCTGCCCGCCGCGCTCATCCCCCATGAACCGCCGGGCTCAGCAAAGCGCCCCCGCGGGCCGGCACGGGAAAGCGCCGCCACGGGCCCGGCCTGGAGCCGCCGCCACACCCTCCCTTTTCCGAATCCCAGCGGGGTGAGGCGCGGACCCCTCTGCATTTTAATTTAAAACTGGTTGAAACTTATTTTCTTGCCAAGATCCCTCCCTCTCTGGGTTGGGGGAAGCTGGGGACCGGCAGTGGGCCACCCACCTGCCTCCCGCAGCACAGGAGTACCGGAGGAGTGATGTGCTCCCTTTTGTAATTTGGAAGGGTTTATTCGTGACAGGGCCGTTTTTGAGCAGAAGTAGGCACACATTTGTCCTCAGGCTTCATGTAGTTCGCCACAGGATTGCGCAGCACAGCAGCATTCTCACAGAAACTTGCAATGCAAGGTGTTTGGGAAAGGTTAGCTACTTACCAGGGGTTAAAATGCAGCCTCTGGGTATAAAGCTTAGACATCACAGGTTCGTCTGCCAAAAGAGGAGTAAGGGAGGAAACACATTTTACTCTCTTTAAAATATTCCATCCCTCTTTTTTTTTTTTCTGTATCTTATTTTCCTTCCAGACCACATAATATGTCAAATCCTCTTCTCAGCCCAGAGACAGAGTGAAGCAGCAATTATCTTCTCTTCATAGACCTGGTGAAAGACTGACAGCACCAGCAAAATCAGCAGGGAGGTTCTGTGATCTGGAGCTGGAACTGATGGCATGAGAGGCAGAAAAAACTGACTGGTGCAGCCCATGTTTATCAGTCTTACTGACAATACATACAGATTTATATAATTTTTACGTGTGCATTTTGGAAGGGTCTTGAAAGGCTTCTGAAGTATTGCAAATGTTATAATTCAGATATGCTGGGTAAAAGGGTAGGATCCTTAGCTTCTGATGGGAGAAGCAGGAGAAGTGGTGCACCCCAATGGGACCGTGGATTCTGGCAGTTTACAAACATTGTGAAACTCTCTGGTTGTGTTTGGCACTGATTTTGGTTTCACAAAATGAGTTCACCTGGTAGCGAATACAGTAAAGTTTTATGTGACTTTGAAATACAAAAGTAAACAGCAATAAAAAGAAAATGTTATGTCCACTTTTAAAAAAGACAGAAGTCCAGGAAACAAAAGACCAGTCCACCTCACCTCAGTCCCTGGGAAAACTTTGGGACAAGTCTTTGGGGTAGTCATTATCACAGAATCAGAGAATATGCTGAGTTGGAAGGCACCCACAAAGATCATCAAGCCCAGCCCTTAGCCCTTCACAGGACCATCCCCAATAGTCACACCATGTGCCTGAGAGTATTGTGCAAACACTTCTTGAACTCTGTCACAATGTGTTGGGAGGCTAATTCAAGAGTAAAAAAGGAAGAAGAGCACAGAGTGGTAGAGCAGGAAATGAAGGCATCTTTTGAGTGGTAACAGCAAACTCAGTTTGAAAACCTCCTTTATGTGCTTTTTTATTAAGTGCAATGTTATTACTAAAAATGAAAAAAAATTATCTTGTATTCAGAAGAACCAAGTCCAGGTGAGATGCATGGCAGAAAAAATATCATTTTTCAAGAGGATTTGTTTTCTCCCCTGTAAGCTTTGCAGGCTCACTATAAAGAAAAACTGAGATTCCTGGCAGATTTCATCTTGTCCAACTACATCGTTCATGTAATACAATACAAATGCGATTCATATTGCTAAAAAATAGATACAGCATAACAACAACATATTTGCTCAGGAAATGTAAATGATATTTTAACTGAATCATTGGTTTAGGTATCCTTTAAACAGAGGGCACTATGCATTTATGCAGTGTACTAAGGAATGAAATAGTTTCATCATTAAACTTCTGTTCTGAATGAAATCTATGAAATCTATGAAATCTATTCTGTGAAATCTATGATTATATATCGGATAACATTATCTTACAATAATATATGGTCACTCATTTTCTATACCATGGGGTGTTGTATGTAGTCATTTTGCTTGGGATAAGATAAATAACAATGTAGCTTAATGCTAACTTACATCCAATAAATACAAAAATATATCCAGAAATCCTTAGAGTTGTTTATATTTTCTACCTTTATTAAGACTTACTTGATGTATGACATGTTAAGGAAGCAGCATGGGCCTTTGCTCTGGATACCTGAATACTGTTTAGTGTTTTGAATCAAATGGTGATATGTCTGATGGTTGAAAGAAAACTAGACGAGAACACAAACAGTTAGAAAAGTACTCACATAGTGGATGAATGTGAGGAAGACTCTAAAATGAATATAATTCCGTTAAGATATTTGTGAAAGTGTTCAGCTAGGAAAGGAAACTCAGATTCACACACCAAGTGAGGTAGTACCCCATGATTTTGTTGCAAAGAATAACATATAGTGAATGAGTGCAAGCTAATACTTCTGTGCTTTTTTAAAACAACAGAAGCAGATTTTCAAATACTTTTCTAGGGTTTCCACTAAGGCAAAAGGTGAATAATTCACTAGAATGAATGGAACTGCTCATGCACAATGACAAATGTTTACAGAACCAGGCTATTAGTTTAGGTAAATAGAGCTTGTGTGTAAAATGTTGTGCTTATATTTGACGGTACCTGGTATACACTGGAAAAGTGTCCAGAGGGAAATAACAATGATGGTGAGAGAAGGTTTGAATATATCCGATGTCTCATCTAAAGTGTTAATCCTAAAATATATGGCAACCTAACTCAGCATCTAAAGGAAGATTTGCCCCTGTAAACACTGCAGAGAAATAAACTTAAAACTTCAAAAACTGGTACACATCATGTCAATTCCTACAGCTATACTAACTCTAATGGAAAGTACTGGCTGTTGAGTGTTCTGAAGATTTTTTCCTCATTAAAAAATCAGATGACCATTATTTTAAGTACTCTTTTGTAGACAACTAGGACATTTTAGATTGGAAAGGACCCCTGGGAGTCACCCGGTTCCATATCCCACTCAGAGCAGAGCTAATTGCAGACTCTGATCAGGTTGTAGACAGGTTCGCCCCATTGACTTCTGAAAATCCACGGGGATGGAGGTTCCTTAGTATCTCTGGGTGACCTCTTCCAGCACTGACCCATTCTCACCAAGAAGAATTTCTTCTTCTTGTCCAGTCAAAGCAATGGTGACCTTTGTCTTGTGTTCTTTGCTGAGCACTTCTAGGAAGGGTTTGGCTTTGTCTTCTTTATAGCTTTCTCCATAGGTAATGAAAGACTGCAGTTTGGTTCCCTTTGCCTTTTCATTTTCAGGATAAAAAATGAAGTTCTCCTATTTTAATATTTTGTCATCAGACAAAAATCTGAAAAGATGCTGTTTGTGAGGTATGTAAGTGTAAGTTTTATCGGAGAAAAGAAAAAAAATCCCAAAACTCAAAGGGAGACTAACAAGAACATCACAATCAGGAATTTATATGGGATTTAAATATAAAAATAGAATTGCTTACAAAACAAATCTATCACTTAGATCTTTATATTAACAAAGCAATGTTAATTGTAAAGCAAACTTAAAAATATACAAAAACATGACCCCCACTCTAAATTTACTCACTTTGTTTTTAATAACTTAATGCTCACTGAAACTGTATAACTGGGAATGTAGAAGGATCTAGCTCAAGAAACATCCATTTTTCTCTGTTGTGAATGTAAAATTATTTTGGATTTGAGAGTGCATTTAAAACAGAGCAGCTATTTTATTTACTATGATGCTCCTTTACCATAAAAATTTACAGGCATTATTTCAGTTCACTTCCTGAATGCGATGGAGAAAGAAACTGACTAAAAATGGGAATAAATATCCAAATCAAGGCTACCATTTTTCTCAGACCAAGTTCTGTAACAAGAATTCAGTCTAAAACTCTATCCTATTTTCCTCACTAACAAAAAGAGCTAATTTCATTAAAAAATGATTCCCTATAATAATTTAGAATGGGTTTGCCTTTACAAACAAACCACTGACCAATTCTCATTGCTACTAGCTTTGAGCTAGAAGGTAATGCTGATATGGCGTGCACATGGTTGAATTTTACCCGTACTCAAAATATTTTGCTTCACACTGAATGCTGCTTAAATGAACTATTTATTGTAGGTAAATAAAAGGAGAAATCCTTAATTATTACTTATAGTCACATTCCTACTACTACGTAAGTTGTGGAAGTCCCTAGAAGTACCAGCTGAATATCAGTACAGTGGGTAGAAAACCAATATTTACATTCTCACAGTTTACAATCTAGTGCTTCCATGTGATGCTGTCTTGAAATCATAATGAATATAAAGCTTTGCTCTCTTGGTCATTTACTTTGGTTTCCTTTCTTCTATGAAATTCCATTTACTCTTCTTCATCGAGAAGAGCTTCTTCATCAGACACATGCACAAATCATGAAACAAAAATCTTTATGTGGCTTTCAAGTTGGATTTTTTTCCAGTAAGAAATTGAATTTAGAGCATACAGCTAATGCCTAATAAAATTGAACTCTCAGTCAGCATAGTAATATGCCTTAAACAAATATGCTATGAAAATCCACAAACATCAGGCACCAGGTTTCCAGGACACCAAAGCATTTTGTTGAGGGGGAAAAAAAAAGTAAATATGCATTAAAACTGTGTTCTTAAACTTCTTTCTATTATGGACATAGCTGATAGTAGGGACAGGGTCTTCCTATTACCTGTTGGCATATGTTCAATTCCCTTATTATCTGGGATCTTTCTCTAATCATGCCATTCTTCCATCCTTCCTCCATGTCTATTATCTTAACCAATTTCCTGCGGTTCTTTGTGCCTTGTGAACTGTGTTATTTCTCCTATTACCACCATTCCTACTCTTTTGCTTCACAGTGTCTCTGCTGAATGGCTTTTTTCATAACACTCCTCACTTTCAGTTATTTTCTCCTTCTCTTCCTGTGTCCAGATCTGATTCTTTCCCCCTGTAGCTCCAACAAAAATAGTTAAGTTGGAAAATTTCCTTTTAATGTTTGCCCCGTTCATGTATTTATTTTTCACTTGGGTATCTGCTACCTAGACAGGATATTGAGCTAGAAGGACTTCTCATCTGTTTCAGTGTGGCCATTGCTAGGTATGGTTTTCATGAAGGGTGAAAGTACCATCCTAACTTTACTATTCTCTCTTAAGCTCAGCTTCTGTAGATAGATTAAAAAAAAAAAAGAGCTTCCTGAATGGTACTTCAAACACAAGGCGTGAAAATGGGAACTGTGTAAGGTAGAAATAAGCAAGAGCAAAGTTAATACTTATTCTGTTTCTTGAAGGTCATTGAACAGAAAGTTCTTCTTGCAGGAAGAAGTCAAGATTATTATCCAGGTGAGTATCAGGTAAAAATTCCTGGAGTGAAGCAGCACTGCAGGTTAGTGGTTGGGATTTTTCCTCTTATGGACTTGAACCTATCACATCAGCAGGACCAATAGTCCTGGAGGAGGAGAAGTAATCAGCTGGCATGAAAGGGTACAGCACAGGCCAAGTATATTAGACCATCTGAAGCAGCTAAGGATTTGGCTCCTGGATTTTAAATAAAGTGTCCTGATAGTGCTGAAATGCTGAAGAACTTCCACCAAGAAATTAGAAAGCTCCCACTATGCCATTTTAAAACAAAGACAGGATAAAGTGTTCGGATTTATGCAAAAGGTTTTCTCCAAGTAATCAATGTTTGAAAGAATCAAATATTTCCCTGAATTCCCCCAGGACAGTCCCATTCTGGATGAGTAATAAGAAATTAATCATCCTGTCAAAATAAATGCTGTGAGACCTTTTAGTCATGCTCTCCCCTCTCTCCGTAATAGATTTTTGTCAGTCATTCAACTAGGTCTCCCAAAAGACAGTGCTGCATCCCAGCTCCTGCCCTTTGTGTAGTCTTTATTTTTTTTTTCTCTCTGGGACTCATTCTGCTATTCCTTGGTGTGTCAGGAGTCAATCACGCATCACAGGACCCCAACCCATCACACCCTCCTTGCCTCCACTGACTGCCACAGCATCAGGCAGCACCAGCTCTTCATTAAGTCAGTGTTGATTCCAGTCGTCCTGCAGCTGATACCCAGTATCTTCCTGACACAAGCAGACACAGCTGGTGCATGCATGGGGTTTTAACTCTTTAGGTGAATAAATACAAGGCTAGCAGAATATAATGTCAGGGAATTAAAAGTTCTCACAATCATATGAATTCATTTACACTACACATATTTCTGCTAAAGTTGATATAACAGTATAATTAGAAATGTGAGTAAGAAGTAACTAGTGTTTTCTGTCCTGAGTCATGACAGCTAAAAGAACCTTGAGTTTTTCCATAGATACAGAATCAGGATGATGGTTTTTTTCTCTCCAGGGAACACATCCGTCTTTGTATTTTTGATGCTTTAGATTTTAATTTCTTTTTCAACAACCAATAGCTCAACAGAAGTTTTCTTATCTTTGCATTACTGGCTCTTCATTTCTCTATAGCAGCTTCCATTCATTTACAAACACTTCCATTAGAGCGAACCATCATCTATCTTTAATTATCAGTTTACGTTTGAAGTGAATCTGGGAAGACTGTCGAAGGGTTCAGACCTTGGCTGCAGAAAGCCAGACAGATCTGCGGATTAACCTCTGCACCTCTGGTGGGAGAAGACAGGAGAAAAATGAGTTATACAGCCAATAACTCTCAAATTTAAAAAAATACCATATGTGCAGAATCACCGATGCTTTTTAACTCTGGAAGTGTTCTTGGGGGAATGAAGAAATGGTTTCTTCCCTTCCAGGCTTCTGTAGACTTTTACATCTCACCCACTTTAGCTGAGTATGCATTGCAGGAATGTTGTGGAAGTGAAAAAGGGATGCACACAAGATGATCCAAGCTTTGACACCAGATATGTAAATGGTACATATCCATGTCTGATCTAGACACGGATCAAAACTTGTCCAGAAACAGCCTCATTGACAACCTTGGCATTTATCAACTTCCTGATTTCTCATGATTTCAGGTGGCCAAATTCAGAAAATACAGTTTTAAGTCTAAAGCACTACGTCTTGAGCATCAGAGAAAGGCTCTATCTCAGCTTGATGGACTAAGGACATTTCTGAGCTCCCAGGTTTTCAGGTGAATTCTCCAGCTGTGTTGCAACCTCTTACCAGAATAGAATTTGGGGTCCAGGTAGTTTGAATTAACTCATATGATAAGAACTGCAGTCAAACAGTCTGGAAGACAGCTATTGCTAATGTCAACCAAAACCTTGATTAAGATATTTGAGAGACCAGGAGTCCAAAGTATGCCATGAAGCACCTTTCCATCTAACAAGCCTCTGCAATTTTTGTAATGATTTGAGACAGGTCAAATCATCTCCTCATAAAGTTCAAGACTCTGAATTGCAATTAAGATTCAAGGTTTGATCTAAAGCTAACATAATGATGGATTAACTTAATTTGGATTAATCAAATAGGGCAATTAGAGCAATTCCTGTTTCATTCAAGCCCAATTGAAGTCCAGGTGGAAGATTAATGCATCTTTACCTCTGAGCAGTCTCAGCCTTAGGAAACTAGCATTGGTTCAGACTGGTCAGCTGAAGTGTCAGAATTATCCAGCAGAGATATGCTGTAATGAATAATTTTTCCTCTTTTCACTTAATATAGAAAGCCAACTCTTTCTAGTGATGCTAGTCAATAAATTATGAGGTAATCTGTAGTTTACCTTTCCATTATCAGGCATATAAGATACTGTTGTGAACATCCCCTGTCTTTATATAGTAAAAACTTGCCTTTCTCATGGCAACAAAAATCAAACCAGGGAAAACTTCACCAGCTCCAGTCCAGGCAAAACATCCTAACTCCAGTGTAGGGCTCATGGGTTTTGTGTTACAAGCTTTTAACAAAATCCCGTCTCACATAAATGAGCTCTTTCAGAAAAAGATAGTCTTCTATGGATGCTTTCAATCAGAGCTTTTAAATTCCTGAAGTCCATATTTCATATTTTCTCTCTTAGCCATTGCTATGCTGAGCTACCCACTGCACATCTACTGGAATTGCAAGAGGGATCATTGGAAGTGGCATGTTGCTAAGTAAGAGCAAGAGAGATGCTAAAGATTTTTGTGAATTAGGTAAGGAATACAAAATGGAAGATCTTATTAATGAGATGAAAAAAACCTGTAGAAGTGAAACATTTATATCTCTATGGTCTGCGTAGTAATTCAACCTTAACACATGAATGTACATTTTAATGAATAATTAATTTCATAAAAATTTTAAATGAAATTTTGAAGGCACTTTCTACAAAGCATGTAGATAAACCTTTGCTATGCTAGAAGGCTTCACTAAGCTTCCAGAATAAACTAAATCTGAACACTTGTTTACTCCTAACTGTGGTGTATAGAAATGAACAGTGTTTCTAGATGCCAGACCAAGGAAGCTAGGGGGTTTCAGAGCTCTGAAAAATAAAGATGGAACACCATATTATATTAATTTTGCCTCTGCCTGAAGTACAAATGGAAACTGTGTCTTTTTCCACTGCAAACTGAAAATATTTAGTGCTACTCTTTTAATATTGTCTAATCTGGCTTTTGGTCCAACAGTCTCTGCGATTCCCCTAAAACATTGCAGCAGTTTTCAAATATGTGGCTTCTAATGCTAATTCTGATTGTTGTTTAAAGACATATTACTCCATTTACATATCATAACTGCTCATCAGACATGCTGTTTTATATGCTAAAATAAACATAAAGAAGGACGTGTTGCTTTATTTACTTACCTCCCCCTCAAGGAGTAGCAGACACCTCAGACTTATGGAATTGCACATCCCTTGGAAATATTCATGCAGAAACCCCAGCAGTATATGTGGTACCTGCCTATCTTCATTTAATGTAATTGTATTAAAAGGTTGCTGAAGTAAGATCTTATTATAGAACAACAACAAAAAGGAACAGATTGAACAGGAATATTTACTATTGTTTTGGCAGTGCATAGTTCAGCCTAATTTTGGGGATTTTAATTTCATGAGGGAGAATGGAAAAGCTTCCTTATTTCCTCAGATTTTTATTCCTAGAATAGACAAGAAAGAGAGAGGACTTGCAGCAATCATTCTTGACAGTAGAGCACTGTAAAAATTGTAATAATGTTTAGAAACTGGTAATGGCAATATCATTTTTATACTTTACAACAGGGACACCACAAATACATCTGTCTCTGTTAAAAGCAATACCGCTGAACCAAAGCAAGTGACTGACGTGTAGCATTCTGAAGATCACTGAGGTGAGTTAAGCATTATAAATTCAATTTTGTTTTGCTTCAAATGATTTTATTTTCTTTATAAAAAATATTTTTCCAGTTTTTAAAGGGGGAACTGAGCAGTTCAATTAATTTTATTTTCCTTTTTGGTTGCAGAAGTTGCTCTTGCAGACTGCACTGCCTAACCCAATGTCATCGGCAAATTATCTCAAGCACATCTTGAGCAGTTCTGCATATTTCAGCACAAGTTTTCTTTGAAAAGATGACTTATGTAGATCCATCTGCAAGAACAAGCTCATTGGGGAATTTGACTTTAACAAGCATTTAAATGTCTTGCAAAATAGAGGCAGACTCTGAACCCGAACTAATTTTCTTTTTAAATAGTGTTAGATGATTATTATTGAGCAGAAAAGGAAGGAGGGGTAAAGCATGCCTGGAAAGCATTACTGCTGGTCACTGGTCTGAACTGCTTTGAAAAGAATTATTCACTCACTTGAGCAGATCTTTTTTTCCAAGCATTCCAGAATTCATACAGATTTAAAGCACTTTCAGATCAAGTTTTTGGCTCTGATTAGCTATCTCCATTTTGTCAGTGTAACATTCACACCACTACATACAGCTTTACTAGAGATCAAAACTAATTATTATTCATGTTTTTGAGAAGTTGAAGAATAGTTGCTTAAGAGATTTAACTCCTTAAGAGAACTGCCTACTATTTTTGCTTCTGTAGCAACCACTGTGCCTTCAATCCAAAATATTCAGAAATCATGAACTGTGTCTGATGTTTGATGACATTAATTTCATTTTCATGAGAGCTCTTTGTTTGTTGAGAGTGTAGAGGTCCTTTTTGTTCCTCTTTTTTGTTGCTGGTTTTTGTTTTGTTTAGAAAGAAATATAACATTTTCACAAAATCGCTTGCTCTGCGGATTTGAAGTTTTAGTAAACTTTGCCAGTGAAAAGATTACTGGATGCCAGTGGGCATCCAGTTTGCCTTATGTCTACTGTGATCTTGAAAAAATCTATTGGATAGTACATGGTAGCCCTGTGCAAGCTGGAAAAGAAGAAGACCTAAGATATTTAATTATTTTGTTCTGATATGTCTGTTTGGACTTAATATCTCTTCTTATACCTGCAAATGGTTAGAATGTATGGGCAGGTGCATTAACAGTGAGCTGCCACTGTAGTCAATCTACCCCAAATGTGGCATGCACCCCCTCCCTCCCCAAAACTGAGTAAAATATCAGGTAAATAGAAAACATTGGTAGCATCATGGTAGCACATGCAGTGATCATAATAATCATAGAACGGTTTGGATTTGAAGAAATTTTAAAAATCATTTAGTTCCAACCCCACTGTCATAGGCAAAAACACCTTCCACTAGGCCAGGTTGTTTAAAGACCTGTACAACCTCAGATCCCTGACACTTCCAGGCACTATGCATCCACGTCTTGGCTGGGCTAGCTGTTGCAGCGCTTAAGCCTTGCAGTAAAGAATTTCTTTCTAATATCTAATCTAAACCTACTCTCAGTTTGAAGCCATTCCCCCTTGTCCTATCATGACATGTCCTTGTAAAAAGTCCCTCTCCAGCTTTTCTGTAGGCCCCCTTTAGATACTGGAAGGCTGCTGTAAGGTCTCCCCAGAGCCCTCTATTTTCCAGGCTAAACAACCACAGCTGTCTCAGCCTTTCCTCATAGGAGAGGTCCTCCAGCCCTCTGATCATATTTATGGCCCTCCTCTGGACTCACTCCAATAGGTCCATGTTCCTCTTATTTCAGGGGTCCCAGAGCTGGATGCAGCACTACAGGTGGGCTCTCAGCAAAGCAGAGCAAAGGGGGAGAATCACCTCCCCTGATGCAGCCCACCTTCTCTTGATGCAGCCCAGGATATAGTTAGCATTCTATTGCTGTATTTACTAGAAACAGATATTAGTATATTAGCAGTTGTTTCTGAACTTTCTTGCTTCCCACTTGAATGGCAGAAAAAATTCTCAGAGATCCAAAAGAGCTGCAGGAGTGAAACTCTGAACATTTGATCCTGCCAAGGCTACCCAGCGTCTTCACCCCACTTTTGGCTTAACCCCATATATGTTCAACACAAACACAGGGCTTTGCCTGTGTAGCTGTTCCTAGGAAAGGATAGAAATAAGCATTACTGCTCCCCTGCCTTTCATCCACCACAAACAGCCCAGCAGTCATCTGAGTAGCAGGGACTTGTCATGCCTGCCTTCATCAATAATTAAATGGAAATCTTGATTGCCATTAAGAAGATTTTTTTGCATTTTTGCTAGGCTGTAACAAGCATTTCAACTGTTCATTTGTGTTAATGTTGCAAGATAGGGTGTAACCTGTAGACTAACTAATTAAATGCTCTTTGATTTTGAGTGAAGTGTTTGGTACAGTCTAGACAACAGAGTCTAATTAGCGCTGGATGTTTAATGGAACTAAAGACCCATGAAAAGCAAAAGGTGCTGAAATAAAAAGTCCGTGAGAGACATCTGAAGATAAATGAGAGTGAAATAAGAAAAACAAAATAACCCTTTGCTGTGCTAGAAATGCCATTCGCCTCAGATAAAAACACTATATTAATTATGAAAAATTGAAAAAAATCTCATCAACTCCAATGTCCAGCTGTTTAGGGTAATATAATGGAAAGCTATCCAAAACACATTATGTCAGCAAGCAACAAATTAAGGCATTTCACACTATCTCACTTCATTTCATTTCTTCCAGGCAACAAATCCACTCCAGTATTTTTACAACAGAATAAAAACTCCATGTGTATTGCTTTGTGAGCTATGATTCACAGCCTCTCAGCAGGAAATAGAATGTTTGCCTTAGCAGCACCTTCTTCTGTCTGTAAATGTAGCCAATTTGTGGTTTTCCTTAGCTGAGAAAAATGTGTATGCAACTTTCTACCAGTATGTAGTTAAATCTATAAATTTATAAAACAAAATAAAAATCTCTATAGATGGGTCTACAGTGTAGCTTTAAATGAATAAAATTTTATTCAATGCATGTGTTCTCTCTAAGAAGGGATTAAGCTGAATGGTTTAGGAATAAGAAAGCTAGATTGCACCCCCAGCTCTGCACTAATTCTTTGGTATTATCATCTGCTGAAGACCTGGGAGCAAACTGTACCAAATCAATGCTAAAAGCTATGGCCCATTTAGTTTTTCAGCACCTCTGGCTCCCTGGCACCACCTTTTTTTTGCAATGGGGAGTTAGTTTTAGTTTTAGGTTTGGAGGTACACTTGGGGTTTTTCCCTTTTAGGGCTTTTCAGTGTATTTTCATTTTATTCTGAAGGAAAGAAGGTGAACAATGAAGTCAGGAGGCCAGTAATATACTGTATGTTTACATTACTAGACTAGTCCCTTGATAGGGTGATTAAAAAAACAAACCAAAACAAAAAACCAAAGCAAAGCTAACACCCAGAGCAATTGCAGTACAAAAGCAGATGCCTTAATCCTGCAGCAGCATGTCAGTGAATGTATAATCCAGCCTTGCTTTCTAAGAAATACCATTTGCCTAATGATGTACAGCATCCCTACCTAGTGGAATACAGTAGGGCAAGGATCCTTACAAAGGCAAGTCTTCCTGAGGAGGGTTGTGTGCCCTGAGCTCTTCGGCAGACTGCTGGGAAGCAGAGCTGTGCTGTGGGTTAGTGCAATGCAGAATTGGCACCTGGCCTGTCAGGCATGAAGATCAGTAGCTTGAGCAGCTCAGACTTTGTTTAGCTGTCATGGGGCAGGAGTAAAAATGTCTCAGTGGTTCAAAACCTCTTCTGCCTCTGAGCTCTGTGGCTTTTCTCTTCACACCTCACAGTGTCACACTGTATTGTGACACTGCCCACAATGCAGTGTCAGACAATGTTTGCACCTTCTACACACAGCCACTGTACCCTCTTCCTTCTCTTCAAAACACAGAAACTAGGACAAAATATTCCACGGAGCTGAACTCCTGTGCAACAGGGGGGCATGCTCCCTGGTAGAGGTCCCAGTAACTCTTGATTAAGGTTGTTGGGCAGGGCTTGCTCATGATGCCCAGGAGCTGCTCCAGCCGCTGAGAAACTCACAGGGGTGTTTGGAATCTCAGTCTCACATGGGCTTATATGGAGCCTAGGCCCCAACCCCAGTGAATCATGTATGACCAGACCCTCAGATACAGGCTCCATACCAAAGGTCTCTCTGCCAAAACAAGTGCAATATGTTCTGCTGTGCTGTCTGTTTTGCTTCATGGGCTTCAGGTAGGCTGCCTTTTCATTTTTGGATTGTTCTTATATTGTTCTTATATTGCTGCTTGAAGCAAAGTCCAAGTCACAACAACTGCAAACCAGAGTGTTAAAGTCACTGAACCCCGTGTCCTTTGGCCATCAGTACAGAAATGTCTGGCTGCTTCACAGCCCACCACAGGCAACTTCTTACAGAACGTGTCGTTTCCACGTGTATCATATGGAGACCTATATGTGGCTTATGAGGGAAAGACCGCAAAGGTTGCTGGGATGGTTTTTGTATGATAAGGGCAGTCTTAGAAAGCCAAAAAGTTTTGTTTACATATGCACTGCATCTACAGGCAGCCTTCTCATCACACCCATGTTTTCCTGACAAAGGAAGTGGTTAGTTCAAACCACCTCAAAGCCAGGGTATGAAATAAAAATTCACAATTTGGACATCTGTCGGAAAATTAACTGGATATTCGGTCACACGTGGGACATTGCTGCTACACGTGACAAATTCAGCATGTATAAGGTTATTATCTCCCAACTTCTTCTGCTTAACACTTACCACTTTTTTTTCTATAAACTTGGTAGAGATCAGTAAATGCTTGGTGGGCATCACAGAGCAGCCTTGGAGCACAGGAGCTGGTTTCCTTCTTGTCAAAACCAAACAAAAATATGTGCTCTAGCAACACATTGATGTACTTCACCTGCACATTGGAGTTCAGCCCAGAGGACCAGAATCAACCTAGTCCAAAACAACCTTCCTGACATGGGTATAGTCTGAAAGTCAGATATTTAACACTGAGTGTTTCTCTCTACAAATATATTTCTATCTTTCTATTCAATCTTTCTATTACTATTTTCTAATACAGCTGTAGCCACACTGCTCAGACAGTGGGTTAAATGCTTTCACCTTCACTACTTGTCAATCTTAAAGCTACTCCTATTGCTGAGAAAAGGAAAGAACTGACTCAGCAGTCAGAGCAGCAGGGTTTCATACAGATCAGCACAGCACACAAGGTGGCACCATATGTTCCTGCCCTTCAGCATCTAACAAATATCAATTAATTCCAGCAGGCATCAACACAGAAACAAATACTAATTAGAGATTTGGAGGAAGTGGTGGTATTAGCAGTCTAAATATTGGGGAAAATTCATACTATGCTTAGAGGCACTTGAAGGAGGACAAACTGAAGGTCATTTGCATATTTGCATTAAAAAAGCTGTGATAGCAGTCAGCCACTCCCTGCTCTCCACAAGATGCTGAGCCAGAGTTAGCTTGGTCAGAGTTAAATCACAAGAGATTTGAAAAACAGGCTTAGAAGCTCATATTGGGTACAATGAAGAACAGCAAATGAAGAACAACAAAGGACAAGCTCCTGTGTGAGTGGCTAAAAGGAACAAAACATTGAGCTACAAGAAAGATACCTTCACTCGGGAGTTTTGTGAATGTCATAGAGCACCTTGGTGCTAATTATATGTAACTAAGAGAAAAACAAATAATCATTTCTTCAAAAGTACAAATGTATGTAATTTCAAGTATTTTGGGGAATACATCCCCGTTTATATACGCAACAAATTTTAACCTGAATTTACTTGAAGTCTTTACAAGACATTTATTTTCTGTGGCTGGGAAGCTTACATGGGCACAAGGAAGAGGGGGTTTAAGAGCTCTTATTTTTTGTTTGTTCGTTTGTTTTTGGGGGGGGGCATTGTTTGTTTGTTTTAATTAGACATTTGTTATATCTGTTAACAAAATCTGCTGTTTTCTTTGAAGTCTTTTAAGTACTATGACTTTATGACTGGACTCTATTGGCAACAGGAGAGTGGAAGTTGCAGCTAGGGGCTCTGTTTAAGTGAGCCCTAGCAGTGGATGGAAACACTGTAAGGTCAAGTTCAGCCTTAAGAAGTTGTGTCCCCAAGATCTTTCAAAATTTCCAGTCCAGAGATTAGAATATCAGCAGCAGTGACATACTCTTTAATCTGTGCAGTTGATAAAAAAAAACAACTAAAAACCAATAACAGCAAAAACAAAACAATAAAACCCCCAAAACAACAGAAAGAATCAAACCCAACACAGATTTAAATTCAAATCTATATTTTGAAAGGTAGTAAGAGGAAGAAGGGCTGGAGTGCCACAGCTATGGAAAAGTGGCTTTCATAACAGTGACCACAACTTAACAAAGTCACTGACTCTTGTGAAATTCCAGTCCTTCATCTACAACCTGTCAGACTATTTGTATTGGAATATATGCTGGCAAGCATAACTATTTGCACAGAAAAAAAAACGTTAAGAAATAATTACTGAATTGCCAGGTGTATTTTCATAGAATTTAGAGGTTTTCTTTTCCCTCAGTGCCAGTGCAAATGAAGTCTCTGGATATCAACACCACAAGTATTTCTTTTGAAGCAGAGGAAAGTCATGCCACTGGTGGCTTGCCCTTCTCCATCTACTATTCTTTGTTTTCCAAGGTAGGTTAGTGCAGTTCTCTTTGCTTTTCTCTTTTGTTTTGGTTTTGATTTTTTTTTCTGTAGAAACTTTGTTAATGCTAGAGGGGAAGTGACAAAGAGCTAGTTCAAGCTGAGAAGATGAGAAATGTGGAAAACTTTACTCTTAGGATGGTTTTCATGACTAATTAAATAAAAACAACTGGAGCAACAAGACTACTGCAAAGTCTGCATGTCATCTGCTTTTCATGTGGATTAGTGCTGAGAATGAAGAAATTAAATGGATGAAGCTCAGAAATGTAGACAGTACCCTGGAACACCACTCATGTAATTATTTGAAATGAAACTCCTCAAACTTGAATTAATATCTGGTGCTGGGTGTTTCTGAAGTCACAGCTGTTTCTTTATGAGGAGGGAGGCAAGGGGAGGAAGACTTCAGCATTGCTGTTTGTGCTTAACTTTCCACAGTAATAACAGATCTCCAAAAGTAAATCACAGATCCAAAGTATGGCCTTTTCAGTGTCTATCAGTTCATACTGCTTTGAAGACTAGGAGTGGCACAAGGTCACCAAACTTCAAAAAGCATACAAAAAGCCCCCTAAATGCTTAGAAGAGAAAAAGCCCTGAGGTTTTAGAACAGAAACTTTTGCACCAAGGGCATTCACAAGAACATACCACCTCCTAATCCTGAAAAACTGAAGGTCATGTGAAACCTTGGGGGCAGTTTAGCGGTTAGACAAAATGCAGGCAAAATATCAAAACAAATAGTCATTATACCAGTCACTAAACATCATTTCCAGTGCATTTTTTTTCCTCTCTTCTTGCCTTCCTCAGTCTAGTGGATTCTTGAAGACTTCACACATCAAATCATCTACCTTATAGGAAGGTATGACCAGACTTTGTGCCATTGTCACCATCAACAGCTTCCCTATTCACTCTAATAGCCCAACACTGATTTTCTTTTAGCTCAGGTCTTTTCTTTGATCCAAGGACTCTAAAATTCCCTGAACTAAGCTTTGCTGGACTTTTGAAAGAACAGGTAATATTCAGGGATATTATTGAACCCAATCCCAATGTCTAAAAGAAAAGACAATACTCAGAGGATGGCCAGAGCCTGTTTTACATTCTAAGATCATTTTATTCATGACCTAGACCAAAGATATATCTTAATCCTTGCAGGAAGTTTAAGTGCATAGACTTAGTTGTATCTGAGAACTCCTGTGTGTCATTTGAAAAAAGAACCAACCAAACTAGAAGACAGTAATGGATTCTAACCAGAGAGTACAAACCAATGAGTAGCCTTACAGTCACATATTTTAGTGCTCTAAAGGACAAAAAAATTGGGTTTGCAATTCACATTGCAAACTTCACTGGGGGTTTTAAAAATCCTAACCTCCAAACCTGGCCTCCAGGTATGTTTCCTCCTTGGTGGAAGACAATGGAGAAGCTTGAACTGCCAAAAGACTCTTAAGCAATGAATGAAAAAAATGCATTTGTGTGGATATTCTGCTCTCAGGTAGGTGAAATTCAATAGCAGAAAGTAAATGTTTTGTATTGCCTTTTTTTTTCTAAAAAACCTCATCATTTGTGATAGAAACTCTAAAATGCTTACTCCTAATAAGATATGACTATGATATTTGGTAAATACATGATATGAAAAGAAATATCATTACTGCTTTACTTGTCCATCAAAATTCTTAAGATACTTTTCAGGCTTTGAAAGAGTCTCTCAGGAGAGTTTGGTAGAAAGGAGGGTGATGCTTTTGCAATCCGACTGACAGCTGGAAAGGCAGCAGCAATTTTTCTACTGAATTCAGGTTGCTGTATGATAAATGCTGTTTTGAATTGAAAGCTTGATATATGAATGTAAATTGTTTGCAACAAGAAAAGCACTGCTGACCAAAGGACACAGGTTATCAAAACAATATCACCCCAGTCCTGCTGTCTTCAGCAATTCTATATCTAACAACAAATCAAAGGAGGAGTTTGATTCATCTTTTGTGAACAAATTGTAATTTGTGTCTGTAGATCATTTTATTCATGACCTAGAATGGATTTTGGAATTGGGATTTGTAACTGGATTAGAAGAATGGGCACTCAGCTCTGTGCAGTGGCACTGGGGGAGTGCCCATGTTTTGTTTTGTTTCCCTGTCAGTTGGTTCAGGAGTCTGAGGTTTGTAGCTCACTACAAAATGGCACTGACATGACCAAAGCATTTGCCATATTCAGGGATGAATACACAAGCCACTTCTTTGACTTCTTCTCTGGAGAAAGAGGTAAATGCAACTTTTTCACACTCAGTAGCTCTGGGAGGTGCTGGGATTTTAATCATCTGTGTAAGGACCTCAATCAATAAAGTTCAAGACAAAGGCAAAAAGAAAAAAAATACCCAACCATCTAGCACAGAAAACACTGCTGAGGCTGCATTCAAGGTGTTCTTATAAAATAAATAACAAAAACGATTATACAGCTTGGTGACTGAAAGGATATAACAGTATGGAGCAATTATTAAAGTGGACAAAAAGCAGATTTTCCCACAGGGGTCAGTTTAGACCCATCACTGGGGCTGTGCAAAGCTGTGGGATGAAGGAGGGAACAGAACATTTTATACCTGGCAACAGGCTCTGGTGAAAGGAGGGTGTCCATTCTTCAGAGTGAGCCTTAATCCTCTTTTTGGTCTTTATAGGTAGGGAACACTGTGGGAATTAGTGAAAATCAAATAATTTGCTAAACCTTGTCTATTCAATTCAGCAAATGCTTATCAAGGTTTGTTTATTTTTAGGCAGAAAATTATTAGTTCAGGAGGATTAGCTGGGGCTGGGAAACCAGCGTCAGACTATGGAACTGGAGACAAAACTTGAATATGGCAGGATCTGAAGGAAGTCAGATTGGCAGAAAATGTAAAAGAGTGATAGGGTAGGAGAGTAGAGAGGGAGTAGATTGCCCTAGAAGAAAGGGCAAAGCCTGGTAAGGATACAGATGCTGGGGGATCTGGGGGCAACAGCAAAGCAGGGTTAATAGGATCTTATCTGGACCTTCTAGGCTTGTCCTAGCACATAAACAGAAGAGGTGAGGGCATGGCTGACAGGTGTGAGGTGCTGCAGGGCAAAAGGAGCAGCAGGACAGGTGTGATGGGTACAAATCTCTGCTGTGGTGGGGGTCTCCAGTCCCCAGCAGTTCCCAGAGGCCAGCCTAGAAGTAGTAGTGGGGATGGGCACTTGCTGAAAAGCTGATGTGTGGGAACAGGGGCAAGGAGAAAAGGTCTGCCTTGCAACCAGAGTTGCTCCTAGAATGTGTATACAAAGCAAAGCTAATTTGCCTTAAGTGGCTTACATTTTCACTTTTCAAAATAAGAATGCAATCTGTTCTGACCTGTTTGTCATGTTTCAGGTTAACATAAAAACATATAAATCTTATATGCATAAAAGATAAAGGATTAGCAAAACTTAACATCTAAAATGCAACTTTCCATCACAGCTCTCTCTATTTCTGTTCAAGATTCGAAAGGAAAGAAAAAAATCACTTGTTTTAAGCTGTTTTGTTTTCCCTTAATGAATTTACTTCAGAATAAGCTGTTCTGACCCATCTGCCCACAGATCTCTGTGGCATGAAGTGGATTAGTTTTCCACGTGTCATTATGCCAGCATTTACTAAATTTCCTGGAAATTTTTAAAAGCAGAGAAAAAGGACATGGCAACTAGAAAACCTCCAAGCTCTTTTCCTGGATCAACAGATTTCAGGGGAATTTTGATGGGAAATGGACAGCAGACACAGCTGTTCTATCAACATGGGTTTTTCCTTCCTTGGTTTTTCAATTCAGTATAAACTGTTAAATTTTAGTTACCATTAGTTCTATTTGTGAAGGTCCAAGCTGCAGATGTATACTCCTAACAGTTGAATGAGTAATTATAAGTAAAATAAATAGTACACAAATATGCATATGGCAACCAAACTGATAAGAAGTACTGCAAACCCTTCAGCCTGACACAAAAGAGACTTCTCTGATGAGAGTGACAAGAAGGATTGTGAGTGAATTGGTTCCCTGTCTCTGTTTTGCAGAAATCTGAAGTAGGTCATCAGACGGAAAGCATGAGGAAACAGTAGGACCACCACACTACTTTGAAGACAACTCTAAGGAAAAAACTTCTCCTCATACAACCAACACATTCAACTCTTGGCTTATAAATATGAAGTGCAAAACAGCTGTATGAGATCCCACACATCACCATGGGTTGACAAACTTCACTTACCCTGGGGGAAACTGCATTTTTCAGGGTTGGTCCTACCAGGGGTGCAGATTCCAGCACAGAGTGCAGCATTTATGCCACCATGCCACAGACATTGTGTTCTGAAACACAGGGAAAGCATTAATGAAAACATAAAATGCCTGTACAGTCATTTTCCCAGGGTCAAAACCAACTGCTTTGTTTGACATGAAGACTTAATGTAGTGCCTCAAATCCAGAGAAACAAAAGAAGTGGAGGCTACAAAGCATCAGTTTTGGAATCTGTATCTGAAAAAAGGTCCTGATTGTGTTTTTGCTTTTCAGCAAGGGCCTTTGATTAATTTATTGCAGTTTTTAAAGTTGGGGTGTTTTATTCCTTTTCTTATAATGGCAGTAATTATACCACAACAGGGAGGAAAACCAGACCCACCTGAGCAGGGTCTGGCCCTTCTGCTCTGCTCCCAGCCCCCATGCCTGTCCTTCTCCCCCAGAGAGGAAAATGGAGCACCTCAGCCTGACCAAACCATCTCATGACACCACATGAAGATGGCTTCATTCATGCCTGGCTCCCAGTAAGTCTTCATCCACCATTTCAAACAGCAGCTGTACTGGTGCTGCAGCTTAAGCTTGCAATTAAATTGCAAGCTGAGGACTTTTGTGAAAAATGCCATGGGATTATGAATGATCCCAAGCAATCAAATAAACATCTCTAACATGAGAGAGCTGCTGCTGCTAGCTGGCGTGTCAGGGAAATTGTTGAAGTACTTATTACCTGTGATACCATTTACCTGTCATGATTTAATGGGATCGCAGCTCCATAGGCAGTAATCTTACTGATACATAAATACCCAAGCATGTGGATAGGTACTCAATATCCCAGGTTCACAGCTTCCTAAGAAAGCTGTGAAAATTTGGTGCTTAAGTGCTTCTGGAAATTCCCCAAGAAGCAAAGCTTTACAGGTAAGCATGACCTGATTTCCCCTAATTTCAGAGAGCTAAATATCTTTAAGGTTCTAACTGCTTTACAACATCAGATTCCAGCATAAGATGGAGACAGACCCTAAGCTTGTGCTGCTGTGCGTTTTCTTTAGCAGTGACTAGTTGTTTTAGTGGTGTACAGAGTGCTAACAGGCAAACTCCAGAATGATTTCCATATGCTCAAGCGTTATTGTAGACCACACTTGGCTTGACTGGCACACTGTTCTTGTTGGCTTCATAATTTTTTGTGGTAGAATTTGAAGTTTGAAATAATCACACTCTGTCACATCTGCACTTGAAGGGAAACATCTAAAACTTTTTTTATGTACCAAAAGAATTGAAACCAACAAGTTGCTACTTTACAGCTGGCATTAATGAATCTACACTCTGTATGTCTTCTACCAGCCAAGAAGCTCTGCCATAATGGACAATACCATGGAAATGAGGCTGGGGTTGCATAGGGACACTCCGAAATAAAAACACAAGCGGCTCTATGAGAACATGGTCTTTTAATAAATGGGATCTGCAACCCAAATAAAATATCTGAGTAGACTGAAGCAAGGATGATACGTGGTTTGTTAATACCCGTAGTAGCTGCTCATGCCAGAAATATGTCAGAGAGTATTGTTCATATGGAAAGGCAGCAGAACTCCCGTTTCAGCAAAATCATTTGAGAATAGGGTTTATCATAAGCTGCTGATGTTACACAGTATCATATCCAAGGTGCTGAAAGACATAATTTTTTTTTTTTAGAACAACTGCCAGAGACATACCTGATGGGTCCATGGCCTCACCATGTGGGGGGAAAAATTCATGTGCCTCTTTTGTCAGGAATGCATAAGTAACTATTTGCACTTGTTCATTCTAGAAGAGAGAAATTGTTTGCATGTGAGCAACAATAAATTAGGCATTTTAAATAGTTGATCCTCTGCTGTCAGCAAAAATGTCAATACAAAGGCAGTTTCCAGTGGCTAAGATTTGTAATAGAAATTTAAGCCCTTTGTGAAAAACACCTTGGACTTAAGGATCTCATCTTTTTCTGTAGTAGAAAAATAAGTAAGAACACTGTCTATTTAGGTGAATCTCTACGCTTGATAAAAACTTTATAGGTTTTTCAACTGGCTATTAGATTTAGAATGAACCCTTTAAACATTGTTATTCTTCCCCTTAACTGAAATACTGGATTTTCCTAATGCACATGGCTGGTTAATGGGGTCACTGCAGTATTGAAAGAATAATTGCCAGAAACAGGGTAAATTGTTTTCTCTGTGTTTTATTGTTACCATTACTGTTTTGAGATGTATATCAAACAAAGTTACCTAAATTGCCTCAGAGAACCTCATTGCAATGTGATGGATTCCTACAATTTAGCTGAAAGAACAGATTGCCTTATGGTCCTAACATACTGCTCTGCTCCTTGCCCCCTCCCTCCTCCCACCCCAATTCAATAGACATTTTGGTTTAGTTTCTGAATAAAGACTTACAGCTGAGCTACTTCATCACATCGCTGTGACTATAAATACTTCAAGCAGACTTTCTATATATTTTTAAAAATTTCCCAGGGCAAGAATAATTATGAAGATTATAATCATGGTTTCCACAAAATATGTTACAGTAACATATGATGAGAGTATCCATGTAAAACTGAGAGGACACGCTTGAGTCCTGCAGTAAAAACTTAGAGAATATTTCTTCTGGAATGCACTTATGTAAAAATGACTTCTGATTTCCAACTGAATAGCTTCTTACAATATCCAGTCACATCTGCTTAGTTGTTTGACAGAAACTACTTTTATTGCCTCTTCCCCTTGAGATACAGTATGTATCAATGCCATTTTATAAGTCTCCTTTCAGTGCAGAACCACCTCTTGCAGCCAGAAAGAGACAAAGACTCCAACAAGCCCTTTCAGCCCAGCCCGGCTCTCCTCTCCCCCTGCCTGGGCACATGCACTATAAAGATGGTCTTTCTCTAAGATTTTTTGTTGTTGTTGCACAACTTCTAATTTATTGCAAGTATCCAGAGAGGTAAATTGACAAGCAGTTGCATGTTAGGGTGATATTTCTCTCCTGACAGCACTAGATGGACCCAGACATAGGAAACAATGTGGTATCATGGGATATTTTTGCTGAATACAACACTTTCAATTGACCATCTTCAAGACTGCTTCAGCTTTAAATCTGAAGTTGCCAGATATAACAGGGTTTTGACATTGACCCTTCACCTGACAGTAATACATTTTTTATCTTTTAATAACATACAGTAATGCTGCTTTGTGATTTCAGGAAGCTCTTTGAGTAAACAAATCATGTTCATCGCCTAGAGACTAACATGCCTTTCCAGAGTCTATAAAGATGAGAGATAAGCTGAAAGGCAGGCTTGAAAAAGTTTTCAGCCATCTAACAGAATTTTTTTAGGAGTACATTGCTGCACTAGTTAGAAATAATATTTAAAATTCCATTTTTTAAGGTACAGTTGTTTATATGATTTCTTGAACTGATTTCTCAATAATGTTTGATCCAAATGTACTGAAGGTTTCAAATTGGGTCTTTAGGCCAGTTTCTCAGGAAAGCAAGTTTGATGTGCTTATACAGTCTAGCTGCCTATGCTGAGCAAATTGTCTTTGAACTCAAACTTCCATTTACAATTTCTGTTAAATTTCACATCACACTAGAAGCAATCCCCTCTAGATTCTAATTCATTCTCTGGTCATCAACATATAGAATGAGAAATGCAGTCATATTTGTACTATCACACCCAAACTCCATGGTAGAAATGTTTTTAGTCTGGGCAGAAATGAGTGAGAACAGGAAAGGCCAGTATTACAGTGAAATTAGAAGATGATGCTTTAAAACAGAAAATGAAGATCCCACCAATACAATTGAGGAATTTCGTTTAAAAGGCATTTTTGCAACAGGTTTTGAGGGGACATCAGCACTGCAGTGTGAAACCAACACAGGTATCAAATGCTGCATGTACATTCCTCTGGGTCCTCCCAGAAGACCACAGCATGGACTTTCCTCCAGATCCAATTTTGCATGACAGCTGCCAATTACAGGGAACTTCATCTGGCATCTGATAGTAGGAATGAAACGTGTCCAGCACAGTAGGATGACAAAAAATTAATTAACTGTGGTGTAGCTTGGGAAATTAACTGAATGAGGGGAAGCAGCAAGATTTGTCTGAAATTTGAGGAATAACCTCAGTGAAATATTTCAGAATATAGAGGGGATCCATGAACATACTAGCCATCAGAGAAAAGTTTCCAAATATATATTTGGAAGGTGAAAGCAGAAAAGCACACACAGCATTGAAGAACCGAGGATGGAGCATCACCCACATTGGCCACATATAGGTCTTGAAATTTCTAATGGGAGTTTTGAAACTGTGTTCAAACTGGAAGGGAATATTTTTGTGTAGCGTAGTAGAGAGTAATTACTGACGGATTGACGTGAACAGTACAAGTATTGTACTATTTATTTTATCAATTGAATTCTATGATTTGTTCCTTATCCCACAGTCTAGTAACAGCATTAAGTGATGATTGTGTGCTAGCATGGGTAATCAGAATGAAAATTAGCCTTTTTCAGTTGAATTAATTGTCTCTATTTATTCTGCTTCCAATTCAGTTTTTAGCCATTATTTATCATCTATTTAAGAAAGATTGCATCTCTTCTGCAAAACCACTGTCTTCAGCAAAACCACTGTCAGAAATAAAAGCAGTTTTACAAAAACTGAAATAAGGCAGTGTTTCTCCTTTCAGTTGGCTGTGCCTTCCATACTTAGTTTTTGGCTTGAAAGGAAAGCCATTATATTCAGATAATAGTTTTCCCAGCCAAAAGCATGCACTCATATGGAAAAGATTGACTGTTAGACTCTAGCAAAATCTGTAATCTATGCACAATGACATTTTATAATAGCAGCCTACACTAAGTAAAGGCATTTTGTTTTTATTTAAAAAAACTCCTGAGAAACCACAGGGCTGATGTATCTGAACCCAGAGCAGGAGCCTAGTGTCCCATTGTGCTTTTGACAAAAGCTGACTTGTTCAGTTCTAGAAAAGACTGGGGCAGTCATATCAGTGTTTTTGCAGTATGGCAAAGGTTGCTATCTGAAACAACTTTATCTTGTATAGGAGCTGAGTACCTTAATTCATAAAGTGCTTATTATTGATCAGTAATTGCTAAATGACCCAAGGTTCACTTCATTACAGTCAGACCTATGTAAAAAATCCACACTGTTGCCTTTATTATGTATTTTGAGGCAAATTTTTCTCCTTGCTCTGCCTCTCAGCCCCCTAAGCAGGCAGTATTCACAGGTCTCTGTAAAGAATCCTCTGAGAAACAAGATTTTCCTAGCAAACACAATTTAGAGGTGAGAAGGATTATACACAGTGCAGCATCCCCAAGTGTTTGATTCAGCCAGATTTTGGGTGACCCACATGCTGGTGCCACTGTTCCTGTCCTTAGGAGATTTTCTCAAAGCTTCAGAGAGTAAAAGACTGTGTGCACAGCTAGTCACTCTGTTGTGCTCTTCTGGTTAGAGGATGAATTTAAAATGAAAATTAATAGCAGGACTTGGAAGAGTCAGAGAAGCCAGGCCACTTCTCACAGGTCTCTGGGGTTGCCCAGTATTTGCTAAACAGGACACTGGGTCCTGGCTGGCAAAGCCTCTATCTCTGCTGTGCAGGTGGAGCACTGACTGTCCCCACACAGACCTTCTCTTCCTGCCATCCTTGGCCCCACCTTCTCCACTTTTGAACTCGCCATCTGCCCAAAACACCACTGTGTTGGCAATCCACAGGCTTTTCTTCTCTCCATCCCTCATCTGTTCAAAATACAGCTGCACTCTGCCTGGGACCCTGCCCAGCCTCCTCCTGAACTCAAAATGCTGTCCCTGAGTCCAGGTCCCTTCAACTACTCCCCTTGCTCCTACATGCCTCCCATCCTGCTCCAGGGGTCACCTCACCTGGGAGGGGGCAAAAAGCAGGGGCTGGCCAGCAACAACCCTGCAAAACCCAAGACCCTACACAGCCTGTCCTGCTGCTTCTCATTTCTCTTTCTCACAGCATAACACCATCCTCTTCACCAACCTGATGGGAAAAGGGTGGCTGCTTGGAGAAGCTTTCCTCTTCCTCAAGGTATGCCTGCCGTTCCTCCACTCCCATGGCCCAGTGGCATTTATTTCCCTGGCATAGCAAGCAAGGAGCCACCATGTTAAAGCAAAAAAAAAAAAAAAAAAAGAGGATGGGTTTTGGAAAAGATTTTCCTGTAGCTCACACAGAGGTAGGAAGAGTTAAAATAAAAATTAGCTGAGTGTGTGAATCTTTTAAGTGACTCGATCAAAGCGAAAGTTTCTAGAGACCTATATTTTAGTTATATAGGAACTTTTTATGGGAGGTTTTACTACAGCATGTACTAGTTACTGTATTACTCCTGTGTGCAGAGGACTAAAGGATAATGCTGTCAGGAAGACATACAGCTTTCAATTGCCTACACAGTAAATCTTCCCACACAGGAGAAGAGACATCTGCAATTTCAGTCATTCTTGCTGCCCTATGATGTACCAGCACAGCTTTTAATTAAAACTATGGAGCAGGAAGAGTTTTTATTTCACTCCAGAGCAGGATGGGTGGTAACGATGAGAAGGGGATGGCTCTTTACTTATTAATTTGCAATATTATTGGTACTCCTCCCATGAACAGCCATCTGGTGCCTGAGAACCACAGGGCTTATTATTACAGGGCACGTTCACTGCTGAGCCTGTGAGTTTGCTGCAGAGACCTGGCACTGAAGCTCAGAAATCTGGCATGCCCACGAAGCCCTGTCTCATGAGTTTTCAGCCAAAATGTGACACTTACTGAAAACCCTGGGAATGAATGAAAAAATCTGCTCCTGTGTTATGTGCATTGCCTGCAGGGAGCAAGTGTCCCAAGACAAGGCAGACCTGCAGAACAGCAACTGTGAAGCCAAAAGGGTAGGCACTTGAAAACTAGTAATTTCTTTGCACCAGAGGGTGTTTGCATCTGCAATGCTCTATGGACAGATGTGGCCATGTATCAGTGCACTGAAGGAAGCTGCATATCTTGTGCCTTGCTTATACTGAACAACATTGCCAGTTAATTTGGCCCAAAATGGGGGCAGGTTGTGGCGGGTTTTTTTCTGTTAAAGAAAAAGAACTGTAAAATCAAAGGCTGTATTTTTACATTCAGTTCATAGTCACCTTGGAAAACCTTGGGGGTCAGAGCCCCAGTGTCAGCATCAGAGCAGCCAGCAGGACCCCACAAGGGGTATCTGAGTCACCTCCTACCAACTGCAAAGGAAAAGAAACTCACTGGTATAATTTTGAGGAGGACAGAGATCCTGGTATGGATGCTGAGGAGGAGGCAGCAGTGTCAGACTCCAGCTCTCATTTTCCTTGCCACCAGCAGGAGAGCCCTGGTCAGTGGTCTCCTTGCCTTGCCTGCCAGACAAATTTGAGGCCAGTCCCTCCTAGGCTGTCATAAGCCACAGGGCTGCTCCACGTGTGACTGTGTTCGGAAACACATGGCCCATAACTGGTGGGGTCCATATGTGAAGTGATGCCTGGGATAACATGGGTCCTCTGGTAAAGCAGGTGTCTTGTCAGGCACTGTTGACTGCTGCTCTCTTCAGGTGCTGACAATGTGGCTGCCTTCTGCCTCATTGGCCCTTTTTTTGTGCACCTCTTCTAAAGAAAATCCTATTGTATACATCCCCATGACAAAGCTTCACAGCAGTGCTCATTTAAATACTTTACCTCTGTGGCTCTGTTGTGTGCATTTGTCAGAACCAGAGGAATTTCGAACTCTGCTGCTGTGCTTGTTGCCTCCCCCTGTGCTGCCTTCCTTTTGCTTTCCCCTTCTTGAGAGCAGCAGATGCAAGGAGCTTGCCTCCACGTTCACTGCCTTCTCAGCACCCTGTTCCCTCCAGAGCTATCCCTGCTCCTTTAGTGGGATGCCAGATCTCTCACTGGCCAATTATGCTAAACACTGTCAATTCTGGTTAGATTTTTCAAACAGCCCAGCTTCACTTTTTCCATGCTGTGTATAAAAGGTAGCAGCTTCCTGTAAATGCCCAAACAGCCACTTTTTCTCATTTTAAATGCATTCTTAAAAACCTTTCTTTGCCACAATAGCTGCACAAACATAGCAAGAAGAGAATCAGCAGTGTGCCAACCAGCTCAGTCAAACATCTCTTTCTTGTTTCTCCTTGCCTCTCTGAGCTATGCTGGATATTCTTTTACTGGGCTGAAGCTTAAGGAGCCACAGGCTCAGATCCATGTTTGTTCAAATGTTTTTACACTGACTGTAATAATAAGGTAGTAGACCAACAATAGCAGCTCAACAGTAAGGCAATCCACACTCTGACTGAGAGCAAATGATAACCTTATAGCTTATAGTGCAAATGTAAAGAAATTCCTTTTAATAGCTACAGAAGAAATTTTAGGTTATTGCTTGTCATCAGTCCAACGGGGGACTATGGCAAATGACCATCTGTTTTGCCTTTTCCCCACGTTAAATCACAAGGAGTGGGGTTTTCAGGTTTGAAATCTGCTCTCCAAGACGTGGCCAGTCCCTGTCACTGTCTATATACAGTAAACCATGCATCCATTTCAGCCATCCCCCTTCCTGAGGTAGTGAAAGGCCTTGGATGCAATGCTCTCCAGGTCTGACACAGTGCAAGTTTCAAGGAATTACACTGTGCCCTGCAGAGGGCACAGGGAGAGATTTTTGATTGTCCCTTAGGGCATAATCTGCTAAATACTTTCAAGTAGTTGTGATACTGGTGTCAGAGCCTCATAAACTTAGCAATATTCAGGTATTTTTCAGTTTTATTTACCTAGAGAAAGTTTGCATTGGTGACTACAGCCCACAAGCTACTTGCCAGAACTGGTTCATGCAGCATAACTAGACTACTGGAGAGAAAGCAGCTGCTTCCAAAGAATCCTAACATGAACAAGAAGTTGCATGTTAGACAGAGCCAAACCAACTACTGGCCTTTTACAACCAGGGGAAAGCTCTAGAGGTCTATGCAACTTCCAGGAATCCTGCTTTGGCAACAAATTACATTCAAAAATCTATAAAAAAAAGTTTTTAATGGGGTTTAACTGAAAGAGTAAAGAATTTATTTCTATTTTCCCAGGAACCTCACAGATTTCTTTCATGAGATTCTGGAAACTGTAAAACCCAAACAGAAAGTGCTGTGCTTAAAGACAAAATGGGAGGTAAAGGACCTCTAAGTTTACAGCTAGAATTGTCTTGAGTTTGAGCATATTAAGAAGAAAACCTTATATGACCTTGATTAGTCCTTTTTCTAACCATTTCATAGGAGATAGATTAAAAAAATTAAATAAAACCCAGCCCAAAAAACAGTCCTTCCTTACATAAATTAATGTTAAGTTCTGAGATGCATCTTAAACAACAGACATGCATACTTCAATCTGAAGTGACTATAGGGAAAAGAAGTCTCAGTAGGGCCTGGACCAACTGCAGTGTGTCCTTCAAGATCCTGTAAGGAAAAGTGCCATAGTTGATAGGTGACACTAACATTCAGATAAAAGGTACTTAAGAGCTGCTAAGAGACTTGCAGGTGCACAAGAGAATTAGGGGATACCAGCTTGAAATTGTTTTCTATTCACTCTGACACAGGAGACTGCATTTCACATTCTTCTTCCCAGGAGTGCCTTGCACCACAGAAACCACAGTTATATCAAATTTCTCATTATGTCTGCTTAATTAGGCAGAGGAGTTAGTAAACTTATCAAAACATAAGCACAGTCTGACATTTTCATTACAAACTTCTTCAAACACTCAACTCTTTGTGAAGTCCTGCTCACACTATGACTGCAGCAAGATACAGAAACACTGTTACCTGCTCCAAAACACATCAACCTTTCCATTTCTATCTTGACTGTGGCTTTTTTACAGTCCTCCATCACTCCTTCTGAGTAGTGCTGGAATCAAACAGCTCTAAATGAGTGTTTGAGGCTAAAGGAGTGCCCCCCAGTTCTCAGCTAAGGTGGTGGGGGTGGGTACAGATCCCCCCTTCTGAGCAGGCTGTGCACAAGCCTTAGCCCAGGTTGTCTCCCATGGCTGAAAAATACAGAAAACTGTTTGCTACAGCCACTGAGCAGAACTCTGCTACTATAATGAGTTACATATGCAAGCCCCTAAGCCCTTATTGAGGAAGCATTAATTACACATTGTGAAAAATCAGCCAGCAAACTAGAAGGTGAGAAACTGGTGTTTGCTGGCATTCTGCTCTCATGGGCTTATCTCAGTGCAGGACTGTGGGGGAAAACATCCCATTTCCTTAGGCCAGACTAGGATACCTCCAGCAAGCCTGCAACCTTTCCTGTTAAAAGAGGCCTCTTGCTCGGCTGACCTGTGGTCAAGGGAGCAGTCTAAGTGCACCACGGTAGGAGGAGAGAGCAAGCAAGATCAGGGATACCACTGAGCACCCACAGGCCAATGGGAAACACGGAGGAGCTGGTTCAGTGACCCTGCCTGGATGAAAATTCCCAATTAAAAAATCTGGGTAAGAAAAATACTGATGGGCACATAAGCATGCGTCTGTAGCTCTTAGATGCATTTAATTAATAGTACATTAGCACCAAAACTGTTGGAACACCCGAAGTGCAATGGAACCAAGTTTTAAGACAGGTCTCATCAAATCCTGACCTTCAAAGTGCTTCATTTTGCAACTTCACTCTGGCACTCCCCTCCCCTTGTCAGTCCATTGATGCTCAGTGCAGCCCCACAGCCCCCACAGGAAGGGAACTAGTTTCATTGTAGCTTTTTTAAGTTTTTTGGAGACTACCAGAGCTAGTGAGTGGCTGGAGGCACTGTGACAGCTCCAAATATTGTCAGTCCAATTAAACTGAAGACAAAATAATTTTTTCATTCCAATGCATTGTCCTATTTATAACTCCATGTGCTGCAGAGCTTCAAGGTCATAATATGTCACTATCAGATATTAAAGAAAAAAACAAAACAGGAACACAGAAGAAGCCTCAAACTAGCAGACTTTTCCCACAGATGAAACTGCATCCTCACATGCTAAAATAACTAGCACTGAAATATTTTGCCATTTGACATCATGAAATTCCAAAAATTTCACCAAGGTACAGCAATTTCACCTTTCAGATTTAAAGCCCCAGCCTTTCTTTGGATTCGTTATTTCTGCATCAGGGAGAGCATGTTTACAAAGGTGGGTTGTTTGTGTTCCTCTCCCTCCCCAACAGCAAAAGACAAAATTTAATAGACTGCAAGTCAGAAATTGGCAAAGTTCAGCCATAATACATCTGCTGTGACATAAATATGGTAAAGAAAAAATATCAGTTGCATCTCTTCTCCCCATACACTCTGGACTTTTAGCTTAATAAACACTGTCGAAATGCAGCTAAAGAAAATACTTTGCTTTACTGAGTCTGTGCAATGAATGACCTGAACTTTCTGGTAGCTTAAAAGGATAACAGGACTTCACATCTTCACCAGCAGTACGTATATTTCAGAATGGTTTTAGATGTGCTTGAGAACATCATTGCAGATAAACCATTTCACCTTTCGTGCTCCTTCAGAGCTACTCAACGTCAGCCTCCCTGCTGGTGCTTCAAGCATCCACCGCTTTGCTCATTATAAAGCACATCTCACATTTTCCTGATGCTCCCACCAGCAGGAAAAGAACTGCTTAGGAAGAAAAGGAGTAAGCTCCACTCATTTCAGGAGAGATTTGAATAGTTTATTTTGCCCAATCAAGAGCCCTTCAGCATAATGACACATTCATATACACATATATGAACATTTTTTTTTCTGAAACATTAATGTATAATACATTTTAAATTTAAAATACCAGCTGCACAGGTATTTTTATTTACAAAAATATTCCATACTTAATTTTTTAACTTCATTATGATGACATATTTCAGTCCAAGTACATGTAAGTAAAATAACTCTATGCAATCTAACATAGTTGTGTTTGTAACAGTACAGTTTGCAGTTCATATGAAACTATATTTGTAGACAGATGGATTTGCAACCCTACCTAAAAATGCATATTCCAGTAATCATCCTCAGAAGAGCTAGTGGGGCTCAGCAAGACTTAACTGAAGAATAAGTTGCAATGAACATAAAGGAAAAAGAAAGCACACATGTACACACTAACATATACATAAACGAGAACTGCTACACATCAAGCATGCTTACCCATGAGTGGGCAACGTTAGAAAAATTTACGGATGGCTGTTTTTTTTTTCCTCCATGGTGCTGGTACAATGAAACAGCAGCGTAACTAGAAAGCAGCAAGTTTTCCTAGTTCTAACCACTACAGATAGCAGAGCTCAGGTCTAAAATAAACACAGTACTGCTTATTTACAATTCTGTTTTAAAAGGGAATATTTAAAACATGTTCCCACCCCTCTCCCTTTGCATCACCTATTACTGAATGGTAGTGGTAATCCACATACAACTCCTTAAATGTTTTCAACTGAAACAGTTTAACTTCTAGTTATTTGCCTGGTAATACGTAACTAACAAAAATACTAACAAAAAGAAATACAAGTATAAAGGTAACCTACAGCAGTAGGTTAGCTTAAACATTTCTAGGCGCACATGGAAATATTAAAGAAATACTGATTGACACCTTTCATTTGATTGTTCATTGTTTCTGCCTCATTTCTCTTCTCCCCCCCAGCCCTTGTTAAAGATGAATGCCCACTTCTTTAAGCCTGAACTTCATAACATGTAAAAGAACCCAGAAACGCAGCACACTCATCTGGCTTGAAACAGTAATAGAGTAGATATATAGCACATCTTTTTAATGGGCTTAAGAAGAAGAAATTGGCCCAGTTTAATTTAGCTTTTCAATGAAAATTTAAGTAAAATCGGTTTAGCTGATTCACCTACACTACCCATTTTTTTTTATTCGGTTTTACTTACTTCCTCCCCTCAAACACGATTAATCTCTGTCTACAAAGTATTTGAAGATTTTGCGGTAGTAGCAAAGGTATCAACATCCACCCAAAAAGATTCACATAAATTATCCAGAAAATTGGTTAGAATGAGCAAAGATTCAACTGACAAGCTACCTTTCTACTTGGAGGGAGGCAAGGCACTGCACTCCTTCACTCCTGAACTGGACTTTGGCTGCAGTCAATGCTTGCCCTGGGATGTTAAACCATGACGAGAAAGTAGAGGGCACTTCAGCCACAGGCCATTAAATTTTCCAACACATATGTGGGTTACAAAAAAACCCCTAATCCACAAAAAAACCCAACCCAGATTTTCATGTAAAGAGCTGATGTATAATCAAGATACACAGATTAATCAAAGAAAATGTTTATTGGACAAACCTCACTTCAATTTTGGAGATTTTTAAAAGTCTGAGAAATAGGGCTGAAAAAAGTCTCTTGTGTTTACCAGAAAAAACCACAACAGAGAACAGCAGTCAGCCACAGACTGCAGCTATTGAGAAAACTTTCACATTAGGCTAGTTTTCTATCTTTTCATTCCATACTTAGGGAATTGTTAAAGAATGTCAAAATGGGAGGTAAAAATAACTAATTATTTTCTGCAAAGCAAAACGGGCAATTTGTTTTCATTGCTTAGTAATTGTATCATCTCGATATGAGATATGAATGTATTCATAAGCTTAAAACAACTTCTATGGATAATATACATACTTTAAGTACTTTGACTTAAAACTTGAACGTAAGTCTTTCTAAAATTAAAGGTAGAAGTGTACATATAAAAATTATTTAAAACTAAAAGTATATTCTTAAGCAGTATGTATAAATATAACAGATTTTTTTTTGCATTATCTAGTAATAAATGTGAAAGTGTTGCAGTAATTTATAAACTGAATGCTGACACAGGATATGTGCCTTTAATTAGACTCTATACTGTATATACATATTTTGCTAAGAAAACACACATTCTAAATAAATCACATGATTAGCAAAGGTGCCTGAAAGTAATCTGTTTTAAAGTCTTTATTGAACATGTGTGTTTATATACAAATAATGAACCTGAACTGCACAAATGTAGAAAAAAAATTAAGGAATAAAATACCATGATTGAATTAAAGTGCAGGAAAAATTCAAGTTTAAAAGTTCAGGTAAGATCAGTGCTGTTAATTAAGAAAAAAAAAAACAAACCAAAAAAGCCAAACAAAAATTCCCCAACCCCCCCTTCCCTCAGATCCCCCCTCCCCCCCAAGAAACAGAAAAACCAAAGGAAAAGAGAAGGGAAAAAAAAAGAAAATGAACTTGCTTCCAAAAATTCTCCTTTGGATGTAGCTTTCCAATATCACCTGCCATGCAAGTACCACCTCAGGCACAAAAACCTTGCATAAAGACAGACAAGGAACACAGCTATATATTACTATATTTTAGAACTGACTGTTTGCTGAAGAACAAAATCACTGGAGATGCCTGTGGTGTAACACTTTCAGACTGATTTCGAATACACGCATATTTACACATACCAGGATTCAAAAGTTACAATTTGGCAGGACTAAGGTGAAGAAAAGCTTCTTCAATTGACAGTTCCTAACGAGACACACTACATATAAACAGATAGGTAGCAGCAGTTTCTTACTTTCATCCAAAAAAAAAAAAAGTAATAGCTCAATTGTATTTTATAGTTTTCCAGACACTCTGAAAAAGTTTCACACAACTAAAATGCTAGTGAAAATACCAGGGGTGCTTCCCCACAAGAATTTCAATTTACTTTGCTGTACAAAAGGTGCACCACCAATAGCAGAATAAGATGCAATGATGTATCTATGATAAACTTCCTTCCACAGGGAAGGAAAAAGGAACATTTTAGACTAAAATTGTACATAGCCCCTTTTATTGACCAGGAACCATTTGTGTGTTTATCTCATGAGCAATCATTTCATTAGTCTTCATATCTAGAAGCATACTCTGAACTTAACCAACAAAAGAGATTCAACTATGATAGATTCTATAATATCAAATAAGCCACTACTCTTCTTGTACTGGCAGATGGTCTCTCACTGCCTCTTATTTTTTTGCTTGCTGGTGGTTGTCAAATGTGTCTTGATGAGAAAGTTAAGTACATTTCCTTTCACGTCAAGGTCATCTTCCATTGAATGATACCATGATTTATTGAAGAGTAATTTTACCATCCTCTCAACCGGAGCCTGGCCAGATTAATTTCAAGGATTCTATTGCCTTGAAATATAGTTTATCTTCACCTGGTCAAATAATAATCAGTCATCTCAATTTATAAACGCTGAGATAAGGAAGGGAACAAGTGTCAGCTAGGGTATGGATATGAGTTTATCTAGTTTTCTTCTACCTGGATTTTTAACAAAATGGTGTTAATTTAAATATGCATTAATTAGACACTAAAAAATAAATTAACATGCAGAGGCAAATATTGCATGGCAAGCTGAGTTAAGCAACTGGAGTTAACATTGCCTCAGTAGGTATGGGAGAGAGCCGTCAAGAAACCAGTGTTGCTTGTTCAAATTGTCACGTTCTCATAAGTCCTTTGAACAGTGGATGTGCTATGGCATGCCCTCATATTGGCAAAAGAATTCACTTGTCTTTTTAAATTAAATGCTACTATAAAGCGGGAAAATTTATCAGTTTGTGCTACAAAGCCCAAACATATTGGCCTCTCATTTAAAAAGCGAAATTAAAAACCATCAGTAACTTCAATATTTTGCATCCTTTAGGTGTTTTGTAAGGTTGCCTTATCTGTGTACCTGCAACATCACAATACAAATATAACCAAGGTTTTGCTTTGGGAACATTCAAAACATTTGTGAAAAAAGCAAACAAAACAATGCTTGGAGAAGCAAACTCAAATGATTAATTTCAGACAATGCAGACCTATCAGTTTCTAAGTACTCCCTTTTATAAGACAAAGCCAGTCAGTAACTATTTCTACTTAGAGGAAAAATGTCTAAATAAATTTGTGAAATGCAAGCATTTATTTTAAGAAATCTTCTCAAAAAGAGCCCTGGGTCATTCCCACGATATCAGCTTTAGTGCAGTAGCCATTAACAAGTTAGCTCAGCTGTATTATTTACCTCACCCAAACTGAAATTATTTCACCAATTCCTAAAGTTTCTGTGCACACTTTACCACTGTTTATATTGACAACACTGCTTTAGAGACTAAATCCAAACTTCAGGCCAACTGCCTTTAGTGATGAGTGGGGCTGAGACAGGTACTTGTAAAATAGCTCTACTAGCAGAACTTAGAGATTTGCTAAACCACATACTGACAATTGGTAAATATTAGATGCTTGCTTGCCATTATTCATGCATCAGCACCTCCATGGCATGTAAAAGTTTGAAAACCTGAGTCCACGGTTATCTGATTTCATAGTAAAGGGACTAAAGGGGCATCTAGAACTCAATGAGCAAAACTATCTCAGCTATTTTAATTAATGGCTGTAAAGACACATTCTGTTAAACATTTATAAAAACTCACAGCATGAATGGAACCCACAGCCATTTCTAAATGTTACACAACCTTAACCAATAACTTTTTGGCAAAAGAATGGCATTTAACTGAACAGAAGTTGAAGTATTCTTACCACAATGAAGATGTTACCACATTTCACATTGCACGGCCATAACACAAATGAAAACTCCCAGCATGACACATTCCAGTCATATTATTCACTTGACTTTTTTAATGCAAAAATTATGTTTTCTTTTGTTTTGCACTTCACAGAATATGACGTGAATACAAGAATACTAGATCAGGGGTCCAAGAAAAGACTATGCACAGGTCAACTATGTGTACAGTTTTCAACAAGGAATCTCCCAAGCTTCCAGTTTCTCCGATGAAAGAAGTGACAGCAAACTTCAACTCTTCTTCAATGATAATGGTAAATACAGTGAGTCCTAGAGATGGTAAGTGTAAGTCAGGTACTGTCCAGCAAGACAAACCACTTGATTCCAGCTCTTGGACCCCTGATTTATTGCCTCTCCTCACAGGAGGGTATAACACTGACAGCAATTACAATAGCACAAAAACTTTTGGCATATGAAATATTAACACAGGATTGACCCTGCATTGCCCCTGCCCATCTCACACTATGTTTTCCCTTTACTTTCTTTTCCACATCTTCTAGTTACTTTCTCAGTTCCACCTCTCTTCTAACCAACAGCTAAGAAACACTCAAGTTTGTTTTGTGTATGTGTTTCTTAGATATAAAGCTCCTCAGTTAAAGCCATGACTGAGGTAAAACAGTGTGTCATTTGTGCTAGGAAACAACAGTATCCAACGGTGAATACTCCTTTAAATTTCAGTGGTCCTGCCAAAATTAATGAAAAAACAAGATTTTTTTTCATCAGGACAAAATTAAACAGATGTAATTGATGAGCGTCATCAGAATTGGTACCACTTCTTGTCTTTGTACTTCAACATCATCTAAAAAAAACCAAAAAACAATTTCTAATTACTGTTTCTATAATGTACCAAAACATACAATGACACAAATTATATGATTACAAAGCAGCATGAGAAAGAGGGATTCTAGTAAGGCTTCTGAAAGCTACAGCAACAACATTGCTGAACAGTGAGGGTTTAGCATGATGAATTTTTTTAATGGTAGCAGCATTGCTGGTGATCTGGTCTCAGAAAAAGGCATATTTGAGAGAACAGGACGTTTGCACAGGAGTTCAGGAGTTCACATGAAAATGGATGAGAACAGCCATTCTATGTAGCTACTGAGGAGAAAGACTAACTTGCATTCGTGGGGTTTGCGTACAACTGGATCTTTCTTAAGGACCGCGGGAATCTGACAGAGCATTACTCTTCTTATTAATTCTACTCTTCTTATTAATTCAGCAAAAATTTTTTCAATAATGGGAATTGAGTTACAATTTTAGAAGCTTACGTGCCACTCCAGCAGACTGCATGCTCTAGACCAATGTGCCGCAAGACAAAGCTGTTCACGTTAGTACTTAATTATTAGGACTAACAATTGATAGATAAAAAGGAAGTATCCTTTATCAATGATACTGCATTCTCTTTAGATACCTCTAACATGCCTTTGCAGAACTCAGATACTTGCAGAACTTGCATTTATTTGACAATCCATGTTCAGTTTAACATACTTACCTCATGAGCGTGTTTTGAGAAAGAATCAGCACTGTAAAGCATAGCTGCAGTCTTTTCTTCCAGTTCTCCTAGTTTCTGTCCTCTTTCATCTAATGCCAACCGGGCTCGTGCTAGTTCACCAACTACACCAGATGCTGCTCCTTTGACACCTTCAATACCTCCAGGTCCTGGAATATGCTGGGCAAGACTCCTTGATGCCTTCCCAGATGCTGATTCTCCAACTGGAGGCGTTTGCAAAACAGCAAAAACAGAATAGTAAGGTTTTCCATCATTATTACATAAATATCAATGAAACTAGTTTATACAGAGGTGTAATTTCTTTGCATGGAGACCCAACACCTAATTGTAGGTGTGACTATGAGCAACACTCACTACAAAATGTTATTAGATATTACTACTCAATAAAACTGAGATTTTTCCAAGTTTGCAGGCAGGTTATAAAACTGTAACCTCTTTGCAGCTCAAGTGTGAAATTAAAATGCTCAGCAGTGCTAGCATCACAGCCATCAACAGAATTGTGCTGGTGAAGTGTTTTTTAACAATGTAGCTTATTTCACATGAAACATGTTATGAGTTCAACAGACAAAACAGGATAATTTTGAAAATACAAGCTGTGGTCGGTTCTGGAAGTGCTTTGCTGGTGTGTAAGTCAGCCAGTATGACTCCACCAGCCGAAGTTTGCTCTGATGGAAGTTCAATTTTAGATGCAGACACCTGAAGATTAGGTATCTATGCTCTAACTATTGTAAAAATCTTGAAAAAAAAAAAGCAATGTAAACCATAAAAATATAGAATGACTGTAAGAACAAACCACCTCATCCTATAGTAAACACCCATGAATGGTGAGCTGTTCAGCTGAACAGCTCCAGACTCCAGTGCTGGCACTGACTACATTGACTTTGCTCCTAATGGGACATCAGCCCCCTACTTCATTCTAGACCATTAATGGATGCGCTAATCTCATGCTGAATTGTTTACACTACAAAAACTTGAGGGTTTTTTTTCAAACATTAAGATATAGTTTAAATATTTTCTTTTTTTCAGCTCTAGGAAAAATAATATTGTTAATATATTTTGATGCAGTACTTCAAGATTCTCATTTGATTTTATGCTTCTATTAAGAATGATTTACATTTACTAACACTATAAACATCTTTCTGTGAATTTCCATAAATAAAAAAGAGAACTCATTTCACTTATTACAGACATTGCTGTGACCCTCATGGTAAATACAGTTACTCTAGAGACATTCTCAGACATCTTTTGAATTGTCATTAAACTCAATTTCAGGCTACAATTCATTATGCTTTTTTTTTCTTCCATTAAATATTATTTTCCTTGTGAAGATCCAAGCCAAAACTTGAAATTATGTAAAGAGGTAGCTTCTAAAGTTATAAGGTATTTTCCCCTGTCCCAGTCATATTATTAAACTATAATTTGTGCACACCAACTTCTCTCCTAGAATATTTCACCAACCTTCTGAAGTATTATACATATAAACAGAAATCTTTAACACAGAAAGTGACCTCTAAATATCTGATGTCTGTTAAAAATGTACAGGAACAAGCAATGAAGTTGAATCGAATTTTTATTGTAGAGATCTAAAGAACCAAGATAAGAGAAAGGATTGCCAGGGCACCATGTTCATTTAAACAAATATGTTTTATGTTAATAAGGAAACAGTTCTTATAAATAAACTTGCATAATATGGTGCTGCACCTAGCAAATCTCTGAATAAGTAGAAGGTTTTTTCTTTAAATATATTAAAGTGCTGAATGCTACAGTAAAAAAGAAAGGTGTAATAAAAAAAAAAAAAGAGAAAATGATAAAGCAATGAAAATTTTGCCAAATCTGAATTTTACTGTCCTATAAACAGAGGACTGAATCAAACTATCAAACACTTCTGTCCTTCCTTGCAATTCCTAAGGCATCTCTGCACAAATCAACTGAGTAAAATCTGGCAAAATAACTGAACTAGAGTGGAGTCTTAATTTCCCCACTGTCCAGAACAGCATTCTCCAAAAACATTCCCTTTCAGTTTACCAGCATAAACAGCACCACGGTCAGTACTACACAATTCACAAAGATGAATAAAAATAAGATTAGTTGTTCCATTTCTTGTCTTATAATCTGCTCCTGAAGAAATGAGGTAAAAGAGTCTGTGAAAAAAGCAAGCTTTTCTGATCTTGTTGGTAAGGTGTACAACATAAAAAAGATACAAAAAAAGTATTTGTCACTGCCTTTTTTACTTTCCTCTTTACAAATGTTATGTTCTATTTACACAGGTAATACATTTATCAAGGATCACTGCCTTCCTTGGGTAGAAATACCAGAAAAATAACAAAGAATAAAAACTTACACAGTTCTTCTCTGTCAAGTGACTGTGCCCCACCTCCAAACAGGCCTTTAAAGAACCCTCTGTTTGGTGCTTCTGGTGTTTCTACAGGAGTGAAGAGCTCACCCAACATTTCCTTTGCAATGAAGAAGGGACATAACAAGGTATACATTACTAAAATTAATGTAATGCTCTCACTTTCAGGATTTATTTAACTGATTTGCATTTCAAAATCAATATGCTTAAATGGACATCTGCCTTTGTAAGGCAACTTAGGAAATATAAAAACACAGTAAGAAATCTGATCAAACCTTCCGTTCTGATGTCTGCAAGCTTATAGTTCATGGAATTCAGAAGCAAAGAAATGCATTCAAAGTTGGTTTTGCCCCTCAACAACTTGGGTGAGACTCCTGATTTTGTTCTACGGAAACTGTATCTACAGATACGCATATCCATTCAGCAGTACCAAAGTAGAACTTATAGCTTGCATCTCTGCTATTTCACTATTCTATACAACTACCAAGCTGAAGCATGACCAAGAATCTTTTCAAGCTGTTAATACCCCTGAAATGTAATAGCTTCCTTCAAGTATCCCGAGCTGGCATTCCCCTCTTGTGTCAGCACCCACCTCCACTAGCATCAATCAAACAAGGGAATTTTAACTGCATGTTAAAAAAGGAAATTTCCTATTGATCAAAAGGAAATTAAGTAAGAAACTGATTCAAGTACAAGAGCATGGATGGGACAGAAAAAATTAAGGATAGAAGTGATTCATCCTAAATCAGACTCTACAGTGAAGAAAAAAAATAAAAAAAATCAAAGCACAAAAGCCAAAGTGCTTGGCTTTATGACAAACTTCATTACTGTAGGCATGAATCTAGAACCAAGAATCTCAGAATATATCCAATAAATATTTTTAAAAAAAATTCATTACCTGAAGATTTTCACATGTTTCTTGGCTGTAGGTGAGCCTCTGTATTTCAGTTGGTGAGACCAGATAGAGTGCTTGTCCATTATTGGTGAAGCAGAATGTTCTGGCTATCCGCATATTGGTGAGTGGCAGGTAATATACATCCAACAATGGCCTTAAACTTGGCAAACTTAAGGAAAAGAATTTTAAACTCCATTAAATATAGCAGAAATGTCTATTATTGATCAAATGGCTCACTGCAATACATTATTATTTCTCTTCATCTGCATGAGTACCACATAAACAGGGTTTCATCAAATGCAATTACAGAATCTCAAAACGTGAGATTTTTCAAGGTAGCAGCTCAAAAGTGAAATCTAAGCACCTGCATCACAGATGCATTTAAAAGCATTATTTAAATGATACTCTGAGCATGTAAATTACAAATTCGCTATTTAATGAATTAGACATTACTTAATAATTACTTACAAAGTATTTCAGTAAGCATTTACCAAGAGTTTACAATGAAACATCCTGTCTCTTCTCTCCTTGACTAAAAATACAAGTCTAAAAGATTTCTCCTCAAGAACACTTAGAAATATGCAAGGGTGTGCTGTCAGAGGAAAACAGAATTCAGTAGCCTCAAACAATCCAATTAATTATGTCCACCTTTTTTGTCTGACTAGATACTTAAGAGAAAGTTCTTTTAGAGCAAAGTTTGCTTACCTTGTACTTTTTGATTCTGCACATGTAACTGCAGTACTTATTGCATCAATCTACTGAAGAACAGACACAGCACACTTGGGCTATAACAATGTTCATGCTACCAAACATTCCTCTCCCTCAACGTAACAATAAATGTGAGTGAGTGACAGAACACCTGATTTCTTGACAAGAAGAAGCCAAAATAAACTGCTGTCTCTAAAACATCCTCTGTGAAGTTTTTGTAAAAGAACTTACACAAGCTGTTAGCTGCAAATGTCCCAACAATATATTAAACAGCTTCTGCTGCAGACACCACCTGCATAAGATTATTTCTAGAAACTAAATGAAGTAGCAAAAGAAGCAAAGTGAAGTCAAAACCAAAGAAAGATGTAATAACCACAACGGTAAGTGTTGGGTTGCCTTTGTTTGTTTGTTTTGGGGTTTGTTTCGGTTTGTTTTTTTTGAACAATAATGAGATTGGCTTTGGAGGCAAGTTTTAAAAGTGAGAAATAAAAAGCAATATTTTTTTGTAACACATCACCCAGAAACGACACTTCTGCCATGCATGGATCTAAAATAAGAATATTCTTAAGAGAGAGTTAATAACAGGGAAGTGTCTTGCTTCAGATCAATGGAAGCATAAAACATCCTTACAGCTTCAAAACACAAAACCATTAGATCAGGTAGGACAAGTGTGACATCCATAATAGCATTTTCATAGTTTGTTACAGATTTGTTACTAAGTACTATCTAAATTTATATCAGTAGATAAGTATTGGGCATCTTCAGTATGATACAATGATAGCTGTATCATACTGACAGCTTTACACAAACCTCATATTAAATCCACTTCCCAATAGCAATTCATGCTTACATAACGGAGCTAATCCTTGGGAGTCCAACTTCCTCACACGATGTAACAATTCAGTATTTATAATTTAGCACCCATGAAGAGCTCATTAGAAAACAACATGAATCCTGAGTAAGACAGGATTTGTTTCAATATATGGTACCTGAACATTACTAAGTTTAGTTTTAATGAGGAAAAACAACAGTGTTTGCCCTGCAAGGTGAGCAGTATCTTGTGGAGATGTTTAGAATATATGTTGGGATACACACCAATGGAGTTATAGACTTACAATCAAAACTTATTTTTAACTGTAGTAGGAGTAAAACTAAAGTTGATATATGACAACTTAATAAATAAGTATTTCCCAAGCTGAGAGCTTCTTTTATCAACCTTAAAAATAACATTTTAGGAATTTTACTGGCATAATTTTAAAATGCCATGTTCCATATTCATCCTAGCATCAGGCCATGACTAAATTGCAGGTGCAAGGGTACAAGTATATACACTGCTGCTCAGAATAAAATAGCATTTAGAAACATTAAGAAAAAAAATTCATGAAAATTACATAAGTGACAAGTAAGTATATTCAAAAACTACTACTACATGTTTAAACTCATAACTTAAACCTGTACAACTATAGCAATTCCTGTACAACTACTAGCAGTTAATCTTGCCTTTATAGCCCGAGTTTAAGGCCTTCAAGACATGAGCAAGCTACACAACATCAGTAAGCTTGAGGCATGAGTGTGATGCAAACAGCCGCACAAAAATCGATAGAGTTGTGGTCAGGTACAAGCTAAAGTTCTGACTCAAGGCAGTTTTCTCCATCAGGGAGTAAATTCATCTTTTAGACAAACTTCAACTCATGGACCTATATCACGTTTGAAACAACGTGTTGAACCAGGGTAGCTTGAGCTAAAATGGTAAACTTTTTCATGTGTTAGAGGCATAACTAATAGCAATGTGTAATCAAAATTATCCAGGCCCAAGTGTTAGAGATTCATTAACCCTGAATGAATGTAGATTTTTTTTTTTAAATTCATCTTCTAATGGAAAAGGAACCTTTCTGTGTAGCAGAAGGCTACTACTTCTTTTTATGTTTAAGTTACTATCAAACAGGTCTTACCTAAAAGTCATAATATGCCCATTGGCACAGAAACATGCAAGGCAGATACTGTTACTCAATGACACTATGTCTCCACGAAGAACAAAAGAAGTCTCTGTTATATTTTGCTTATAAGTACAGTTCTGGGATGGCAGTGAGATAACTTTTGCTTGCTTTTCTGAACATATCACTGCATATTGGTTTTCACTGATTTCCTGAGAGGAAGAAGGGGACACTGAGACAGGACGTCGTTTTTTTGCTTTTTCTTTTTCATCTTTATCTTCAGGAACATTGTATTCTCTCCAGGGTTCATGTGCTGGTGGGACCAAAGATCCTGTGGTATCCAAAAAAGCCATTCTCAAGATTGCCCCTTTTAGCCTCAGGATGGTTCCTAGGAAAAAGGAGTTGAGCACATTTCTGAAACAGTTCTCCTAAATTGCCTTTCAAGTTACAAAATATTCCTTTAAGAAGCTAGCAGAATGAAAAAAAACCAAAAACTTCGACTTGCCTCTGTAGCAAAACAGATGTACCAAAAACTTTGTACATTTATCTAAAAACCAAGGAAGCACATAGGTACTCAAGAAAATTTTAGACCAGTTTTCAAGGGTGTATGTATTCTATTCCATTAACTTCCCAGGAAATGTATACATTTAGTAAGAGAACCAGACTGCCATACACAGTTGTATTCAAGTTCAGTGCCACAAATGCACCTGATTTCACTCTCTCCTGATTAGTACGAGTGTGCTTAATATCAACAGTAAATGTTATTAGTCAAAGGTGAGCACCACTTTTTCCTTCAACTGGTTCAGAAACAAGCAATGTGTGTCTTATTCCTCCCCTGCAGTTCACTCTTGAATCCATCTCTCTAGCATAAAATGAAAGAGGAAAGTTTTCCTTCCTTACTGTTCAAATCACTGTATCTGTAGACCAGATTTTAATAGATTTCTTAATTTACCTTAGTATATTCACACATAAGTAACAACATGAACATTTGCTAAGTACAAAAAAATACTACGCATGTGGCAATATCTTTAATGGATTACGCTGCAGATCCAGTGATGAAACCTACTGTCTAGCCTGCAGCCTTGCCTTTATGATCAAATGTTACCAAATCTGAATACTGCTACCAATACTTACTTGATTTGGGCATAAATTACATATATAGTCTAGATATTACACCACTTCTAATCATTATTACAATCAAATAGCATAGCAATTTGTATGTATGATATGACCTGTGTGAGCAAAATGGACTAGAGCAGCATGTTTTCATGAGACAGTGGTAGTAGGAAAGCTGAATCTATGCTTAACAGCATATCCAACAAACCACTAATACATAATTTCAACCAAATCACTTGCTGTGTATCAGAAAAGATACAAGACTTTTTACAGGAATCTAAGGGAATATTTTGTCACTAATATTTCAAGCTAGTTGTTCAATATACAGCCTTAATTTGCATTCCATTCTCTTCATGAAGAAAAACTGAAGGGTTCTTACCTCATGACAAAAAAAAAAATAATAAACTGAGCATTTGATATTACTCGTCTCTTCTGCTATCTCCGTTTAACAATTGCAAACATGGTTTTCTCAGCAAGTATACACGAAAGTGGTATTTTTTATATTTTATGAGATTGTATTTTCAACTTTTCCAACTTTAAAACTCTGGTAATAAACTAAACAGTCTAGACTGTTATCTTAGGAGCTAGATCAATGGAATATATATTCTTAATTACTCTATAATTGAAAAAAAAAATTTCTTACAAAAATATGAAGAAGGACAACAATACTTTATCAAAGTATATTTTAGCCTGTCTGCTTTGTACATACCACTAGGAGAAACAATTACTGGCTGAAGAAGTCTTTGCTCTCCTCCTGGGGGTAAGTTCAGTACAATGACAAGCACTGTGCCCAGCGTGGTCCCAACCCACAGGCATGGGGAAGGTGATGTATCAGCCTTTCTTGTGAAAGTCTCACAAAAATGAAGAGCTGAAATTGCCTCGCGTGACTCTTTATCAATGCTAGTTACACTAGAACTCCGGGATCGACTGAAAGAGTTGTCTTTGACATCTGAAAATAAATCAGTATTAATTAAAAAGAATGGCAAAATGCAGGTATTAAGAGAATTCAATATTGTTGTGTGTTCTTTAGCATCAACTGTATACTAACTACCATTCTGTTGATTACTACCCCTGTATTCTTCCTTAGTCATGTTTCCTTTTGGCCCAGTTTTCAACTCTGTATCTGAGCAAATCTTTGTTACAGAGGTTGTCATTAGATAACGATCATGAACAATTTTTATGCATATTTCTGTCCTCTAGGGCCAGAGAAAAACAGTCATTAAACAGGACTCCTTAAAAAAAATTGAATTACAAACCTCTCTGCCAATTAGTTCATTGATCAGATTAAAAAATACTGGTTTCCATGGAACACGGTTTACTAATCTTATGAAGAAACAAGTATTTTACTTTAGGAACTTCAGTGACATCCAGACAGCATGGTAACATGGAACCTGTAATGACTCATAATAATATTGTCCACTTTAGGAAACTGTATGGAGGAGATCCAACAGGCTATTTACAGATCCCCAAAATTTCGGTAAAAGAAACAACAAATGCTACCAAATACCACCTGGTACTGGTATGCAAAGCTGACGATTTCCACTTTGAATGTTGTACCATAGTGCCAGTAATGGCTCTAAAACTTTTCAGGATGTCTTGCTCACTGCTTAGCAAAAAACCGAATTTTAATGTTAACAAAAGCTCAAATGAATAAATGTGCTGCTCCATTCTAGCCGTGTGCTGTCTGTGGGTGTGGCAACACTTAATACGTCCGCATACACTGACTTTATCTGTGCATTCAAAAATCATTGCTTTACTTTCTTAATTCATAATTGCAGAATTTTAGCACAAGACAGCTCTTACCAGTAAAAGTTTGATGCAATTTATATAATGACTTTATAAAAAAAATCAAGTTCTTGGTCTAGATCTTTGTGTAGGGTGTATACATTTGGCATCTTTAAAGCAGGACTAAGAGCTAAAGAGTAACATTCAACCACATATTTTTTGGAAGTAATACTATGTTAGTTTCATTAAATTATGGCAAAACTTTCTACTAAGAACATCTAACATGCATTTAGAAATCATATATACGAGATTTCATGTGACTAAATACACACATCTACTTAACACAAACAGTGAATCTTCTCAGGATATAATTGTCTCATTCCAACAAGGATACAAAAAAATTATTGTCCTGTTGAATTTTAGCTGTCAAATGTAAAACATGGATTATAGAAAGAAATTAACTCAACCACTCAGATATTAACATCATTTTTCCATTTAAATAAAATTAAATCCAGAGTAAAACAATGAAAACAATTATTTGGTTTTATAATTCTTCTAATGACCACCACCTCTTATGATACTTGGTTTTTTTTCAGGCTTGAATATTTAATAATTTAATGCATTTTTTTCAACTTTAACATGGATTAATCAGTCTGAATATAATAATACAGTAACTGCAATAGGCATAACATTAAATGTGCATTCCTGAGTTCTAGCTGGTTGAATATTTGAAGAACGTGTGTACAAATTCCAAAAGCATTGGAATGGACAGGAAAAAAACCCAATAAAAATTAACTTGCCAGATAATATGGGCATTTTTGAGAGTGGTCAATTCATTCTGAAGAGAGAACTAAGGGTAAACAGTTTAACTGTTTTAGTGCATCTTATTTATCCTGAACTCAAGAAAGAAGTCAATGATTTGTTAATGGATTAGGTTCAGGTGAAGAGGAAGGTGCAACAGTGTGATGAATCATTACACACCACTTCATCAGAAAGATGGAAAGATGAGGCTCTTTTGAGCAACTAAACCAAAGAATAGTGGCAATAGTATCTTTATCACTGGATTAGAACATTGAAAAGCAATGGTATAATGCTGACAAGGGTATGTTCAAGAAACTTCTGTTTTAGAAAGTGGAGAATAAATACAGAAACACACTTTAGACTTTCTTTAATGTATTCAGAAAGGAAAAGGGGTAGGTTAAAGATCTAAAGACAGAAAAGTAATCTGAAAGAACAACATCATGGAAGAGTAGATTTCAAGAAGCCATGGAAAGAAATGAGAGAAAATGATAGGAAAATGAATTTGGGAGAAAGGCATTTCAGCTGTCTCCTACAGACAGTAGATGGAGCCACATAAGCAACAAAAAAACCCAAACAAGCAAGGCAACAGTCTTTCAAGAATATTATGCAAAAGCTATCCCACTAGGAGAAAAGACAGAAATAATAAAAAAAAAGATTATGATTGCTTAAGGAAGTTATTTACAGACCTGAAAACCTTGAAGAATTTTATGCAGAACAAAATGAGGCACCTAAGTGCAGATATTTACACACACGAAAAAATAAAAACAGTCAAAGGCTATTACAATTCAGAAGGTACACACTATTTTATGAGTATATCAGAAGTGATGTGACAAAAACCCCCTTCCATTATTTCAGTAGAAAGAACGGCAAATACTAAGTGATGTAGAAAATGCTTCAACTCTTTCAGGATTGGAAAATGCTGAAAAAACTTCAACATTCACTTTTCTCCAGTCTTCATTAGAAAAAATAACACTTCAGAGTACTTATTGCCACCAAAGAATTGGGAGTAAAACAGCAGAATTACAGTTGGATAATATTTAAGTACAAATGTGTTCCAGCTTGCAAAGTATGACAAAATTCACTTTGTGCCAAAATTACCCCTAAACCATGAGTAAACACAGTAAGGAAGAATATAAACATATCAAAAAGAGAAGTCAAATTCTTCTGCTCTTTAGTGCAAAAAAGGCCACAGTTAAATCCCTCTAGTTCTGGGCACTGAGTTTAGAAAGAGAAGAAAAAATTCCAGTTACAGAGAAGATTAAAAGAAGCCATCCTAGGTTCAGACAACATAAACTAAAGAAGAAGGAGCTGAATTCTGCAAAAAAAAAAAAAATCTGCAAAAATGAAATTAGAGATATGACGACAGATTTCAACAGCATAAAATGGCTAACAAAGATAGGGAGTACTTGTTACCCCTGTTCATTGTAGAAAGGACAAGAAAAAGTTCATATGAAAGCAAGGAAGTTTGATTAAATAACAGAAAATTTGTCTAATTACTATAAAGCATTGAAACTGTCTTGTATTTTCTGGAGGCCCATGAATAGATCAGAGGTTTAACTGTCAAACATCTGTATCCTTGCCATAGCAATGGATTAAAGGATCTCTGAGGGTTGCTTCCAACTTCACATTTCTCTGAGTGGGGCAAGCTGTAATTGTAAATCAGGGTGGTCCAGCTCAGTTTCAGAATATCCCAGTGTCATGGACTTTTTCCTTGTCAATAGCAGCAGCAGCTGTCACACACACAGTGCTGCAGCTGCCAGTCTGATCCTGGTCTGTCTTCTGCTGGGCTTGTGGTAGCAGTTCTGCTGCAAAAAGGGGAGTGAGCTGTGGCAGGCAGAAAGCAGCTGCATCTACTGCTGTAGGTCTACAGCTGTTCCCCATCACTTCTTTAGAGAACAAGGCAAGGGGAGCTGGATGTAACCTACAAGCTGGCTGTCAAAGTATTTTAAAAAATAATCTACTCATTTGTATGCTGTTTTACTTATGCAACACAATGACCTTTAGTATTACAGACTTCAAAACTGAACTGCTTCCTATATAAAAAGTTACTGTGCTTTTTCAAGAAAAATTAAATTCTCAGACTGGTCATCCATCCAAACAGCTGTATGTTCCTTTAATTCAGAGAGAGTGGTCACAAGACAATTAAAATTTATAAAACTACGGCCAACTATTTGTTTAGAGGACCTCAACATACCCTGTTAAAATATTTCATTTTTCAGTTTAAAATGTATCAGATGGCAGCAGTTTTCCTTATGTTGTCTGCTTGTCATGCTTTTGCTATTACAGCACTACTGATAAAGTGAGTGACAGATGCCTAAAAATTGACCCAAGTGTGATAAGCCATATACAGGAATTATAGGCTTACCTTAAGATGACGGCAAAGACATTTTGTGCCTGAGAGTCCCCAAAAAGAGTGGAATTAAAATTTTAGTTCTATACTTCAGATAAATGCAACATAAAGTCATGATAGCTTACATAATTTAGGACTCTAACGTACTTGCATTGAGTTTTAGTAAAAATAAAATTAACTCTGTAAACTTACCTAAATCAGGCTTTAACTCAGTTGGCAAACTTAGCTTCCTGGACATCTTTGCTGAAAAGTGAAGTATATCTTTTTTTTAAAAAAGAATAAACATAATTCTGCTGGCCTTTATTTGCTTCTTTCCCAATATTTAATATATAATTGTTTATTACATTAATCGCAGTACTTTACAGGATTTCCACTAAAGCAAAGCCTCACTTCCACAAGTGAGGGGTGCAAAGTAAAACATGGAAGACAGCTAAATCCCTAAATACATCATTTTATGACTTTTGCTAAGCTTGATTTCTCCTCAGGCTTCAGGCAGAACTTGATAGATTGGATGACTTTGGTTCAACCCCAAGCTTTATCTCAGGTGAGAGAACAGAATACAGACTCTTGGCCACTGCAAAGATGCGCACTTAAGTTTACATAAAATTAAGACACAATCCCCCTTTCTTATGCACTACTTTCTGATCAAACCGGAGACATTTAAAACAGAAAAACATGAACTCGGAGGCGCTAAAACAGTAATGCAAATACTTAAAAAGCTAATAATTTGAGATGCAACCCACAACCTTAGAAGAATGATCACAAAACCAGCAGCATACAAACACTTGCAACATCACCATTAAAAAAAAAGATAGATAATTTTGATAATACTTTTCAAATGATAAACAGCACTTGAACTTATTCCTAACTTAAAAATTCCTTTTATAGGAAGGGAATTCTTGCAGTGCATTTAAACTGCAGTAAAATACTTAAAAATGCTGCTATAATAAACATACCAACTCAACTAGTAGCATATACATCCCTCTTCCATCTTTCTTTCAACAATTACTGGAGAAGGAATTATTTTGATGTAGCTTACTAGACTAGGACTACACTCTGAATTTATTTCCCACACACGTGTTTGAATTTTGCTATAGCAATTAATTATTCACCATCTTGCAAGGATAATACTTCTTTTGCTAAAGCAGATGTTGAGAATAGCCTCATAATTCTAGAAGTACCCTGCAATGGATACCACTCATAAAGCACCCTGAATCTTGCTGCTTTTCTCTGTTAAAAATGGAGTTAACTCATTCTAATTATCACTTTAATAGAAGTCATTTCATTTTCTGCATACCCTGAAGAAAAGCATGTGATTTAAAGTTACTTCTACTCCTTCAAAAAGTGTAATTCTTCACTGTATCACCAATTATGCTCATCAATATTGCAAATGCTAGTTATCTGAATAGTTGAACAGTTTTATTCCTGTCATACATTATAAAAATTTGAAAATAGGACTCCAGAAATAATCTTCTAATTTCCTGCATGTGTCAATGTTAAAAGTATGTTCAAATTAAATTGAAATTACTTACTCTCAGATGGAAATGCTAGTCACTTATTTTAGTGCAGGTTGAAATTGAAAAGGGCAGTCTGACTGCACGTTTTCTACCCTCCTTGCATTAGCACTAGCACATACCTAGCTCAATGCTGAGGCCAAAACTCATTTGGAGTTTCTGCCAAGGGTTGTGTCCGAGCAAGATTATCTCATGTTTCAGATCAGAATTCAGACATGCAAACAGAAAACCATGGTACAAAACAGCACTAGTGACCAGGAGCCCATCTTTTTGCTGTCAGCTTGGACTTAAATCAGCTTGCAAAGAGATCATTCTCATCTGGAATAGTGAATTACAAGATGGGCATTCCTTATAAGACTTGTTTTCTGTGTTAGACATTTAAATCATAAGAGTTGAGATACTGAACAAACCCTAGAGTTTGTACATGGAAAATAATTGGAGTTATTTTTGGATTTTAACAGCTTTTACCATGTGTGAATACCAGCAATGATTAATCAACTTAGTCATTGAAGACCAGAGTAGTCACTTTTGGCTTTTCAAACAGAAACATTTGGCACAATTTTAATAATTTGGAGAAAACTGACAAAAATAAGAAGATACTAGGTAATAGATAATGTAGCAGGTAATAAAAGTACAGGCAAGTGTGTTGGATTCTGAGTACTGATCCACAGTTTTAGCTTTTTGTTTCTTAGTGAAAGGCCAGCTGTGTGAATTAGGTTGACAAGATAAATTTGTCAGACAATTTTCAGCATACGCTGAACTATGCCTCATAAATAGGATGAGAGGATACGTGAACTGTGAAAAAGGATATCATTGCTGGAAATTGTGAATTACTGTGCTATGCAAAAAATACCCCAAAACATTCCAAACCATATATTAATGTGCCAAACCTCCCAATAATTCAAATGTAAATAAGAAATAAGAACCTATTTCAGTAGCAATGGTGCCATCTTGTGTTTAAAGAAAAAAACTGCCTAAATGTGCAGTAAGAAAATAGGACTATTTTGCCAGATAAGCCACTTTTAACTATCATTACTCAGTATAAAAAATCTGCTTGTATTCATACCTGGCTTACGGTTTACAATACTTTTGGTAGATTTAGTTTTGCTACACCTCAGATGAAAACTAGCAATATGCTAGACACCTTCTACAAAGCAAAATATAAAAATGAGAAAAATGGAATATATAGGATGGAGATCTACAGAGAGAGCATTCATTGCCAGGCTTTTCACTCCAGCTGTACAACAGGACAAAGGTGATGTCGACTGCTCCTGCTGCACCTGGCTGACCTCAAGTAGTAGCTGTCATATCAGAGTTCCACACCTCTCTTGTGGGTGGTGGTTCCTGCAGCATTTACAGCCAAGACTACCCTTCTGCTGGTGGCGTGAGACAAAGATCAGGGAGCTGTTTTGCTCCTCCTGGCATACTACTGCTCAGGGCATCAGTGACTATTTTGCCTGAGTTTAGACCCACATTTAATATTCCTCTAAATTAGAAAACCTTGAGTAATACACAGGCCCACCCATATTCTTTCTGTTATTATATATGATTAGGCATCATATTAGAGAACTGTCCAAAACCAAGGGTTTTTGACATTTCTCAAACATCAGGTTTGGGAGGGCAGGTGTTAAAATATGAAAGGTTGCCTTAGCATAGCATGTTACATGTCAGTATGGCAGGTGCAACCTTCAATTCAACGAAGAAAACCTGAAGGCTGAGACATGACTGAACTATCAATAGGAAGCTATGGCTTAAAAGTAACATACATTTTATTTGCAGTGCATTATCCTGAGCTTATACTTTACAATGTATAGCAGTTTGAAAGCTACAGCAATTTCTCCTCGGTTTCTTTAAGAAAATAGTCTAAATCTTTTAAAATAAAATTCTAAAGATTATAAAGGAGACAAGTGTCTTGGAGTTTTGACAACCAAGAGAACAATTTATGAAGTCTATTTCATATAACATTACATGAGAAATAACTAAGCAGCTTAGAATTTGTTACACGTACCCAAGTTCCCAAGTTATTCTATATTTGACAACTACACAGAAGTGAAATACTTATATTACCAATTACCAAATGTTGAAATCTCTAAATTTCCTATAAGAATAATAAAACCATTTTATAAGAGAGTGAAAGAAAACATGTACTTGGGTACATCCAAAATTAGATCAAAGTATTAAAAACACATTGGAAGAAACAGACATAGTCTGACAACAGGGCAAATGAGAACTTATTATGAGCATCTTAAAATTTGATTAATGAAAATTATTTTGGTAAAGTTTGAAAAACTTAGGTGTACACTTAGAATGTAACAAATGTGAAAAACTTCATGTCAGTAGTAGCAGCAGGGATTACAGAAGTCTGGAATTAAATCTACCCGGCTCAGCTCTGTCTACTAATAACGTTTGCAGTTGTTTTTAAATTTACTAACTGCAGAAAATAAACAAGACCAATTTTCCTGAGAAGCATTTGACTTGTAGGCTACTAGAGCAGTTATAGATCTTAAAATCTACCACATTTTGCAATAACCTTTATGAAAGCTTTTCCCAGAAATGGCCACTACAATACATCTTAACTTTCAACATGATTTTTAGCTATAATGTTTAATCACCTGTATCTCTTCATGCCAATAATTAACTAACCAAAGTATGAGTAAAACAGCTTAAGATTTTGCTTCCACTGAATTTGGAGTTCAATATCCTTCTATAAAATGACACAGCCTTAGAAATTAGGTACTTCCTACCATTCTTCTTTCTGTAACTTCATCTACAATTAGTACGCCTCTACAAACACTGTAGAGTATACTATTTATACTTTCAAATATTTGACATTCCTAAAAGAATGGGTTGCTTTCAATAATGGCCACAGTACTTTCTAGAATTTCTAGAAATAGTTATATCAACTATCTCAGTATTTCCAAGATAACTATAACTTATTCAAAGTTCATCTCTGCAAATAAAAGGCAAACACAAGACAGAAGCAACATATTCACAATAGGTCTTAACTTGAATTGCTATCCATTCCTTAGCACAGAGCATTCACAATTGAGTTTAAAAAAACTCAACAAATAAAACAGACCAACTGATCAGAATGTTGGTACAGGAAGCATTTGCATATTGTTTTACTTAGCTTATTGTTTCATTTTATGTGGGTGCTGATCCTCTAACAAATCGGAGACTCCTTGTTTCGTACTAACACTAATTATAGAAATCTGTAGAAATTACGATGTCTCATATTTCTAACTGTGTTACGTTACCACTTTACAGCCCTATCACTGAAATGAATTTACTTCACACTTTGCTAGCAGCATTCCCTCGCTCCCTGTTCCCATGTGACAAACACAGGAGTGATATTAACAGCAACTGAAGTTATCAATGTAAACGATTCTTATTCTATTTTGCAACACATTTATCAGGTTGTATTTCACATATTGACAAAGAACAGAAGGAACTTGAACTGATTGCACTAATTGCCAGAGCAGAGAGCTATGACCATGCTATATACATCAAATTCTTCCGTGAGAACACAGTTGATGGTAAGCAATTCGTTTCATACAACACGGTAATGTTAATGACAGTGACACATTTTACAAAACTCATTGTCCATTCACATTTGGTTGGCAATTCAGTTTAAAACAATGAAATGCAAAACCATGCAACTATTAACACAGAAGAGGTGTTTTATTTGTGTGAAAGAGCCTAGAATGTAAGTTCAGAAAGAACTAGAGTAAACATGCCAGATAAGCTATAGTAAACATGGCAGTGAAACATCCACATTCAGTACACAGTACCAAACCACTCAAAACGAAGAGAATGTAAAAGAAATAATTATCTTTAAAGTTCAAATAAACTCTGCAAGTTACAGAAATCATACTATAACTTAGAGCATGAAGAATGCATTACTTGTAAATAAATGCTTTTCTTTCTTTAGCTGAGAAAAACATTCACAATGTTTTCAGTTGAAAGGCTTCAAGCTGAAACAGATGTAAATAGCTCCATAGAATTGTCATTAGCATATTTTATTAATGCTCTAACATAACTCTTTGAAAAGAAGTGAAAAAAGAGGTCACAGACAAACTTTCCATGTGTTTTGCATGAGACGGTGTCTTACGTTCAGAAGAGACAAAAGGGAAACATTACGTCAACAGACATTGATATAACATGCACAAGTATTGTTTTTCTCATTAGAAGACTTGAACATTAGGTTCTAGTTACCCTAAATTTCCTCTAGAGAAGCATATTAAGGGTCATGTAAAAGATAATAATTTTTTTTTAATTACAAAGTCACATAATATATTATTGACAGCCATTTGCTTTCTGAAATTATATTCAGGCTTCTGCTGCCTCAGAACTCATCTTTCCTACCATTTCTGGTATCGCTCCAAGAAGGGCTCAATATGGTACTGTACAAAGGGCATATTCCTGCTCTTCCTCATTCTGTACCTCGGATTCCAAGGACCACTTCATCATACTCATATTTGTCTCACTGAATTTTGAATGATTCTTTGTCTTAATTACTGAATTGCAATGAAGGGGGTTAATGATTTAGGACAGAAGTTAAATTGCCAAACAGAATAATCCAAAGGAGACTGTAGGAAAATAAATCTCTTCCTTCCTAGTCTTACTCTATGCTTCTACCCAACCTATGAAATAGCAGTTTAGCAAACAGTTTTACTATCTAAAGTCATTTCAACCTAAACTGACTGAAGAGATAAAATGAAATTATCCTACAATGATATACTAATTTGCTAAATGAAAACAAAATGAACCATTAACAAAGTGATTTTGCAATGAAAGTAACCATATCCCAGTTAAGGCAGAAGAGTCCCTTTCCCAAAATTAAATCATACAGCTCTCACCTTCATTTATTTAATGACCCAGCTGTCAGAAGCAGAGTTATTTCCATGCCAATCATAAAAGCGTTCAATCTACCTGCAAACAACATATCCCAAGGCAATTTTGTTGCCAAATTGTTAAGACACAAGTCTAGAGCTGGTAGGGAGGGTATTGTGTCGCTTTTGGATGCAGAAAAGTAAATGGAGGTCTGGAACAGTTATGGGGTATACTTATATATATGAACAAGTCCTCTTCCAGATGAATAACTGAAACCACAGAACTACATCTTTCTTGACCATAGCCATATAGAAATCTGACCATATGGCTATGAATACAACATATAAAAAAGAAATTATATCAGCCACATGTTCTCAAAGATTCTCGCAAAAGCAGTGGAATAATGTTGTGACTTGCATAGACTGAACTCTTACTATGTATTAGAATTTCACCCATCCGGAAAAATAGAGAAGTGCAACTGTAAAATCAGAGAATTTCAACCACCAATACCATTGATTCTTTTAAAAATTATTGTGCCCAGTGTATTTAGTACAGAAGCAGCCCATAGAAATTACCACTTAGCATAAAGAATGAAAAATAAAAAAATAAATAACTTAATGCACTGAAATTTGACTGTTATTTTGCCTTTTTTTTTTTTTTTTTGCTGCTGGGTTAGTTTTGCATAGAGTAAGGCGCTAGATTAGAAAGAGCAGAATTTTTCTAGTTCCTACCTATGTCATTGGTTACCATCTTGGAAAACTTTCTGCTTTTGGTCTTCACTGTAAATAATATTTTAATAAAAAAAAATCAATCTAAGTATATCAAAAGGTGAACTGAAGAAAAAACAAGACTAGAGAAAAGAAAAATACTGTACCCTTTTCTATAAAATTATTCATTTTTTGTTCATCATCAGAATTGTTTGGTGAACCAGAACCTACAAGTGGAGACAGAATGAAATGGATATACATTTGTCATGATTGAAGTGGATATACGACACAAAATCAATGTATGAATACAAGCTTTGAGTTTAATGAAGATAAAAAGAGTTACTAAAATATCAAATACTGATACTGGTCTTCTCTGTAGCTGTACTAGATATAATAAAGTACAAATTAATTTGGTATGACAAGAATTCTGCCATATCAGGATTAATCACAGAAATTATAATGCAAGGTACAATGCTGCACATTGCAGCAAGTTTATTGATAGAAGTATTTCCCTCATTGATTAAATGTTTATATTGAATAACTAAATAGATGTACTAATCATTCCTCCAGACACAATGATTAACCTAAATTATGATTCACAAAACACTGATGTAACAATAAACTCAAGTTCTATACAGCTGTTTCTTTGTCTTTTTTCAATGCAGTAAAGTCACTGTTGGACCACAGTTCTTCAACTATTCTGCAGACAACTCTGAGCCAATGCTACCACCTGGGATTTTTCTGTATCCCTAACCCTGAAATACTGGTGGTGGCTACAGATCACAGCTTCAGGTTTACTGCTGTCATGAAATTAAAATATTGTCAGGAAAGTAAAACATTGTTTAACTAAAACCATTCAAATTTCATTGGATTTTATGCTGCTGAAGTGTAAAAGAAGAACAAAACACAAGCATTTTGGCACTCCTGAAGACAAAATCTTGTCAGATTACAACGCTATATAATGTTTTACAGGTCAGATAAACACCCCCAGAGTCTCGGCCTATTACTGCTTGACATTTATAGAAAAAGTGGGAGACGTTTTCACAGTATTTCTACAATTCTGTGTTACTGAAACTGTAGGATATTGTCCTAAGTTGCATAGGCAGGTAGTCCCTTTCACAGTCCTCTCAACTATATAGCTACCCACTGGAGGAAGTCTAATGGAAGTTAGCTTCCACTTCTCTTTACCTGGACATTGAAAGGTGGAAGATTTAGATCATTTGAGCAAATTTAGACCTCGGTCCAAACAGAGACTAGTCTCTTTCATAGATCCCATTGTAACAATCAAAGCCAATAAGGGACTCAATTGCCAACCCCATCCTCCAGTCTTAAAGCTAGGAACATGCAAACATTTTGTGCTTCTGTATTTTCCTCTTAACTAGAGAGCCTCTAGATTGGAAAAAATTTACTTAAATCTTGCCTCCATCCTCCTTCACAAGCTCACCAACCCTTTGCAGCAAATATCTCAAAAATGTCCTCTCTTACCTCTGAAAATTAGATGGAATTTTAAAGTTTGTCTTGTGCTCTTGTCCAGAAAAGATATAAAACTTAAACCAAACCTAAGGAATTGCAGTTCTTCTCCCTTCACAAACTTCAAATTATTTCCCTGTTAAGAGGCGCCTCCAAGTTTTTTTCAAAGGAAAAATTGAGAAGCCTACCATGACCTTAATCTCATTCACTGAGAGCTGGGAGTAGAGGACAGAATCAAGGGAAGCAAGGCACAGTCCAGCCTCACTACTTCAAGATTATATTTTGCATGAGAATGCAACAGTTCCATTTGTCCTCCATCATTTGCTGGTTTTGGTACTTTAGACTTATCCACAGTATTGTGCATGTACACATCATAAATTACATATCTTTTCACAGAATACTCAGCTCTCCAAACTTCCAGGTTTTATTCTAAAATGAACTAAGTTCAAAACAGTGTTCTCAGAAAGTCAACCCAAACTGGAGACTCATTTTTACTTCTAGAGGATTGGAAATTTCCCTCTGATTCTGTGTCCTTTCAGGACATTTGAATTCACCTATTCTAAGCTGTCTCCTTATTTGATCCTCTTAAAGAAACATTCAAATTTAATTAATTTTTAACCTACTACAGCTCACAGAACTCAGACAGGAGGGAGGGGGTAAACAGAGGAAGGGAAGCAAATTGTTAAATTTAGGGGTTTCCTTGATTTTCATCTTTGGACTTGCCTTCATTGTTAGTGGAAATGGTGAATCAAGGTTTACTCTACTTGAATTCCAACTTATGAAAGAAACTCTCTAATTCATACTACACAGGGTGTTACATTTAAGCAGTATGAGTTGGGAGTAGTTGGGGCTGATATTTGGGTGATGCTGGAGCAAGGGGAAAAGAGGATACACATTAGGGTTTACAACTCATTAGTTGTTCATTGCACACATTTTATAGTAGTCTACCAGAAACCACACTTAGCCTGGACTTTTTAAATTGGTCAAATTCAAACACCTTAGTGAGATTGATAACTATCCTCAACCTTGACAGACAAAGGGATTTATTGCAACTGCAGCACTGCACAGCAAACTGTTCACAGACATCAGTCTTCATATTCAAACACTAAATAGGAAAGATGCACTTTATTCTAAACACCACAAAAGAATGTTTTCACTATAAATGATGCTGAAATTAACAACTTCAGCATGCCAGTACTCAGCATTACAGATGTTTGTCATGAAATCACATCTTCAGTTAAGATTTTTAATTAAAGTTCCCATCCAGTTTTTGCTTTAATTATAAATAAATTCAATTTACTTTTAGAAAGAGCTAGCAAAAATGACATTGATTGATCTAGAGGTGAGTTTTGCACAATTTAAAATTAACATCAAAACACAGCAGTTGTCAAATCAGAAATTAAAATTTGTTAAACTTTCTTCTAGAGCTACAAACATAATATTTTGTTTTATAATGCTTTCAACTTGGCTTTGAAAGATACAGGCTACAATAGAAAAGGAATCTATCTTTAGATTCCTATCTTGATTAGCATTTTGCACTACATTGCACATACTACTTTACATACTTGATTTAAACCTGAAGTTTAGTCCTTTACTCTAACTTTGAGTAGTTTTGAATGAAACAAAATGACATCTTTAAAAGTTCTCAGAGTAAGAAGTGAAGATAAGTGACAATTTTTGGCTACTACAAAAAATATACACCTCTAATACTACATACACTATTAAGAATTAACATGGCTATAGCCTCAACTAGCCAATATGAAATAAGATGTTAAATCTTTAAAATATAATTTTAAATGTTCACATACAGCAGTTGCAATTGAAAAAAATCAAACAACTCCTTGTTTAGGATGCTGGTTTTTGAAGACCTCTGATTCCAAAGAAAAATAGTAATTTGCCACTTAAAGATGCCACTCATCTTTATGACATATTCCTACTGCATCTCTTATATCAGCCTTGTTTTAAAAACGCAGTTGTGCAACACAGCAAAATTTATGACAGCTCAAAGAGTTTGTGGGAGGACAACAGGTTTTATATAATTACTTAACTAGTAAATGTTGACTTAATGCATAGGAAAATAAGAAGCTGAAGATCAGAGAAAGTTATGATTACCTGATGTCGGCGACTTGCACCGGTCTTCTGGCACCACTGTACCTTCATTAATATCACAAAGACCTGCTGAAACACAAAGCCAGAGTATTATAAACACAGTTGCTATTTTATTCTTACTTCCACTGCAGTTAGGAACTTCAATTTTTATTAGATACAAACAAGCCAGTTGTGACAGAATTTCTGTTACATATTATTTTTGACACTACCCAGAGTGACTGTAGAGTCACTAACAAAATACACTCTCACTAAATTTCACTGAAAACCACCATATATTCAGCAAGACAGACTTATCAGAATAGTTAATTATTTACACACTATAGATATATATTGAGTACAAGCAAAATTTGTTTTGAAAAAATCAGTTATATTAAAAATTTAAATGCAAAAGAAAAATCAGATTAAAGAGGATCTTGAAGATTACAAACACATATGTGAAACTACAGTGCCTTTTTTCAAACTACTTTCCCGCTGATACTGTGATATGCTTTATATTTGTCAATTTGCATTGCCAAGTTCATTTTCCAGAAAAACTCCTTATTGATGTCATTACAGAATTCAGATCTTAGGGTGTTTACAAAGGCATTCTTCCTAGAATGGAGGAATTTCAACAGAATTTTTACATCATCAAATTTGATCAATTGGAATAATTGCAGTATGTTAACATGTTAACTAATTCCTTTCATTCCAGTGAAGGAAATAAAGTCTAGTAGTCCACAATCAGATGCCAAAGATGTAAGTTGCCTCATAAGCCTCCAAGTATTATTCCATAGCACAAATTAGAAGTACACAAGGAATTTTTCTATTTTTCTTTTTGACATGAAATTGCTGTCCAGGTTGTCAACAATTAAGAAAAGTGAATTTTATCGATATTTTAAGGTTATTAATGCGTCTTCAGGTTTATATCATGAAGTTTTCCTACAGAAATTTCATGACATGATACTAAGGCAAGAAAGCATGGAATACTGAACAGTAATAGTTAAGAAATATTTGTTAAATTTAAAGGTTTTTGCATGCACACAAATGTTCCCAGTAGTCAAAAAGTTTGAGAAGTGTAATGGTAAGGGCTAAGACAACAAAGGCATCACATGGAAAGCCTGTCTATACAGCTGTACACTACACATTCACAAGTGCATCTGTGAAGAAATAGAAAACATAAGAACAGCTCTATTCTATCAAAGTTTTAAAATTTCCAAACACTAAACGAGAATTTAATAGTTTTAAGGGAAAAAGGTTCTCCTGAAATACCATATCAATCTGGAACACACTGAAAGTATGTTGCATTAACAGTTTCATTTATCCTAAATAGTCTTTTTTAATATTACTAAGAGCATGTACAGCTTAAACCTCAAAACTCAATCACTAGAATTGTTGTCAAATGACCTTAAGGCTTCATTAACCCTACACTTGAGAGTCCTGGAACCAATTTCAATTTTAAAAAGTCAAGCAAAATTCCAGGTGAAAGCTATGTCTTTCCACTACACAGGAGAAAGAAAAAAGCAATTTATTTTGTTATTTATCTGTCAGTAAATCAATGAATACTATGGGATATTATTGGTACATATTCTCTAAATATGATGTGACCTCTGAAAGCACCAAAGTTTTAAATAGGCATGGGAGTCTAAATGTCTTGAACTAGACAGGATTATATAAAAAGATTTTTCAAAAATCCTGATGTTGCTCTCACAACAAGCAATACAAGTTTTAGATAGTAACATTCCTAGGAGGATAAACCCGTACTGTGCTCTTAGAAGTAGTTGCTCCTTCAGAAGCCAAGCCAAACCAAACAAATCCAAACATACAGTTTAGGAACTCAATTTTCTCTTTTCTGTAAATATCAATTCTTTACCTTCAAAGGAAGAGTTTAACTACTTGCACTGTTTCTCTTATGAAAACTCATGAATTGACAGGAATAGTCTTTAGCCAAGAATGAAGTTATACATATGCATACTTGATTTCTTTGTAAGAAGTCTTGAGGCTATAATTTGATTAATATACATCTTAATGAACAGTAAGTGTAAGCGTGCATTATGGCAATCATTATGGCATGTAAACCTTGGAAATCTAATCATAACCATCTAGAAAAGGAACAGGAAGAGATGAAAAGTAATTTTACCTATGACTATATTAGTACTTAAACTAAACAGAGAGTAACAAGAATGATCTGAGTTAAGCTGTGAACTAGGAGGGTCTGTCTATGACCAACAAGAAGAAACTGGCATGACAGTCTCTATTGCTGTTCATCTTAAATCCCCAGGTACCCTGACAGAACCTCTGGCAGCAACGCAGCTCTTCTGGAAAAGTTCTCTGGTTTTGGGCTTACAGTACACATGCAAATTGCTATAAATTACCAAAGCAAATTGATCCAAGAGTTTCCATTTTAGAACTGCAAAGACTGTAACTTCCTATGACATTAAGGTATACACAAGTGACTTTCTAATAAGCTTTTAGTTTATTTTAATCTCTCTGAACTCCAGAAGCAAGAAATTTAAAAACCCTCCAAATTGGAAAAAAAAATAAAATCAAATGTCAAAGACATAAACATTACCATGCTGCATTAAAAACCTCCCTGTCAGTTTTTTGCATAAGCTTTAGACAGACGTACCTGAAGAACCTACAACTGGACTGGAAATAGGTCTAATTAAAAATTACAACTAAAACTAGATTGATATGAAGATGTAAAAGTTAGAACTAAAACCAATTAAGTTGAAAAACAGAGTCAAAAAGCTCCCCAAACCCAATAATCAAACTTTCTGATACAGTTCTTGCCTTGGCTGATGTCAGTTACAGCTGATGTTGGTCTTGTGACATTTAAGTTAAAATTCAAATAGGCCATGAAAGGGGATAGGGGAAACAGCATGACCGAGCAACCCCAGAAGAGTTCTAGGCATGTATTTTCTTCCAGTTTGCCTCAATTCCAGTTCTGAATATCTCGTAGCTCACATGCAAAAGAAGGCTTTTTGATGAATAATAAAAATTATGAAAAGTCACGTGCATGCAAGAACTGCTTCAATTTTGTTAGAAACCTAAAATGTCTCTGGTAGAACTAAGAAATGCTAACTTATAGAGTTGTTTTATACTGGACTAATCAAAAAGTCACATAAAATCTTGCAATCCTCTGCAACAGTTATTTGCAAAAGAGGTAAAATTGGTGTCCTATATGAACTTAAGTAACTAAGAAGGAAAAATAACAGCTGTCTAAGTTTTAGTGTTTCTTCATGAACTTATGACTTGTCTCATCGTTTGGTATCAGTATTGACTTGATGGCTCCTGTCATATTTAGCAAACAGTACAAGCAAAGGTCTTGGTGTAAGCCCCCACTGTGTATAGAATATACAGAATTTTCATCACACTGTAAAGCTTTTACTTACACATTTCATGTCTTTTGGCACGTGGCCAAAGCTGATTTCCACCCCTCCCTTACTATTACAGTCTGAAGGCAAAAGTTGATTTTGTTTTTAAGCTTGACAAGCACCTGATGACACTGTCTAGCAGGCCTTAACAAAACACATATACTGCATGCTTCACAAACTATAAATTTCCACCCAAAACATGTGAGTAGTATACCTGGTATGAATCACTGATAAATTCCAAAACACGATCCCAACTGGGAGCTTGTATCTGTAGAGCTAGCCTGAAATGACAGTTTACAGTCTAGCTAGTGTAGAGAGCCTTGTCTCTAATTAGATGCTGCTTTAAGACGGGAATCTGAATTTCTTTTCTGAGTAGAAAAAATAAGATGACAGAAACATACATCATATTCTTGCAACATAAGCGAAGGGAAAAATCTTGCATTTCCATTCATATTTTAGAAGATACGTAACTCTTACTGTATGAATTTCTTTAAAAAACACCTTTGTAAACTTTCAATTGGTTGATGAAGGACATGCCATTTACAAAATTGTAAATATGTTAGCAGATATTGATGATCTACTGAATTGACATTCTATGCTGAAACATACAGAATATTGGGGTTTTTAATGAGAAAGGACCAATCCTTCCTTCATTCTTTTGAAGTGGTTGAGTAATAGAGAATAATGTTTTCCTACTCCCCTCCCTGCCCTCATATGGAAACAATTTTTCAGTTCAGCCAATTTTGTGATACTATGTACAATATATTCTGCTCTGTTGCATGCTGTCTGAATGTGAATTTAATATAACTAATTAAGAACTTGTCTGAATGCATATATATAGGCTAGTATGATTTTTTTTTCTTAAATACAGTTAAATACAGGAATTTTCTAAAACTACTACATGACATTACTTACCTAAGCACTTTTTCTCAAAGAATTTAGATATTAAGTACTAATACTCCCTGAAGATTATTAGAGTTGCAAAAGTGTGAAAATGTCTTATTCACAGAAAAATTAATTTTGAAATATTAAAATATAAATGTTTTCAAGATAAAAAATACAATGAAGGCATATCTTTCAAAATAAAACCGAGGAAGCATAAGTTCCTTGCATTTTTGAAAATGCAGATACTAATGTCCAAGAAAGGGAGAATGCAAAATCCAAAAGTGTTCTGACTATCTCATACAGTTCCAATCCCATAAATATATCAAAGGGTAGTGCTTAAATATTAAGACTTATTATTTGTGGAAAATTACACAGTAATAATACTTTATTATTTAAATTATTGAAGTCTGGGCAACACATATATTGAAAGAACTACAAATAATGAGAAATTTTAAATGAAGGAGAAATTATTTTCAGTTTTTAAAATGAATGTAGCTCCAGCTAACCAAGATACTGTCAGGATGGTAAACAGAAAGAGAACTACATGATTAAGAAATTAACTCTTTTGTACAAAACTTTTTTAACCTATTCCTAAATAAAATAGTCCAACAGAATTCAGTTTTACAATATTTGGTTTCAAAAACTAGTTTTGGGATTTCTAATCATCTTTTGCTCTTCTTCAAAACAATAATCAATCAGTGCCAGATTCTGTTTTTCAGTTCTGTATCATCTTAAGGTGAAGGCATTTCTTTTATGCCTAGTTCCCTTTCTGCCTTGGCAGCAGAGGATTGAAGACTATAGAGAAAGCAGGTTTTTGCTATTAAGACTACTCTCTGAGATGTATTTCTTTTTTCTTGTTCAGGGAAAAAATGGCAGAACTATGAATTGGATTACAGTATCAAGTGTTTTTTATTTGTTTTTCTTTTGGTTTTTTGTTTGTTTTTTAAACTCCAGTTCAGTCTTCCTGTAGCTTAGTTTTATTCTACTCCATTAAAAAATGGGGTGAGATTACCTACCTCTGCCAAGGGCTGGAAAAAACTGACATCCTATGGAAAGGAACAGTGTTATGCTTTAAAAAAATAAGCTTTACATTCTCCAATTTCTTAGATGTTGTAATTGATGTTGTAAGTCAGAGAATCTCTCAGGTAAATCATAGTTCTGATGGGCTACCTCCCTTACATAGACACCTGAACTTCAAAACTGCTTGGAAGGTTCTGTGCAGTATTGTGCAACACACAAACACCTCCACTCTTAATCCTTATAAAAAACATCTTTGTAGAAGTAAATTTTCTTTTTTAGTAGAAAAATCACTGTTTATCACAATGTTTATTATTATCACTACTACTAATAGTCTAACTAGAGTTATGAAACTTTTTCTGCCAGAAAGGGAACCAAGCAAGGGAAGCTTATAGTAAAAGAACACTAAATTCCTAAGATCTTAGGTCTGTAAACATCAGTAACTTTAAAGGTAGAATCTCCTTTTGATTTTGATATTTATTTCTTTAAAAATACAAAATACAGAGACTATTATGGTTGCCTTTTTCTTCAAGTTTCTTTTAAAGATATCATGAACAAGAAATACAATAGATGCGTGATGAATTAAAATCAGTTTCCAAAAGGAAAACAATTACTTTAAATGGACTAAGAAAAATACTTATGGTGAGTGAACAAATAAAAAAAATCAAATTCAGATGTTCAAAAATATTTGAATGCCATGAGATGACTTACTTATATAAGAGGTGCGAAGTTTTTTCACAGACTCTGAATATAAGTTAGAAAGGCCGCACATGCAAGAAGCCACAGTCAGCATACCTTTATGAAGCAATGAGAAAAGGAAAGACGGAGACACTAACAGTACATTTGAGACAGAAAAGCCAGCCAAATAACTTGTACAACCAGGTTTTTAAAATGCTTTTGCCATGCAGATTGTTAGTATTAAAAGTTAAGATGAAAAAAATACGACTTCATGTAACAGCTTCATGAACAAAAAGGACTTTAATCGTGAATATCTTAGAGACAGTTGAAACAGTTATGTGGATCCAATACATTAAAATAACGAATGCTAAGAAAACAAAGGCAAGTTATGTTTAGCACTCCAAAAGGCAGTTTATAATCTAAGTGCGTGAAGCAGAATTTAAGCCCTTTACTCCCAAGACAAGTTAACACAGTTAACTAGTAATTTCTTTTTCTCAAAATAACTTGTTTTTTCATTTCATAGAAGAAAATATTTTTTCTGACAGGATACAAACTGCATACATTCTGTTCTATATTAATGATTTTTAGATAAGTTTCCTGAGCTGAAATAAGCTGACTAGTGTTAACTGGATCTTTTTCAAACCGACATTTGCTGAAATACATCCTAGACATTTCCAGTTGAATATCATATAATCTGAAGAATTTAACAGGACTTTGTTCTGGATCTGTCAAAGAAATCAACACTAGTGCATGAAGAACAGTTGATTTCCCATCAAAAAAAGAATCATTTGGGGCAGCAATTACACTGTTTATCGTTCTGTCTTCAGTTGTTTTCCTAAAATAAATTAGGAGTATCCATGACATATCAGGGAGAAGAAAATTTAGGTTTCAAAAAACTTGGCATTTTGACTGAAAAACCACTTTCCTGCTCAGCTGAAAAAGAACACTCTTCAGCATATTTTTAATTCAAAGTACTTTTTTTTTTTCTCAAAGATTATTTTATGAGTTTATATGTGGAAGTTTATTTGGCTTCCTCTCAAGCATAACATAACAGCATAAACAACAAAACATGCTTTAGCTTATCAGGAACATTCCTATTCAAAGTTTAAAACAGGAAGTTAAAGCTCCCAGCAAACGCACTGGTTATTGGCAAACATTAATGGGTTTATACAAGCATATGAAACGGATACTAGCTTTATCAGAAATATCAGGTACTTCCTCATGCTGTGTTATTAAGTTAAATTCTTATAAACTGCATAAATCCACTGTACATACTTATATCTACTTACACATAGTATTTTCCAGTTTATGTTTTCTTAAAACAAACATTACATTGAAAAAAAAAGTAATGATATCAAGTATCACTAGATTCCACTCAGCAACAATTTTTAAGGAAACATGATTTAACAAACCTGAAATAGTGCTATTAGGAACAGATCAAGGAGAAAGAATGTAACTGCAGTATAAAAAAGTATATTTGTAAGACTAGATGACCAGCTGTACCTTTCTTCTGAGTTTAAAACATGTTTTGGGTTGCTCACCTCCAGACGGTTGCCGAGTTTTTCGGGGAGATCGTGGCTCCCTGCGATAAGGATCATTGGAGCCATACAGTTCAATAGTGCCTAGATTCAAGAGCACTGTCTTCTGGAGGTAATCAACCATGGCAATACCATTACAGTTTCCAAAAACTACTCTGGAAAAAGACAAGTGGAAGGAAAGACAGTGCTAATTAAATGTTGGTAAATTTTCACATAAAGATTTTTTACTGTTCAGCATTTGAAGACTTCCTACTTTTTAAGAATTATCCTAGATCGAATATATCTATAAATTACTATTTTAGAGTGCAGTATTACTTAAGTGTTCTCTTGTAAAAACATGGCACTGAGTAGAACAGATCATTGTCATTGTACTTGCCAACCTATCTGACAGAGCCTTAAATGACACTTATTCTCGGCTGTACACTGGCAGCTGAGAAAGAGTGATGATGATTTGTTTCTGCTGCTAGCATAATCAGGATCTGCCATGACCCAACAGGAATTATCTCCTAAGCACAAGAGGCTGATCACCTCTCTGTCTTGCCGTGTAGCTCATGTGAACACACATAGAGACTGAGTTTTAATGGATAATTTTAAACCCCTTTGACAGCATAATGAAAAAACTGCGTAGAATATACTTACAGGCCATATGCTGAGTTGACTGCTAAGCTGGTTATCTGTTGAGGAGGTTCTCCACTCACCCACACTAGCTGGATAACTAGCTCAGTTTGGTAGCCTGGAGACTGCTTGAGAGGAGAATTTTTAACTCTGCAAAATAAACAAAACATGGTGTCTTTTTATTCCCCTCCATAGTCTCCATTTTTAACTTAGGGGCTCAGAGTTCATTAATTTCTACACCACACTGGACTTCAGAAAGTCGGGAAATCATAAAAAATATGATCAAAATCACATAAAAGCAATCAGAAGAAAAATCCACATTGAAATTGTTAATTCATGTTTTTAGGGGCCCCTTTGATTCACTGCCTAATTGAAAACTAATAGAACGGTGATCACAAATACTTCATTTTTCCCATCTTCAGAGCAAGGTATAACATTTTCTTTAGAAATACACCACTGCAACTCGGCAAAATCAATACAATTGAAAATCCTCACTCGGATAAAGTAACCGCATCAGAATTAGTTATTTTCTAGATAGACACACTGAAAGAATTAAAATCCAAGCTGGGACCTTAAAACTTCAGAAAACAAAAAGTACATACTTAACTTTATATCTGTAAGATATATACATTCTGCTAGAAAAAGTGATGGCCAAGAGGTCTCATAATACACTCTTGTAGAAGAGTAGAAAAAGATTGCCTTCTTTTAATTTTCATTTCTCAAATGAGTAGAAGCTCACACAAAGAAGCTTATAGGAAAAATTCCCAATTTAAAAAAACCAAAAAAGTGGTCAAAGACCTATATTGCAAGCACTATGAGGCATCATGCAAAGTGAAGATCTTTGACAATGGGACGTTTATTTAATTCCGTTTTCAAAATATCAAGTAGTTCTCTTAGAGAGTTTTCAAAAAAGATGTATATTTATAAGCCTAAAGAGTTACCACTCATCAGCTAGCTATTTGTAAGAATTTTCACCACTTTTGATTTGGCTCTAAAACCTAAGGCTCTGGAAAACCAACAGATGAAATGTATTCAGCCACAGAACATCAAGTTTCCTATTCATTTCAATGGACAATGAGACAAAGTGATTAAATTGTTGCTATTAAAAAATGTTTGCTCTAAAGAGTTATCACGTATAACTATACTAACATCTGTGCCAAATTTTCCTAAATCATAACATAAGGATTTTCAAATTTTTACCAAATCAGCTTATGAAGTTTAAAGAAATTGAGATAGCAATATTCGTTTCTTAAAACGGAGCTCAACTTTCATATATTTGGAAAATGTTGCTCTATAAAATAAAACATTCTCACCAGTAATTACATATCTGTAATAATATCAAAGTACATATATTCTAATGACATATTTTCATAAAGTCTCACCCTCAATGACAGTGTAACAGAATATACTTACTTTAAACACGGGACATTATCACGAAGTCCATCAGATGAACTGCTACTAGTAGATGGGTGAGACTGGGGAACAATGGATTGAGGATTAGAACCTGCGCCTGGAGTTGATGAAGGTGGTACCTGCTCACCATCTGGAGTTTCAATATCATTTATTTCATAGAGCAGACGTACTTCCAGCATCTGTGAATTAAAATAAAAAAAAAAAAATCAGTAAAGTCTGCCTTTCAAAAAAACTGGATACAAAATAAATGAAGTGCAACAGAAGATTGTAGTGATAAGTGACATCCAGGTCTTTTTCATCTTTTAAAAGACAACACTAGGTTAATAAACAGTGCAACCTAAATACCTATGTAGTCTTTAGAAATAGAGTCTTAGTAACTACTACAGACTGAATATCTGAAGATTACTGAAACTTGAAAGTCTGATATATTTCCCATTTTTTAAAAGTTTGCATCTTAATAATGAAAGAAATTAAATACTGGTTAGAAAACCCATTTAATTATCATTCTGCTGACATACATTCTCAGTTATGAAGATGACTTGGTTTATGTAATTCTGGAATAGTAAAACCGAGAGCTAAAGGCACATAGACAGCTACCCTTTATACTGATGCAACACTGTACACATGGGACTTGGTTCAATATTGGATGTGCTCAACTAGCTCATACATTTTAAAGAACTGCAAGTTCATCATGACTTCAGATTTTCTTCTGCTGGATCAGTAACAATATTAGTATTAATTGCAGTGCAGTGAAAAGAAACTTTTCCACTGTTTTATTCTCATCGTCTGCAAAGTAGAACTTAATTCATGGACTGAAACAAAGAATATATAGTATTTTTAAAACTTTCCTGGTACTGAATAATAATTTGCCAGGGACTGATTCAGAAAAATTGTTTAGAAAAAACTATTTCCTCAGAAGGGAATGTACTTGTACACAAGTAAACACCCCATGAAGGGTGAAGAAAAAAACCCCTGTGCCTCAGGTCTTTAAACTAAGACTTATTCAAAGGGAGCAGAATAGGAAGGGGACAGGGTTTATGTTGTGTGTGTGTGTGTTGCGGGCAGGAGGTGGGAGGAAAAACCAACTACATTACAATTAACATTTTACTTATAACATACAATATTTTATAATTAAATATGAGCTTCTAGCCCATACATTCAAATACATAAACTTGTATGTGTGTGTTTGATTTAACAAAGGACTTCTCAAACTCTTGTAATAGAATCATTGTATCTTACATAGAATAAAATAGCAACACACCAAAGTCCTTAACAGATTCTGGGGAATGTTTGGCTCACTTGTACTCTTCTAGCTCTGCACACTGCAGTTTTAACACGACAGATGATAATTATTAGAAATCAAGGAAAAAGGAATCTACTCCCTAAAAGCTTTGAAATTCTTCAACTCCACATCTCATTCACTGAAAACCACTATCTTGGTGTGCAATATTTAATTACAAAATTCAACAAAAGTAATCATTTTTCCTCCAAAAAACCACATCTCTTCGTTTTGAGACAACTGTTTTTGTCCGTTTCACTAATAAAATAAAAGATAACAAAGCAGTAAATTGCTAGAAGAGTCTTCTTATAGCTAAATCTTACAAAATTCAAAAATGGTCATAACTAATTACCGGAATGACTTCTGTTGTCACTTCCTGCTTGCTGAACCTGTAAATAATGACATGTGCAGAAACTCCAGCTATGCACAGCATTCTACTTTCTGGACACCACGAGATGATCTGAATAGCATATGGATCTTCATCTACTATGTCTGTGTTTGGCCTGTCATCTTTATTCCGTGATTTTTCAAATACTTTGGCTGTTTTTAACTTATAGAGTACTTGCAGCGTTACTAGGAACAAAGTAAAAGAGAAAAATTAGTTTTGATCAGAACAGATTTTTTTTCTTCTCAATTTTTAATTTATTAACTTGTCTTCATAGAGAAAGATATTATGTTCAGCAAAAGAGGGCAGAGTAGAAGCAATGAATATCTGTGTTGCCTCTGTCCACACAGTGCACCACTTGATCAATATAGTATCAGTTAGTATAAAAGAAATACCCCAACACTTATCCTGAGAAATATATACTAAGCTACAGTTATAAACTAAGCCTTCACAGCTTCTCAAGGCTTTACTGTACCTCAGGATCTCGTTACAACATCATCTTGTTACATATGCCATATCTACAACTTAGTTGTGTCTATGGTAGAGGAAGTAAAGCTCCTCTTCTTTCTTTCCACAGTATTTCAAATCCATGGCCTCTCACCTGTGCTCTCATACGTAACAGCCCCAATTCCTCCAATTTACATATTATTTTGTCTGATCATTCAAAAGTGCTGCCCTCTGATCAGTCCACTTTTTGTTGATAACAGGTTTCCTAGAACTCTTCTAGTGATGCCTTTCCACAGTTTTAAATAGTGAGTTACTCCATGTTGGTTTTACAGACATACCCACTTCCTTATAGCAGTGATTATTTTTTTCTATGCAACACAGACTGCAATTCATGAGATGTCCAATTTTTTTCCCCAGAAACTAAGTACTAAGTGTACATCATTCATACTATAGTCAAGTAAATTGTCTTTGATATAGCTACCTCTTGAATAGTATCCTTTTCAACTGTAATTTTAATTCTGTATTAAGTTTTCTTTCAAATACCTTCATGCTGTTTTCAAACTTCACAGGCATATCCTTTAGTCAATGGCCCAAGTCACTGCTATAAATACTAATCAGAACATTAGGAAAACTTAAATTATAGCATCCTTTCTCCTCTTCCATATTTCAGTGGTTTTACTTGAATCACATTTCCCTAGTTCACCTGTAAGACTGTCCTATTAGAGAGACTTAAAATCAATAGAGGATACTTGCAATTTCTCGCTTAACAGGTTTATGTATCTGTTTTAGAAAGAAACTAAGTGTCTTTAAGAGAATCTCCTTTGACAAATCTATGCTGAATAGATCTTTTAAGCACACAGAATCACTTGGTTCTGGCTAACCTCCTTCTCCTCTCTCTCCCAGGTTCTACTCCCACCCCAAACTGAAATTAAAGATCTATTACACTCCAAATAGTCCTCCTCCCAGTTTTTTAACATATACATTGCATCTGTTCCCTCCCACAACCACACACGCCCTAGCATTTTGGAATCTCATCAGTTTTCCACAGGTTTTCAAAGACAACTAATGACGATTCCAAGATCGCTTTAAACAACTTTTAAGTACCAAGAGTAAGGTTAGTCAGAACTAGATTAACTAAAACATCTAACTCTATGCAGTCATTTCTACTTTGAATTCTTACTGCATTTCTCACTGTGAGCTGTGTAGGCCATCAGATGCAATTGACCCTTTGACTGAAGATGAGAAATGTAAAATAGTATCAGACTCTTCAGGCCTGTTCAGTGTTCCAAAGAAAAGTTTCTTTATTTTACTCTTCTCCTGCCTTTCTTCACAAATGCATAAATCATTTTAGTAGCACAAATTTCTACTGGTTCCAATTCTCATTTTTAGATACTGTAATTTATGGAGAGCTGATGTCTTGAACACATGCCTCTCTCCTGTCCAAAAAGACAGAAATAACTTACTGAAAATCAATTGTATTAAAAAGGAATGCATTTCCCTGTCATGCATCTTCATGCTCAAAAATAAAGTTTAAGGTGTTTCTAAAAAATTTTAGAATTCTTCTATATTAACTGGCCCTTGGACTACCAATGCATTTACTCTGAGGTGGTAAGAAACAGTGAAGCACCTAAGAAATAACGTCAATTATACTTAATTTTAAATAAAAATTTTCTGTGAAGTTACTGACTCTACAGAAGGCAAGAAATAATGACAATGACTAGTTTGCAATTACATTCCAATAAAGAAATCAGTTTAGAAAACTCCTACTGCACAGGAAAAAAATCTCTACTGAAAACACTTACTTGCTGAGGCATCCCAAAACTTGATTGACCCATCAGCATGCCTGTGAAATATTAAAAAATTAATAAGACAGTAAAATGGTTAGTTGGAGTGCTAGACCTCTTTGTTACTGATTGGAAAGTATACTGTTAACATTCTATTTTTATTAGTACTCTTCGTGACACTTTATTTTCACAATTTATTGGAAGCTGACATTTTACCAACATGTGCTCCAATGACTTTGGATGGAAGGGATTAGAAAAACATCTGGAGGCTAACTCCCTGATGACTCCACTGTACTAATACTAATTTACCATTTTAAATACTGAGGCATACCTTACCATGTGCAGCTTATTAAAATATGCCCTATATTAGGAGCAACACTTGTAAAGAAGACACCTAAAGATACAGTATCCCACTGCAAATGAGTTACCTCATTTGTTTATTTAGCCTTGAAATGAAGAATCAGATGACTATATTTTTTCAGGACTGTCTCTCAAATTCTCTCCAAGATGTAGGATAAAGTGACAGTAATCCTCGTTAGGGCTAATGGGTTGTTCTAAAATTTAGTGCTCTCAATTTCAATGACGCACTGCCCAGTAATAAATCAAATGTTGCTTATTAAATTGTTCCTTACAGTAGTATTAGAAGGGTCAAGCTCAAAAGTATTTGATTGTCCTTTCTGAAATAAAAAATTGGCTTCCCTTTAGAACTGAACTCAATAATTACTTAATGGACTTCCGATGCTTTAAAACAGTACTCAATATTTTCCAAGAATTAAAGAATATACGATAAGTTTGATCCAGGATACTTAGATAAGAAACACACATAATCACAATACCGCATCATAATAGTAATCTCTGAAAACACTCACTACCTTCCCTTCCACATTCTGCCCCTTACTTTCTCAGTAATGCCTCAAGGACATTATGCCAAGGACTTGTTTGGTGAACTTATTTCATAATCATTCAAACCACTCATAAAAAACAATGTTCTAAAGATGAATAAAATAGTCTCAATTTTACTTAATCAGCTAAGAAAATTATTAGTACACTATGGGATCACTTACCCTGTAATAATTATCTCTGGATAGCTCTGAGTGATCAAACCCCAGTTGCCTCCACTGATAGGCCATTCCTGGAAGATTAACAAAAACACTGAGGAAGAAAATATCATACAGTGCAAAGTTAAGCCATTGAAATTACTGCAGATACTGCAGAATCCAGTATTTCACATGACTTCAAAAAAATTAGACATATCCACTGCAGGGGGTGAGGGGAAACAAACAAACAAACAAAAAAAAAAAAATCAACAAGGGCTATAAACACAACCCCTGTTCCAGGAATTCCTTTAGCTTCCAGTGATATGGCAATTGATGGGAGCACATCAGGAAAACATGATTATAAGGCTTGACACGTGACAGGATGAGTCAGATGGAGCTCTGGTCTTAGTATGGCCAATCGTTATTTAGACCTGCTGATTTTCAGTATTTTAAACCACATATGTATGTAGTAGATGTTGTACCTTCTTACTGTAACCTTGACGTTTCTGACGAGCACCAACTGAATAGAGTGCAGGTATGAGGTCCACAGGACAATCAGCAAAATATTCACAACAGGTAACTGGAGATTCATGTATAGTCAAAGGATAGGGATTCTCAAATATAGGATACCTTCAATGGAAGAAAGGAGAAGACTGTTAACCTAGGAAAAACCTTTTTTTAAAATGCAGAACACAAGTAAAGTACTGAAGACTAGGTTGGCATTCTTTTTGTACAGAGAAAAATAAATGCATATCAAATTAGATTATGAACAAATATGCAACTTTACTGTTCATCTAATACACTATAAAGATAGATGGAATTGGAAGTTTGTACTGTTTATAGAGTATTTCTAGAACAGCACTATTCCTTATAGCTTTATATTTTTAAAAGCTTACTAATTTAGGTCTGTGGAAAAAATTAAGTTACCAAGTCCTAATTGTAGTAATGCGGAGATATGAATTTATTTCTAAGTCTTCAGTCTATTCTTCTGTGGTAAAAGACAGGAAGAGTCCTGTCTCGCTTTGTATTAGTAAACCATTGTGAGACAGAAAGCTGTCCAGCGCTTTTCAAAGTCTACTTGCAACTCCAAGATCACTTTCTGAAAGCTACAGATAGCAACATTCAGTTACCAATTAGAAGAATATAAACACTTATGCTTCCCCCCACCATCTCCATCAGAAAAGTGACAGAGCCTTTATGAGGAAAAAAGTCAATAATACTAATAGAGGTAAATATATCTGTGTTCAAAGAACATTTATCTCGAGAGAAATGCATGCTATGTGTATGTTTTTTCCCCCTTTTTATCCCCCTTTTTTTGAGAGGTGAAAAGAGACACAGCTTCTCAAGCCATCTAAAGGAAAAACTGGCAAGAACAGATGAAAACTTACTGCATACCAAGAATCTTATACATAGCTATCTGGAAAGTCTACAACAATCTTTTAAAACTGAATGAAGACTAGGTTTCACTTTAACAAAATATGAAAAATCCATATTTGGATTTGGTAAAAGGAAGTGTGTAGATTTATTTTGGCATTATTTTTTTTGCCTTTTTAGGCGTCAAACAATTAATACTTTGCAAGTCAATCATAACAAAGACCATTATAAGTCTTCTAAAAACACAACTGCTAAAGATTTTTTTAGCATGAAATAGAATAAGCCTTACCATAATTTCAAATTTCAGGCATTGTGAATTAAATATGAATTTTGGAAGCTTAATGCTATTGGTATATCAGAAACAAGTTCTGGATACAGCTTATGGCTGTAACACTGGGAAAAGCTAAATGAGATTGCTCAGTACCTGGAGAGATATTAGGATAAAACCTGATCTTCTTCTGAATTCCATACAGTCTTTATTATCTAAGGTATCACCTTAGATCACACACTTGACTTTAAGGATAAATATTTACAGGGTTTAGTTTTGCCCTACAAGGATATTCTTCACAAGGATGTTTTTTCATTGACCATTGGAGATTTTTAATCAGAAACACTACCAACATCTTATCGAGTCCCTCTGCTCCTAATCCCTTAATGGTTAGTTGTTGCTGCCTATACTAATTTTAAAACCCTTCTTAAAATTTTTGTAGTAGCCTGAACTTTTAATCACCACCTATTAAGACTGTATGGACTGTCAAGAGACAAAGAAACAAGAGACTCAAAATGTGCTAGGCAAGTATTATTTGTGAAAAGTGTAATAGGATACTACTCTTAAGCAACTTCTTACCACAGCTGTAAACCAGGGAGTAGATGTTATCATTCAAATTTTATGTATATGATAGTTATTGCATCAGTATTGAGTTTCTTTAAGCAATACCGATAGCAATTTATTTGGCAATAATATCTGCAAATATTTAAGCGATGACAACAGCCAAAATTACCTGGCTTATCTGATCAGTTCTTCTCTCTGCTCCCTTCCCCAAAACTGCAAGCTCCCCCTCACAGCACTAAGGAACCAACTTCAAAATAAACTGTGATACTTAAAAAGCAGCAGTGATCTATGAGTAATTTCTGTTAGTCAATCAAGCCTGGAAAAAGTCACATGATATTCTACTCATCTACTACATATTAAGCTGTGAAAAGTTGATATATTAAAATTCTCAGTTCAGTTGATGAAATTTTATATTTAATATTCAAAATTTTATGCTCTGGACAGGGAGTTATTATGCTAGATTAAAGCTATAGAGCAGAATAACAGGCTGATCACCACAGCCAACCATTACTACACAAGATTCTTACCCATTTTGTGCAAGGTCAATCAGTACTAAGTCCTTTTCTAGGAGAACAACTACAGCATATGGTTCCTGAAAGTCTGAAAACAAAAGAAGAAAAAGTTACTTACTGGTAAATGGAGCTCATGCATGTATAGCCTCAATAATGTAATCAGTCTTTGCACTATAGCAGTTAAAATTAGAAAAAGCCACTTAGATCACTACAGTTTTTGAAGATATTTTATACACTCACCCTCCTGAATATTCCAAGTTAATTGCTCTTCCATTAATTCAATATTTTCAACAGCTCAAATAACAGAAAAAGGAACATGCAGAATAACTTGTATAAGCAGGTTATATGATAGAGCCAAATTTCTCAACAGTAACATCCTTCCACCCCCAAACTCTTTGCCTCATATTCAGTGGGGTTTAAGTTTTAAGCACTTACAAAATGGATTAAAAGACAGCTGACTTGACAGTAAAGTAAGAAACTTTAAGCAGTCGGTGAAGTGCATATTCCCCTCTTTCAGGCAGACCTCAAATTCCAAGCTAAGCAGTTTTATATACTCTGATAGAAGCTGACAGTTAAAAACACTGTAGTCATCAGCAACGTAATGCTATTCATCTGGGACAACTAGCTAAACTATGATAAAAAAAATCACCTGCTGTAGAAAAGAGATTATAGGTTAGTGATGAACTTCATGTAAGTATTGAAATGAACAAAGTCACTAAAAGTAAAAATAACACACAAATGCTCTTCATGATTTAGCATTGAGTACATACTATCTTTCCACCCAAATATGTACTGGTGAACACATTTGCTGCAGTAACTACAGCTTTAAGTTGTAATGCTACTTTTTATCTGCACATGCTTTTGGGATTAAAAAGAAAAAAAAATATGTACTGCATAACTTGCTTCCTTCTAGTAGCAAAACAGGCTTTATAATAAACTATGCTACTAAGATGCTTTGGGAAGTAAACCATACTTCAGATAAATAGGGATAACAGATGTTGCTTCTGAAGTCCAATCCCCAGAAACAAAACAGAAAGGAAATAGTCAAGAATATTCTCATGGGATAAAACTCCAGAGATAGGAAATCAAGGTACTGAGAAAAATCTTGAGCCTACCATTAGGATATGGTGTTTCACAGAGGGTTAGGAAATCAACAATAGAATAATCCATTTCTAGCACAGCAGTACTTTTTCCATGCATAACTGTTAAACAGGGTCTTCTTCCTACAGTGTCATACGACAAGCCTCCTGAGAGAATGATGAAAGGCTCCCTGGAATAAAGCAGAGGCATTTAGGATCAAGCCAAGATAATATACTAAAAGATATTATTGTAAGGTTGCAAAACCTGCCCAAAGTTCAATGAGATATCATTAAGCAGAGATAGAGTAAAAATAATGAAAACCAGCTCTCCATGCAACATACAGCTTGAGTGTGAGTTTCAAAACTTAAGTTATAGTCTTCAAACTCTTGTTTTAAGTCAGACATCTTCTCCAAACCTTTCATTCCATATTGCTTATTACCAATCTTTGCAACTGCTTGGCAAAATGAGATTTTTTAAAACTTTGTACAACTTTAGAATTACTTTTCTTCTACTGAACTGCAGTCAGATTTGCCAACAGTCCCATTCATCCATAATATAAAACAGTCTAGCAGAATCAGGAAGAAATAGAGTAATATGACTGCCTTGGAGAAGCCTGAAAAGTTTCAAAGACCTAACATCTTTTAAGTAGTATCACACATTTATTCAAGACATTTTAGCCATTTCCCCCCCTACTGCCATGCACAAAATTCAGGAAACTACTATGTCACAGACTACTCCTACTGCATAATCAAATAGCTGAGTAGAGAGCAAAAATATTTCCTCTAGTTTTGAGAACAGATTAGATGCTTCCCTTGAAAGATTTTTAAAAAGCCTTTAGAGGAACACATTTTTAAATACACCCATATTTTTCAAATATGCACATAACATATAATTTATTATTTCATTTACCGAAAAACAAGATGAAGTAAATATATTCATTTTACCATATATTTTTTTATTTCCTGATTATCAAGCGTCACTCATTTTAATACTTCTTATGTTTGAAATAGGACATAATATCCTTTAAAGAGTAGTGTTTATAAGTATATAGTACAAGAAATAAATGTTACCCATTACTGACTATTGCCTCAAATTCCACATTATATTTCTGAAGGAAAAATAGGCACTTTGAGTGCCTAACAATTATCTCTGATCTACTTTTATGGTCACTTTACGTAGAAGTCCTACCCTTCATTTGTGTCTTTCTTAGAAGCAGCTAGTATGTCAGTATCTGGAGAAAATTTCTAGTAAAAAAAGCCATCCTGATATATTGTAAAAAGAGGCTGAAGAGATATAACTTTTTTTTTATCCTTTCCTATAACACCATCTTTCCCATACTGTCTAAATGGCTTTCACTAGTTAGCATTTGAAACACTAATGTGAGACTAGATACATCTTTATTCTTGAAATAAAGATGTCTATTAAGCGTCTGGTTTATGCACATGTTGGTCTTCATGAATTTAAGGCTTGACTGAAATGTGCTCTGTGTTTGTAGCATTGAAGGCAAACCAGACTGAGACAAGCTTCCAGCTTCTACAATTACTTCACAATCTGCCTGATCCTCCAGAAAGACCTGTGACTGAAGATTTGATAAGATCAAAAAGTACTGCTGGTTGAGGAAGAGACCTGAATGGAATGCCATACATTGGACCATAGATCCATTGAGTTAAATATCCTGCCTCCAACAGTAGCACAAAGTGTATTTCTAGAAAAGGATTAAGTTTTTTCCAAGTTTTCATTCAGTCTCAGTTCTTCATATTGAAATTTCACACAATCTTTTACGGTCAGGTCCATGAAATAATTTGAAGAAAGTTACAAACTTGAATTTAACCTGATATTTTTCAGGATGTCAGTGAAGACAAAAATACTGGTGTGATGTATGTGCAACATCTCATTGCGTTGGAATGATTTACTGCAGTATTTTTTTGTCCATAGAAATAATTAGGTTTTTTAAGCAGTAATGCTGCCAGGACAATTTGCAGAAATTAATGGACTTGCACCTTCACTGAGATCAACTGGCAATACTAAAGTGACAAATTTTAGTTTTTAATTTTCATACAACACAGTGACATGACAGTGTGTTGGATTCTCCTGGTTTTATTTCTCCAGGTAATCAGACTGCTTTGGGCAGGCTTGCCAGTCCATGTCCTTAAGAAGCAAGGAATGGAGGAGATACGAATAGATTACACTGATCTGTCACACGGATTTTTCAAAATGAATCAAAGATTAAAGTTGACTTTAGTCTGCCAGAAAGACGGCTACAGCTTTCCATATGAATTTTTCATATTTTCATGAAACCATGGATTTACCATGAGCACAAGCTGTTTATTTTCTAATTAAAGGGCTGTTCTTCAGCTGTGATACATGTTAAAAGGTTAGTGCACATGAGTGTTATTAGAAATACCTAATTTAAAAGAAAAGCTAAAGAGATTTGTACTTTACATCGATTGAACCAACTTTGGTAATTTAACAAAAAGTAGTGCTCAAGTCTTAGAGAACTGCTATGTAGCATTTTTAGCAGCTGCTCATATAGAGATTCTGTGAAACAGTTCTGCTTCAGCAGGTTTGGAAGTAATCCCCTTACACGAATTTCCTCATGAGTTAAACCTCTAAAAATCTCTTGGAGAACACTATAAGAAATTCACTACAGAGGGGGGCAATGTTTCATTAAAAAAAACTCAGAAAACACAGAATTAGGTCTTGCAGTATATGAAAACATAATACAATGGAGAGCCAAATGGCTCACAACCCTGGAGAATGTTTCTAGTAAATTTTAGAAGTAAACTGTCAAATGTTAGACAGTTTCTGGCAGTCCAGAGGTGTGAGAGAACAGTATGTACAGAAATAAAGCCATTGGTACCATCCGGATTACTTTTCAAACCATAAGTAAATTTTTCAAAAAGTTAATGCTATTATAAAGATGGAAAGGACTTCGAGAGTTAGTTTGCCTTAATACTGGCAATCCTGAGGTAGTAAAGATAAATTACCAATTAGTTTTTGGGAACTATGTTTTTGAACTGACAAGCTTACACAATAAAATAGTACTATTCAAACTAAATTAACAGATCAAGAACTTTTACTTAGCAGGAGACATCATTATTTACGTACACTCTAGGTCCCAACTATATACATCCATCTTGCTAAAAAGTACTGCTCTACAGTCAGTCAATGACAGCTGCATCAGCTGCCAAGACAATACTCTTTTTTGATTACATTTTATGGGGAGACTTTTGAGCTCTAAATTCTATTAGACAAAGCTCTAGTAGAAAATAATAAGCTTGGGCAATTTTACTATAATAAATACTAGAAGGTACTGAATCACCAGGGGTGAGAAGTGGCATTAAGAAGGACTGAATTCTGGGGGGTGGGAAGTGGCACTAGGAAGCTCAAGAGCTTCTCTAGATAAACTTTAGACAGAAAAAGTATGCATAAATGGCAATGTGGAAGCCATTTCAGAAAGCTCAAAAGGTAATCTACCTTTGGAATTCATTGCATCACAACAAGATGGAGCGTTTTAGATGAAAAATAGCTGCAGTACAATGACCTTATGCTCTGGGATTGTAAAATTATACCAGTTTGCTCAAGGAATATAACAAGAATTTGCCTTTTTGACTCCCAAGCTGTCAATAGCAACCTTTCCAAATGTATTCTCACAGAGATAAAGCCACAGACATACAACTCTTGTAGGGTAAACCACTTTGGCTCTGAAGATTTCACTGGCAGTATCTGCATTAGACTTAAAAAAACCAATCAACCAAAAAAACCCCAAAAAAACCCACAACAGAAAAAGCCACCAAGTTAGAAAATAAATAGTTAGTCTGTAAAAACCAGAAAAAGCATCATGTCCTCCCATTTCCCAGACTCCAGCTTTGCAATATGGAGAACATAATGGAGAAAAAAAAATGAGAAGGGATTAATAAGAGCTGCAACAGTAAAAAGAATAGTGTCTGTAGCCCTTAATACAGGTTGCCAGCAGTCATGTTCCTTCCTTTTGTGGGGTTCCAAACACCTTTTCTCAAAAAAAAAGTTTATTAGAATTAGAAGCAGTAAAGAAAACAATTAAGATCATATCAACAGAGTGTTTTCCACAGGAGGAGATACTGAAACAACCTAGATCTTTGAGCGCTCTAGATAGGGGGAAATAAGAAAAGGGTGACAGAAAGATAGATGTTAGAGGTTCAATATAAAGCATGGAAAAAGTGAATGTTTTTCACAATAAAGAATTGAAATATAACTTAAATATGAATTAAATAGTACCTCAAATGTAAGCTATTTTGTTTCATTTTCTTCTGTGATTTTTTTTTATTTTCTTTTTGAAGAACAGCTATAGCAGACTGCTATAGAAAAAAGTTTATTTGGTTTGTTTCTTACATTGTTTCAGTAGCTAGAAAAAAATTTGTCCTGTCCAGAAGTGATTCTCCTCTGTGCTACAGAAATTAAACTATGAACAAGAAATAACAGTGCTTTACATAAAAGTTAAAATTTTATCTTGTTCATATATAACCAATTTCAAATTGTAAAAAGAAAATCTATCAAAATTTTAAGTATTGAAAAGTAGTTCTGCCTCACCTTAAAATTCTTTTAAGATTACAAGTGAAACCGAAAACAAACTCCAAACTGAAGTACATGTAGCAGGCAAATGAACAGAGATTTTCAGTGCACTGCTTCACCACCACAGTGCAAACTGGTGGGGTTTTGTTTGTTGTGAGTTTTTTTTCACCCCCTTTCTTAATTAAAGTTCAGGATAACTATCAACAATTATAGATTTAACAGTACACTGAAGACAGCAAACATTAGAGAGTATATTAAATTGAAATATAGCAAAACATTCAGTTTGGAGAAACACTGGAAAGTGAGCAAGTGAGAGGTGTAATCAAAGAAAAAGCCCAACACTAGGAAAGATGTGCCTCCTGAAAACCCCATGTATTCTTAGAAGTTATACTAGAATAAGCTCCTCTTTAAACTGTGTGAAAAGTCAACTAGTTTTCACATTGTAATATGTCACAGAACAAGCTTCAAACTAATCTTCTCCCCATCAGAATGACTATTTAGAATAGAAAGCTTTTGATTGCAGACATTGTGACTTGCTGAAGCTGAGATTTTTTGATTATTTCTCTTTCTTTAGATCAGCTTTTGATCTTTCAGTTGAGAAAGGATTATGCAGACAGATGTAGACTTCTGCAAGCAAAACATGGCTTTCCAGCTGATCATAGATTTTCATACATCTGGGAGCTAGCCACAGTCTGAAATTTCTATTTAGCTCACTTTGAGCAAAAAATAAAAATACATAAAGCCACTGATATAAGTATGGGTACACCAATTTGTAGTAAACTATATTGCATCAATAACAATGATCTATAGATTTGAACACCTGGAAAACAAATGAAAGTGATACAAACACCCTCCCCAACAGTAAAAGAAAACAAAAAAACCCAAAAGAAATCTCCCCAAAAAAACAAAACCAAAATTAAAAAAACCCACGAAAACCCCGAACAACCCAAAAACCAAATTAAAAAAAACCACAAAAACCAACCAGTCAAAAAAAAAAAAAAGTTTTCATGAATATTTTCTTTACACTGCACTTTTCACTCTAACACTTTAAAGCACTTTACAACCACAAATAAAAGAAATTCCACACAGTTCATGAAATCCATCTGTCCTAATTGCAGTCTTGGTAACAAAACACGCAACTCTATAGATAAATAATTCCATCTGAGCCTCTTGTTGCAATTACTGCTTTGTTACATTCTCAATGTGCATAATTAGGCACATTTCACTGTGTAAATCACTGCACTCTACTAGAAAAGCTTCTCTTAACAACATTTTTTTGGGGAAGAACATGTATTCAGAATTTAGAATATTTGCATCAGGCCATTATTTGTTGAAGTTCAGTTTATCATGTCTGTGTTTTGGTGTCTTCTGCGCTTTATCAGCCTTTCTTTTCTTAAATAGTCTCAAAAATTTAGCAAAAATACACACAAGTTTTAGTAGCATGAAAAGCATGTAGATAATGTATTAGCAGTATCTTTACCTAAGTTAAGGTTTGTGTATATTAATTAGTTCCTATATATGTTTTTGTAGTTTGTTCATCAATACCTGATTTGTCAAAACTAAAACAAAGCTATTTTACCATAGCTCAGTAGCAACAGAATATTCATCCCAACAACTGGGAAACAATGTATATTGCCAGAGCACTACATTTCTTTTATGTATGTTCATTTTGCATACAAAAGAAGTCTTACCCAGCTCTAGTAGTTTTATATTCCACCTTAAGAATAGGTTTGCAGGGTTCTGGCTTCTTTCCATCCTTCAGCTGCTTTCCTAAAGTAAATTATTTTCTTATATTAATCTTACAGTTCATTATGGCAATTAATGGAATTCACTATCCAACATGAAAAGTAGAACATTCACATAAACATATATTCAACAACTTTGACAATTATAGAGTATGTCTTGGAATAATATAATTAAAAATTTGTTAAACTCTCAATACACCAACCTAGAATGTTTACAAAAAAACCAACCACCAATCCTATACCTAAATGTTGCAGAATATTTATTTTCAAACATATAATCATCCCCTAAAGCCTTGTTTTAAGTAGCACTAGGAGATTTAAAGTTTAAGTTGTGTCAAGCATTTCGCAATTAAAATCGGTTAGCTTACAAGCAAAGTGAGGTTTATCCTGAGTGTTACCCTTCAGGACTAAGACTTCAATTGAGCATGAAACCCTGCTCTTCCTCAACCGTGCACTATTGGCAACTGAAGCTACTATAGATACAGTTTTTCATAGAGTCAGTAGAAATTAAGGGTGTGGTGTAAATATACATCTTTTTTATCTAATCATTGATAAAATACAATACTACTATGAAGTTATGCAGAAAATTTAACTTCCAGCCCATAATAAAAATAATGTTTATTAAAAGAGGTCAAAACATATTAAAATAACATTAGTCTTGTCTAAGTAGTTTTACTACTACAGTAACAGTTTCTTTTTCAACGACAGGAAAATGGTACAGAATCATATAGAAATCCACAGCTTCTTTTTTTCCACTCTAGTCCACGGTCAGTACAGTAAACATGGCCTTGCTAGAGGCTCAGACAGATAAACCAGGACACATAACTACAGCATTCTGCACTACATTTGTAACCTCACAGATTATCCTCACTGTTACATTACTTAAGAATCTGAAGTACATAAATTGTTAAGACATAACTTAGAGACATGCACACCCTGTAACCTTAGGATTTTATAGAACTTAGTTGGAGAGCAGCAGCATATTTCACAGAATAACAACATGCAATGTTAATTTCCTAAATTAACATTAACGTAAGACCTCTCAGAAGCGGGAACATTTTACCAGATGCTGGTCTTATTCTGTTACAAACCTTTCCAGAAATTGACGTGGTAATCTACACATTTACACGTAAAACAGATGCTTCCTTATATGTATTTTAAACAACATATGGGATTGCAATGTCAAGCAAAAAGCAAGCCCTGCAAAATATGCATTAGTTAACTTTGAAATCAATGCCACTGTGTGAAAGGCAAGCTTGAAGTTTAGAGATTTAGAGAAAACTACACTGATTTGGATTCTTATTTCATAAAGACTTTCTTTAGTGAAATCTACCAGAATTTCATAGGACAGAGAAAGTTTTTTACTTGCATTTCAAGTGTACTTTTAATATTTGTTTTTTGCAAAACACACATTTATTAAAAACAAGTCCTCTGTGTTTTAAGAGCTGCCAAACACAGTTGGTATCCATTTTCATCTTACCATGTGGAGTGATTGTCTGGAATGGTTTGGTAGGAGATTTTACATTCCATATGGTCAAGGTACCATCTGAGTGACTACAAATAAATTGTTTTCCTTCATGATGCCAAGCCACAGAGTGGATAGCCTATGCAAGAGAAGAGAAAAAACAGAACAGCACAAGTTGTGTATCTTATCATTTTATCCTTACATCTTCCTCAACAACATTAGACAGCATAAGCAAATTAGAGAAATTACTAATTAAATATACTGCTCTTAGTATGTACTAATTTACCCATGGCAAGTTTAGTACCTTCAGTCATACTTTATCCATCAAAAATACTGTCTTCATTGTAGTGACATGTTTAAGGAGGGAAAAATCATCCTCCTCAGCATAGCATTGAAGCATTTTTCAATGAAAGGTAGCACACAAAGAATAACTGCAAGCAATTATTTGAGCTTTGCTAACCAAAATTTTTCACTATTGGGAAAAACATACTGTCCATACAAAAAACATGGGATGGGATTATTATGTCCAAGTATTATATGACATTTTGAGGTGTCCATATGGATGTGCACAAGAGGCAAGCACGGGCTGAAAATATAAGCAAAATGAGAATAGAGGTAGCAAGGTTTTTTGAAATTATGATGATGAAAACAAAGTATTATTGAAGAAAATACTCTAACATTGCAATGGCAGTTTTGAGGTGCAGGAAAGTACAGAAATCTACTAGTAAATCTTTCATAAAAATCTTTCAAATATACAGGAACATCTTTATTTTCATAAAATTAGGAATGGAATGATTAAGCCATGCCACATGAAATCTGCAGAAAAAAGCCGACTAAATAAAGTCCTCTGTGAGGAAACGTGGATGTATGAGTAGTAAAGAACTGTAACTAGCAATGAAAGCTTAAGCAATAATTATTAGGTGAAGAGCAAATCTCACGAGACAAATCCAAGCCATCTTTGCCCAAACTGATTATACACAGATCAGGCCTTCATATTTCATACAGTTATACAAAGAAACAAGACGGTTTCCAGCAATATGACTGGGAGAATCCAGAGCTTAAGTAACAGAGGAAAATGGCTACAGTAAATGCATGGAGTCTTCAATAATCATTTTTCCAGTCTAAAGTAATAGAAGATCTGGATATATGTAAACTACAGATTACTAAGTTTAATATTTCTTGGTGAAATTTAATCTTGTTCCCTATGTATTGTGGAATCACTATAGATTTTGCTAGAATACAGATTGTCTGTACCAATATCACATCTGCACATGTAGCTCAGAAACCTAGATGATTCACATGATGTCTCCTAGTGTCAAAGTGAAATAGTCTTGCTCATTCTGTACATGAAATTTTTGTTTAGCAAAAAAAGGTTTTACAAAAGAAACTTTGCATAAATAGAGAACATTTGTTTTTATTTACCAACATAGTACCAAATAAAGGAAGAGATCAACAGTAAAGAGACTCAGTAAAGAGAAGGTTTCATTTCAAAAAGCTCTGACACTAGGAAATTAAAATATCTATATTATGCTTAGCAATACAATCCAATCAGTACATTTTACATACTCTCCCACACTCTGACAATAGTAGGCACCCCACAGTGCAAATGGAACAGTTTGACACACACTTATGTAGAAATAGGTCTTAAGAACTAGTAAGAAAGCAAGCTTTATAGAAGTAAGGAAGGAAGGACAAATCTGAGAAATGAACACTACTTCCTTTTCTTGAAAAACAATCTCAATAGGAAAAGAACGCAACAACCTGTTACTGTTGAAACAGCATTAATGCTTAAGAACATAAAAAGATCTGATAAACTGAGCACAAAGGAGAAGGATGACTGCTACCACAGTTTCTGCAAGGAACATGAAGGGATGGAAAAAAATCACTGAAAGAGAATGATGAGTCTTTTGTTTTATGGTTATTTATTGTTAGTTTTATAGAACCACTTGTTATATTTAGTAATGCAGCTAAATATTGCTTAAACTGCAACAAAAATACATGTTTTATGTTCTATAAAATAATCCAACTAACAATACTATGGGCTGGGTATGATAAAGTTTTGTACAGAGCACTGTCCTTTGCTATCACACAGTTCACAAATTCTTGCAAACCTGAAAAACAAAACCAAACCTGTAAGTAGCTGCAACATAATCTCCAGGTACAACAAGCTGGTATATCTACAGTGACAAGTCAGCTATAATGAAAAAAGTACAATAAACTTACGTAGTACTGGCTGGTTAGCATAAAACAGAAAGATCAAGCAGAATCCACTGAGGCTGCAAATCTATGCATAGCTTCTCAGACATTAAAAGGCCCCCACAAGTAATATATTTTTCCAATATTTTTAAAAAATTTACTGATTCAGAATAAAACTCGAAGTTTTAGTCATAATTCTCATCATATGAACTTCACCTGTTACCCCTTTGGTACCATAATGCAGCAGTATGCTTTTATCAGCTGGTGCAGATTCAACTGTCTCTCAAATATTTTTTTGGAATATATCACTTGTCAAACAGATCCCAAACTGAAAGTAATACCTTATAAAAAGATCGTATACAAGTACCACAGAGGACTGTTACTATATTTAAGGCACAAGACATCTGTATCAGGTAGAATTGTCTGCACAGGTAAAACAAGTCCTGACCTCAACTAACGTTCTGAATCCTTCCACTTACGAACCTGAACCAAATACAGTGAAGTTTAAAGGAATTTATACAGGGAACACTCTATTGAAAAAGCAATAAAGTTTATCTAAATAACTCTTTAAGTTTACTTAATTACAACTGAAGGTTTCTTATTAAAAGTATTCCTATCCCCTTCCCTTTAATTCAAATTTAAGGTAGCTGTTCTGGACCATAAGGAAGTTTGTTTCAAAACTTCTGAGACAGTCACATGTTTTCTTGGGAGGGAAGGAAATCAAATCTTACTTTTTCGAATAACAAACACAGCACAATCGACCGCGGTGTCCTATGTATGCCAAAACTTTACCAGAAATTGTAGAAACTATCTATCCCTGAGTATTATGTGGAGATAGGCTGTACACAAAGGCAGCCTGACTTTCACCACCTGTTCCAGAAGGATTATCCCATATGGAAAAATGACAGCCATACTGTCTGCAAAGAACATACACATATTTGATTTTAAGAAGGAAACATTCTTGCACCAACTAGCTTTTCAAGAGATTAATAAACATTTAAAAACATTTTATGTCTATATCCCTAGAAATCAGTATTATTTTTGGCTCTTTTAAGAGGTACAAAAACTAATAATTTAAATGGAATCTTACAATGTAATATACAAGTTCATCAATAAAGAGTAAGCTCTATTCAGCAAAACTAAAACATCAGTGTGTTAGCACTTTCATAGTGAATCCAACACACATAGCACTGTGCCAGCTATTAGGATGAAAATTACACCTATCCCAGCCAAAACCAGTACATGCAGGCATTCACTGATGTAAATACAAAAGCTATTAATTTAAGCAGTTTACCCTGTTTTCAAAAGAATTTTTAAATTCATTTCTCCAAAACCAAGTTTAGACTACTGCAAATACAGTTGATAAAACTCAGGGCAAATAAAAAAATCTAAGTAAACTGTCCTTTTTTTTTTTTAACTAATATGCATCTTATTGCTTACTTTTCAAGTATAACACAATTTGTGGGAAAATAGTTCTGAATACTTTCCCAGAGGAATGCAGAGACACTGATAATTCCTTTCATAATTCTTTGGATTTTGCCATGATCCTTTACTTTCTTCTGACATTAATTTAGCTTGAAATATACTGTGCAAGACATAAGCAAAGTCATTCTGCAAGCCAGACTGATTATTAACCATAGCCTATCCAGATTTCACTGTCTTATTATGACAGTCATTTAATTTCCATGGACACTCTCAGTATTTCTGTTAATGAATGGATGATCATACTGACTCCTTTTCTACAGGTTTACCAAAATATTCAAAGAAAGTATAGTAAAGCTTGGGAGTACCTATGCTAACCCTCTTGTCAACCCTCTTGCTTCCCTCTTCTAAAAGAAGGGGAAAAAAGCTGCAAAAGGAAGAAAAAAAAATAAAAAATGCAGCTACTGAGATTTACATGACAATACATCATGAAGATTGTTTTGATGAAATGAAATACATTGACACACTTCATTTTCTGGCAAGTCACATACCAGGGTTGTTTCTCTTTCCCCAGTCCTCTTAATTCCACAGGCTACTTTGACATGTTTTTAATGCTGGAAAATAATCTCTTACGCTCAGTCATGTACCAGAATATTGTGTCTAAAAATAGTAATCTATAATACATTACAGTTAATGCTATCAAAGCTTACTTTACATCAGAACAAACAGAATATTATTTGAAGAAGGGACTTTATTATACAACTAGTTTTAGTTTTCAGAAGTTACATTTGAGGGGTATTTTTTAGAAACAAAACTTATAGTTGAGAAATTTGTTTTATTTCTTTCCTGGATCAAAATACAGGCTGGGAAATAACTGCAATATAAGTGTATTCCATTTAAGAAATGCAAAGCTTACTTTAAGTCCCCAATGTCTGAACATAAAAGGCTTAAGAATGGTGCAAAAAAAATTTAGTCTTATTTTTTCATTGAGCCTGCCCAGGAAAAAAAAGGATGCTTTGAGTAAAGGGTTTCAAAGAAACCTTCTAAAGAAAGGTTCCTTCACAACTTCAGTTCTCCTATGTAGAGATAATTTCCTTTAAATTATCTGAAAAAGAATATTACATTTGTGTATTATTTAAACTAATTCTAAATACACAAAATATTACTGTTATAATAAAAAATATATACTACTTTAAGTCAGGATATTATTCGCAATATAGAAAAACCAAGAACAAACTCCAATTAAATTCCCTGAATTTTCCATGAACTAGAATGTTGTGGGGGGAAGAATATGCCAGCAATCAACACTAATCGTGACATAGAGCTGCCTCCCTCAGCTATGGTTAAGCAGAAATACCATTACAAATGGTTTGGGGGTGGTGATGTTCCTGCCCTAGTGTTCTTGTGCAACAACTATTAGAGCAGGGTGCTGGAAAGGCACAAGTGAAGAAAATGGTGTTCCACTGACCTAGGTTTCAGCAACAAAAGAGATTGCCGCGCTACAACATGGGAATTTGCTTCAGGAAAGCCTCCTAAAGGTCAGGCCATTTGAAATGAAACCAAGCAGGAAGCTACAAAAACGTAATTGGATTCAGCTTCTTCCCTCAGGAAATAACACAGATATCTTTTCACAAACCTCTGATCACGCACAGAGTTTGACCCTCATGATCTTCCTCTGCTAAGGAACAAAAGGATGACATTTGGATCCTTTCACACATTCAAAGTTTTCAGTCAAAAAAGTTGCATCAAATGATTGTGATAGACTGCACAAGCACCCAAGTTACATGCTCTAAGACTAAAGTAATTTATAAAGTGATGAGAGAGGAGGAAACTAATCCAATGGCAAAGTTTCTAGCAAGCATTCTTTATGGCATCAATGTGCCTGGCCACCCAGCTCATGGTGCCTGAGAAAGCCTAACCATCCACTAAGATGGCAAGTATGACAAAATTGAACTAAGTAGCTCTCTTCTTACTAGTTGTCAACTCCACACTCAGAAGAGCTCTCACCAAGAACAAGTGGAGAGCCAAGGACATAAATCCTGAGGTTTAAAATCCTGCTCCTGCTACAGGGCAGAATGTCATGTGCCTTCACCAATGTGAGAAGAGGTAAAACATGTTGTGACATTAGGTGCTTCCTTCCCCTTATGAGTGGGTTATCACACATGCCCATGGACCTTATGGTCAGTGTATGAAAGAAGCTCCCTGGTAAAGCCACTAAACCAGACTCAACAAGAAACTATCTAGAAAGGTTCTGTGTACAGACATAAGACAAAATAGAACAGTTAAAAAGAGTTAAGTAGAGAAGAGCATGAAGAATAAAAGGTATACAAAGAGTTTCAGACTAGAAAAAGATGGAGACATAAGTTTCTGAAACAAATGACAAATAGGGGCATGCAATGAAAATGGGAGAGAAAAATATTCTTCACATAACATACTTTAAGGCTTATACAGACATTTCTGAATACAAAGAAACCTCATTCAGCTCTGATGATCTACAGTTTAGACTACTTCAGATACTTCCCTCTTCAGAGAAACTCTTAATTAGTAGAACACACAAGTATCAAACCAGAACTGCCACCAAAAAACACCAAAAAACTCCTCTAAATCACGTCTTGTGAAAACTTCAGCACAGGGCTATGGAAAATACACCTGCTGTGAAAAAAGTAATAGGCCTAGCTGGTACTGAACAATGACACAGCCATTTTACAATCAATAAAATGTAATTGAAACCAACTTTTTGTTATTTTTAAATAAAGTACATCAACTTGCATATTATGCTGAATGATTTTTCTTAATCTCAGTCTTTCAAAAAGTTTATTCTCAAGAATAAGGGTTTAAAGAAATGAATGCCATTTAATGCCATTGTTTTTTTAAATCTCCCCTAGTCTTATTTCAAACCCTGATCTTATCCTACAGAGAAAAGGTGTGTTTATAGAAAGGTTGCAATGAGATTATTTAGTAGTTTCTTCCCCCCCCATTTTCAGAATATGCAAGAGATTCCAAATTACAGAAATGCTAAACCATGTAGTTTCAACTTAAGACTCAAGCTCTTAATATAGGTGAAAACCACATGACTAACAGAAAAAAAGATCTGAAAGCTTCACCCATAAAAAAATTTGTGAAGAAATCCAATCCATGCCACCATTCACTACTTCACAAACTTAAATTCAGTGAACTTATTTGAAGTTCATTGTCCAAACTATACTGCTCTATTAGAGAAAACTTCAAGTACTTGTAATTTCAAAGAAACCTATTTATTGATCCACTGGTGACAGAAACTGTATAAGAAATGAAAAAAAAAAAATAAAAATCACCATTAGAGTAGTGAATGATATCCTCACAGTAAGTAATGCAGATGAAAAATGTTACCTCATCATGTGTGTATCTGTAATCTGCCTTCTTTGACTTCAGGTCCCATAATACCACCGTTCCAGATTCAAAGCCAATCAGAAGCTGCATTAATAAGCAGAATTGTTAAGTCTTTATAAGGAAAAGTAAAATTATACCATTTGCAATGCCTGTAGTTCTTGTCCCAAAGATAAGCATCATCATACTTCATGTAGTAACTGAAAGTAGTTACAAAAATAAAAATTAAAGAGGCGAAGACCTAAATGCTAAAAAGGTTTACTTTGTACTTGTCATTCTCCTAAAGTTCCAGCAAATACAACGGACATTCATGCAAAACTAGAAAAAAATGAAAGTATCATTCTGAAGAGTTCCAGAAAGATCAACACTAAACCTTGCTAAGTGTATTCCTTCCTGAGTGAAAGTTGGGGGGCAGGTGGCAGTGTTGAAAAATAGAACTTCATTGTGCGTTTTCCTCACTGGAATTCATTCTGCTTAGATTTGCTGGAAGAATATACTACCCTCCCTGAAGTTTTAGGTAAGAGTTCATTTTCTACAAAGAAAGTACTATAAACTTTCTCCAGATGTTATTTACAATTAAGATAACTGGTTAAAGAAAGACCAAAACCATTATTTATTCATAGGAGGAAAGCTAGAAAAATTCAACAAGATAATTTCCCACATAATCTTTTTGCTAGAAGCAAGATTAAACCTTTTCTGAAGGTAGAGAAGACTCAAATTGCTCACTATAATTGGTCTAACACATTGCTTAGTATCTACATGTTTTGCTCTCCTATCTCAAGTGACACTTCTCTTAATGGAAAAAAAAAATCAAACAAGGCCAACATAAGGCAGTAGTGACAGTCTTGCCACTTGTTAATGGAAGAACGCAGTGCAGCTTCAGTTTTCCTAGTTGCTGGATCTACTGTGAGATCTTTCCTTTGAGCATTGTTGCTACAGCAGAAGCTGCTCCTAGGATTGAGTAGCATGCCTTCACTTCCAGTTTTTCCCCAACATGGACATACAAAAAAAGGAGCAGTTGGTTGCTACAGTTTACTCTGTTGAAACAGACTATTTCCTGTGAGCAATGTGCCCTGAGGAGTGTCCTTCAGATTGTAAGTCAGAAACCACTGCCTTCACACGAACTTAGATTTAAATCAATATGATCTATTGCCCCACCTAGATGTTTTGCTTGGACAATCTTTTCAGCATGTTAAGATTGTCAGGGTTTACAGCTGTTTTCAATATGAAAAATAACAGAGGATCTCCTATCAGCTTACAAAATATTTTACCTCTTTCAGTGCTATACAGCACTAAAACCCCATAAAAATTAGACATGTCTGATCTAGTAAAAGTGAATATTCGATTTTTTCCATTAGTGATATGCACACTATTAGTTTAAATCAAATTACCAGTTATAAGCCATATTTTATAACTTTTCTATTTATAACTTTTCTATTTTAACTTAAACATTAGAAAACCCACTGCTTAGAAGGCTAATAGAATGAACAAAATTTAAAAATGAGTACATAAGGGGTTCTTGTAACAGCACAGGGGTTTTTTCAGCAATATTTTTCTCATGAGAAATAAGAGAAGTGTAAGATCAGAATCTTAAACCACTGATTGATATCCTGATCAATAAACCCAGTCATTTTTAAACTTCAGTGGACAAAAATTAGATGTGGGGTGGAATACACCAAAATAAATAAATAATTTTTCTTTTCTGAAACTACCATAGCTTCATTGTGTTCATATTCTAGAGTCCATAAGCCTGGAATGTGACTCAAACCTAATTCTACAGAGAAAATCATTAGTTATGGACTTACTGCAGTGAGTCTCACCCTAATGAAAAAACTCCACTCATTAAATTCTCTTTATTGGACTGAAACCTCAGGTGTCTATGATACAAGCTCATACTCATAACTAGCTAAAACATTCAAACCACTAAGACAATAGTATCTCTTCGATTGTCTCCAATTTAATCTACCACTGACCTGTCAAACAAAAAGTAAACAAAAAAAATGTGTCTCCTGCATGTGTAGAACACTACTAAGCAAACTATTTTCCCTCTCCCTGAAGACTCTTTACACATGGGAGTTCAAAACTCTAGTATATTTGCAACATTACACTGACAAAAATAATAATTCAGTATTTAATTCATCACACTACTCAGTCCCTTATTCCTCGTTAATCTAGAGTGGTGTCATTAATGTAGACGTTTAAAGCAGCATCAAGGGCTCTCTGGCTGAGTTATAACCGTACTTTTGCCAGGGGTCTACGTAGTTCTGGAGAAGGTTCATATAACACTGCTGCTTTCTAATAATTCTTTAAAATTTTGCATTATTCCTATTGTTAAAATTAAGGAAAACCCCTCCTGTCTACTCTTCAATGTGGACCAAGTAATCTGAACAAAATTAGCAGTAGACCACTAAGATGTGCTAAATAACTATATGGGGCACACAAGCTAAAGCATCTGAAAACCCTTCATAGTTTCTTAGCCCTGTGACAGCAACCCAAATCTTGCAAAGAGGTCCACTAACTTAACCTTGTAACCATGACTTAGGTGGGGAATGGAAGATTTGGTACTGCAGCAATTGCTGTCACCTAGAGAAGACATACTGGCATTTTACCTCCTTGCTTTCTCTTTTTAGCTCACAGTGAGGACTTAATTCATTAAGTTATGCATTCTACATTGTTTTTTCATGGGTCTCATAACAGATGTCCCACAGCAAAGGGTAGTACCTGTAGATTTACTGTAATACAGAAGGAACTCCTGACTGTTGAGTTCACAGCTCAACTTCTTTGTAGTTGCTATGCTGCAGGACAAAAATTCCTGTCTTCTGAGGGCTTCAAGAACATGTATTGTAAAGCTTCTTGCCAAGAGGAACAGATGATTATGTTAATACTATCTCATAAGAAGGAAATGACAAGTCTAATACATAGCTCTTTCTTACGCATTTTAGTTGAGTTTACTTTTCTGAAGTGGTTAGTTGGACTACAGACCAGTTTCAATAGCAGACAGTAGCTAGTGATTATATTAAATTGTTTAAAATGTGGTTATGTGAGTTAGACCTCAAATTCCATAAAAACACTGTCTCAGATTAGTTAATCTAAAGATAAAGTATATAGTATTCCATATAAATACGCTATATAAATAAGCATTTTACAGTTGTGAAATTACAACACCCAAGAGCATGGTAAAGTTTAATTATTTTCCATCACGCTTTCAGCACTCAGGTTACGATTGGGTTTTTTTTTTTGTAACATCTTACTTTTTATCGCCATAAGTAAAATTCTTTGCTTTTATTTTCCAGGACTAAGCATTTTCATCTGTGTTTTCAAACGCTTCTGATTATAAGATTAATTATTCCAGTAATGAGCTCTACAGACATGTCTGTCCCTTATTTCATGTTACTTTCAGAGCCTAAAATCTTGATTTAGAATTCCTTTACACTTTTAACATTGTCCTCATATACTTAATCCTTCCTTAAGTAGCAGTGGTATCTATACTTTAAAAATAAGTCTTCCTTGAAAAATAAGGTATTGAAGAGTCTTTAAACACATCCTACCTTTCCTTCATCCATTGGATTGTCACTAATGTGGACAATAGGTCCTGGGTGAGATTTGGACGAACTAAAAAAAGAAATATTTCCATTAAAAAGAATTTCCTCTGCTCTAAACTGCATCTCAGAATTATTGTAAGCAATACAGACTCTGCAGATACAAATTCCATGTAAGCAAGTTGTTCAGCGTGGAGTTACTTTCACTTTTTATCTTCAAGCCCATAAATACTGTGCCTATTTTGTAGACACTTAGTTTCTGTCTTAAGGAAAGACTTATTTACTGCCTATCCACAAAAGAAAGTTGCTATTACCTTTACAAAATTTATCTTAACATCTGTTGTTACACAATTGATACAGTTGGATAAAATGTTTACTTTTATGCTGGAAAACCAGCTTTGGCATGAAATGCCCAAGGTGGCCATTGTTACAATAACACAGAATTAACACTTTATGTTAACTTCTTACTAAGAAGATGGACTAGTGAAGAGTTGTGTTTGTTTCAACAGGCTTTGGAAACTGATGGACTTCATGTGGTTTTGAAAACAGACATACTGGGAACAAAATAACTGCAGAGGAACAGAAGCACACAACTATATCTTTTCACCCAAACCCCACTATATTTGTACACCCAAGTTTGTCACTGGAAAAGGTAGAACAATGATAATAGCTGTAAAACGTATTTTGCTCTTGGAATAGGCTTATTTAAATTTAGGTTTTTAGACAGTCATTTTAAACTCAGAATGTATCATCAGCCCTCTTAAAAAATGCATTTCTTTACACTTTGGTCTTTAAAGCTGTAGATGGGACATGTCTGTCCAAGTACCAGCCACATCATAGCTTAATATATATTATTTTTCTTCTATTTTAGCACTACATGTAATGGTTTTTAAGTCTATTCCCATATTGTCTGTTTTGTGTATTTCTATGTGTATTCCAGGCATGATGATAAAATATTGTTATAGGCAGAAACATATATACTAATTAACACTTCATGTTCACGAAAACAGAAAGTATTTACATGACTACGTACTTTGATTGTATATTTAGTGTACTGAGACTAATATGGAGGCCACTCTAAATAATGACATTTCTGCATGTTAATAACAAGTGGGACACTGCTGTTCCCTCCCCTCAACAGACAATACTTGACTAAACTCACAGTTCAATGGCTTTATTCCACATGATGACATAGCCTGAGAGAGTAAATGATTCCACATTGACAATGTGAATGTTTCCTCTTTCGGTCCCCACATATAGCCACTTGCTTTGGAAAGGCAGATGACAAAATGTTATCCTGAAAGAGAAAGCCACCAAAAAGAAATTTAAGAAATGTCTTTTGGATATCCTACACTTCAAGGCAAGAAAAATGCAATAGGCAAACAGGAAGGTATAAGACAAGTTCAAGTAGAAAAGGCAGTACAAGACAAAAGTACAAGATGGACAGACAATGGACAAACTTAGACTAAATAAAAAAATAGAAAGTGAAGTATTCTAAAACTCAAGTCATTCAGATAAGAAAAAAATATAGACTCCTTTGAAAATTATCATATTGAATGTATCTGATCGAGATTTCTGTCATTTTAAACTTAAAATACAATACTCCTATATTCTACAAATCTCCCTTTGGAATCTACCTAGTCTCAAGTTTTAAAGAATTAAGGATTTTAGACATAGTCTTACGCAGATTAAGCTACTTTCAAGTAAGGATTCAAAGGCAAGAGATAAAACACAAGAAAAAAAAGTTTACATGTAATCCAAATTGACCCCTAAAAAGTAAGCCTTAGAACAATCCTAAACAATTATAAAAGTAATTTTAAAAGTAGTTTAAATTCTGGGCTGTTACTTTAATTAAACCATGTTTTAATTTTCTGCCTTACAGTTTTCTCTTTTGCTAGAATGAAGTACCTGAACAAAACTCAAGAGCTACCAACTGTATGTACCAGCAGAGAACTCTTTTTGACCCTAGGTCCAGCATAAATACTAATATTTGAAAACTCAATTATTTCTGTGCTCTTGGGTCCTGATTATTGTTGACTATTTCTTCAAGATAAGGAAATAATGTCTGTACAAACTGACAGAATGCTAACTTGAAACTGGAGTCTAGAAGCTTTCTGGAAACTCTAAACCACTTTAATCTGACAAGGTCTAATATGAAAGAAACTACCAAACTACTTGACTATCAAACTAGGGCTTTCAGAAATGTTTCAGTGATAAGGTAAAACAATTATTAAATGGAAATTGTTCTGTTAGTTCTAATCCTTAGCTTTACAATTTTTTATGTTCTTGTTTTTTCCCAGTTGGGTTGCCTTATTGCCAAACCCATGCATCACTTCACAAGCCTGTTAATAAGTCTTCATGCAAAGAACAGCTTTAGATCCTTTGCATTAGATGCCGTATATGCACACCAACTTGAGCAGAAAGGAAAAGCTAATGGTAGCAATGAAAAATTGCTATGGCTGAAGAGATGTTAATTTGCACTGCAGGTTTCAAAAGTTAAGGTTTCTGTAGTAATACTGCCTGGATTCAAAAGCGTACCACTTTGTTTTTACATCACTAATTCCCTCTTAATTAGGAAATGCAGTTATCTCAAGCAAATCTTTAATTTATTTGTTTTTAACTTGATTTCTTTTCCTTGAACATTTATGCCAAAAAGAGACACTTTTTTCATTGATGTTTGATAGAAAAAAAGACCTAAAATGCTTTTCCAATTCATTGAAGTTATTGACATTGTAACACATTTAACTAAGCACACTATTCTGCAAAAACAACAGGTTAAAGACTTGTGTTTCCCCAACATCCTTGAAAAAAAATATTCTAATGGAAGCTAAATCACAAACATCAGCACATGCACTCCCTAAGCAGGCAGTTACTATATATACAGCTAAAGCATAAAAATAAACCCTCAGCACTCTGCAACACCACTACTTTACGTGTCAGCACCCTATATGCCAGAAGCAGCTGGCAACCAGATCAGTTGGATCAAAAATCATGGCCTAGCAGCCAGAGAAAGTATTCAGGAGCAGGGTTGTGGGCCTGTCTTGATTAGTAAGTCAATATTTGTCGATTACCATTGTCCAACACTTCCATTATAAAAACCAATCTATTTCACAACACGTAAAGTGGGCAAAATAAAAGTTGGGGCCGCATCTTTGACTGCTATAGCACAAGGGTAACATTTAAAGAAGTGCCCAGCTCCTCAATAATCTTGATACTCTTCTTGAATATGAAGACCTATTGAATTTACTGTCTCCTCTGTGCAACTGAGATTAATTTTGTCAAGAGTTAGCAAACAATGAAGTGATTCCATACCAAAGTAAATTAGAACAGAACAGGTAACTTCACAAAATATTTACAAACTCTTGAAGGCAGGAGGTTGAAGAGAAGACTCCAAAATTGTAAAGTATAGGCACATAACTGGGTTCCTAACCTTATCTTTTAAAGTGTGCTTTTTCCCAGTCTTACACAAGCAGAACAAGTCTTGTATGATTTTTCTATAAACAAAAAAATATTCTTAGAGCTTTTCTTTCACAGAACAACCAGTTAAATCCGAAAGGAATTTGCCACAATGATCTTGCTAGAAAAATCAACGTTTCTCCTTGAATGTAGTAAATGATACTCCATTTGCAAATAAAAATATTTACTGTTTCTTTATTTTCTTAATAGAAAAACTATGCCTTCCAACTTTCAGAAATTCAACTATATCTTGACCAAAGTGACTTACTTCAGATAACTGCATTTATTTTAGCAATTTACAGAGTAAAATTTCCAACATTAGAGTTCATGTACTGAGCTTGTCCCTTCACTGAGTAAGGTTTCACCTTAAACTATATATATTTTAAACAACCTTGCAAGTTTTACAGCCCTCTTAAAAACTAAAAACCACCATCTGAATAGCCAGTGATGACATACAGGCTGCTTTTGGTGGCCTTTTTTGCTCTGCTGAGAACTGGACTGAGGATTAAAGAGATTCAAACTCATTTTGGAGGATGGAAACAAAAGGTTAGTGTCTTCTTGGTAGTGATGCTATACTTGCTTATTTGACACTTGGCCAAGGACAGGATATATTTTTCTCTGAAAAAATGTAAATTTTTCTTTAAGAAACCTATCTTCCTGCCACAAGATTAGAATAATATACTTCATCCATAACATATTTTAAGATCAAGAGAAGTGAAAGTGGGCATTCACAAAAATCTTAATTGCTGTTTCACAACATATATCAGAAGAATTACTACAGCAAGTGATAACAGAATTTCATTTTAGAGGAATTACAGAAATATTAAAGAATATGACTTATTAAATTAATATGTAAGTAAAAAAATTAGGGTTTTAAGAGAAATATTATAGAAAAATGATAGGCTGCTATCTTGACTGTATTATTAGGACAACAGAAATCCTTCTAAATTCATCTTTACCTTTCCTTAGTCTACTGCATTATGAAGCATTATACATTCTTCAGAATTTTCCACTGCTTTAACAGAGCACAGTGACAAATACTATGAAGTATGACAAAGACTGATAACAGGTTTCATTGTGAAGCCACTAAAACTATTTCTAGTGCCTCAGGCTATTATTATAGGTCTGCAGTTATTATAACTATACTACCTGCTCTGACCATTATTGTATAAGCAACATAAAAATTTTCTAAGAAGCAAAGCATTAAGCTACCAGAGTTGTACTCTGCACTCCTTTATCTTCAACCTCTCATGCATGAGAGAGGATAATGTAAAATTCAGAAGCTAAGAAGTTTAATTCTTATGCTAGCATGGATTCCACACCCATGGTTTCTTGTCGAAGCCTTCCAAGGTCTTAAAAAAATCAAGAACCAGTGTCAGAATGACATACTGATGGAAGCAAGCAGTAGCTTTGATTCTGCCAGACTGCTGCAAAGGGTCTTTTTTCACATCTGGTAACTGCAATTAGCTTAAAGCACCTACCTGTACAAAAAAAGCACTCAAAGACCAGAAGGCACATGCAGAAGAAGAAATCCTCTTCAATGTATCTCAAAATTGTTCTACTAAAAGACCATGTGGGTAAATGCAATATATCATAGGAACTGAATCAGGTACTCCAGTTTCATTTATATCCATAACAGCACTCCAAATAGTGCTTCTCCAAATCTATTGGCTTAAACAGCTGCCTCTTAAGGCAGCTGAGAAATACCTAAGTTCAATATCTGAGTTGTGGTAGACACTAGTGGTGTCAAGATGGAGTAATGGGTAAACGTGTTAGAGAAAGCTACTCAAGTGTCTTGTGATGCCATGGTCTGGTTACTTTTTGAGTCATGTCAGACATACCAAGAGGAGTTCACAAATATGTAGTGCAGGGTATTTCATCAGTGGTAAGGAATCATCAGATCTTTAGGGTGTTTGGTGTGAATTCCTTCAATACTGAAAAATTCTTTTCATTTTTGTATCAGTTGCCTCAAAAGGCATGTAGGAAGTCACAAACTCTGACTTAAAATAAATAAATAAATGGTCATTTCAGAGATGTAGTTTTCCCACAGAAGACAGAAAAACCATGCTTGTCATGGATGAAGAAGTCTGTCAGATAGGCAGGGCTTAAAGATCAGAGGACAAATTCTGCCCAAGAACAGCTGGCCATTATATATGCCTCATACCACTGTGAAAGTCAGTGCGAAAGGAAAACAGCTAACAGGGCAACAGAGGCAATCTAAAAGCTGACCCTGAAATCTGAAATTTCTGAGTAACAGGATTCAGCACACTGGTTTGTCTCAGTGCCAAAAGGCAGCAGAAGGCAACTGATGCAATTACAGTTCCATTGACCACATTTGCATGTGGAATTCTGCACAAACACATGGCCTCAAAACAACACTTTTCAAAGGAATCTGATCTTCATGAAACAAACATTCACATCTACAGCAAATCCAGGGAGTCAATAAATTCATCTCCTTCTGCTAATTTCCTGAAAGAAGAACAAACTCCTAATTACATCATCTAGTGGTTCGCCACTGAGTTAAATTTTTAACCTCAGCAGCTAAAAGGTTTTATATGACACCGTCAAGTAAATAGACCCGGTGATAACTTCTTTTCACTCTAAAGAAAGTAATTTTAAAAAGGCTAAAAAAAAAAAACAAACCTTAGTTACATGCGAGAAACTTAGTTGTGTTGTATATTAAACTTGTAGTCGATATATCATTGACTGCAAAGACTCCAAGTATTTAACTTCTCAGATCTATTGTTTTAGGTATGTATCTGTAATCCAGGGCAAAAGGGAAAAAGGCAGGCCTTAAAGGCTGAAGTGAAACAGTGATATTTATACAGAGAAAGGGGAAGAAAAAAACCACAGCCAGAAACACATAAACAATATCTATCATTACCTGTTTTCACAGGCAAGAAAACCTGTATGTCCTTCTGCTATCCACAAAGTGGCAGAATTGGTCAGTTTATAAATTCAGTGAGGTGGAAGAAAACTCTCACAACTAACCTCTGCTAATGCACAGGCTGGGTACAAAATTACAGTATCTAACAAGGTAATATGTGTGACAACAGTAGTTTAAAGTCTTATTATTAATGAGAAGTAAATACAGGTGGGATTTTTCACTCTCTGTAGACAGAGTTTGTGTTTCAAGCACAATGTTTAAGTTGCTGTTTACAGCAAGATATAACATCAGAGATATTTTAAGCATGATTTTGTTATTCCGAATTATACAGTTTCGTGTTGAGGAAAACTATTTAAATCTCACAGCACAGAAGCTGACATATTAAAAATTAAACTGCTGTCAATGCATTCAGGGATCAATATGCAGAGCACTCACGCTAAACGCTCAGTTCTATTTTTATGCTGTGATTCTGATTCTTGCTTTGTGACAGCATAAAGACATGTAAACTATTTCTTTTGGCATTACAAGAGGGAATGTCAGCTCAGGAAGGATGTTAAGTTTTGGATAACAAAACAAAGGTTTTGTACTTGTATATAAAGCTGATTTGCAGCAAAGGAATCTGAAATTTGTCATCCCATGCTACTTTTACTTTTTTTTTTAATCAAGTTAGTCTGTTCCACCCTCTCAAACTTGGTGTTGATCTGTAGTGTGAAAGGTCAAACATGCATCACTAACCAGCCAGGGACTTTCACAGATCCTGTTTAACAGTTCCTGTATTGTAGGAAACTAAAGCTAGATTAGGTACCTATCTCAACTTCCTTTCAATATTTACTCTAATAAGAGGTGTTAACTGCATTTATTTCAGAGCTAACCTAGCCTAGCAATAATATTTACTACTAGGTAAATTTAAACAAATTTTATGTGAAGCTTTCATTACATGTTAACACACAACAATTTTACTATGCTTAGGATATTTTTACATAGATATGTAGATGACAAAGAAACTAGTTTGTGATTCACTGAAGATATCTTAGGGAAATACAAAAGCTAGGCTACTAAGTAAGTTCACACTTCAAAATTATGCATTCTGAAAAGAGGTACTACTTAGGACACTTCTAACTCACATGACAAGTCACACAGGCAACTGTTCCCCATATAAGCATCATTATGCATTTTTGTCCTGGCCCCTACACACTGATTCCCACAGTCAAGGAACAGTGGCCAAATATGACATTGGTTTACTATCTCCTAACTCTTGTTTGGTAACCAGAACATGAAGCAGCTGGAAACCCCCACAAATGCAACAAACAAAAGGCTAGAAAATGTGCAGAACTACCTTATTTTTCACTATGCTTTTGACACCTGTCAGTAATTTCAACTAACTGATTTGTTATACATCTAAAACTTCACCAATCCCTGCTTCAGAAGACTTGCTTCAAATTACTGACCATCATTGTTATAAAATTATGGTCATTTATCTACAGATTCTCAACTAATTTAATGATTCAACAGAAAGCAGCATCTTTCAAGATTTTTGGCCACTGCTTTTAAAGAAATGTTTTGCTCAGATCTAAGAAGATGTAAGTTACCCAATGAAGACATTTTCCACAGATCAAAACAAAGCCTTTAATGGCATAAAATTATATCAAAAAAATTCTTTCCCTACCCCCTGTTCTTAAAATTAATGAATAGAAACACAAGAATTCACATTACTTTCCTATCATATACTAAAGACTGCATTCTGAAATAATTTTCAGGTGATTTAATACTCCAATTTTCATGTAAATGTACAAAAATACTTAAATACATGACACAAGCTTTTATAAACAAGCTACACCTGGGGTTTTTTTCTTAACTGAAAGCTGTTCAAAAGACCTGAAAGCAAGGTAGCCAAACTCAATTACCAACAGGAATTACTCAGTTACCAAATATGAAATCTAAAAGTTGTGTTGTTAGACATTGGGCAGTAACTCTTCTACATTGTTAAAGCAGGGAATTAGCCAGAGCTAGTAAAAGGCTGTGCCAGAAGAATAAAGCATTCACTAATAAGTCATAGCTTTATAATTTACTTTTTAAATCAATTTCTTTAAACATGGTTCAAGAATAGTTTTCAAGACTAAGAAAATCCTTTCATCTGGGTAGCTAACTGCTACAGTTAACTTTCAATGCTACAATCTTTTAATTCACATCTAAACCTTACACAAATCCCAATTTAGAAATAAAATCCGAATAAAAATTCACCTGTGACATGCTGAAATTCAACTCCTTTTAAACAGGACACAAATACTGCTTTTCTGCAATGTCAACACACTTCCAGGTAATCCCAATCCGGTATATAATTTTAAACCTTAGCATCTACAGATTCCTAGAGCAAATACTGATGCAACTAGAATAACTACTTCAGTCATATAGTAAGAGTTCCAAGATATTTAATCTCCCTTCACAAGCTGACAAAGTATCATTATTGAAGATAGTTACAAGCCTGTGTTGTAGTATTTAATACTTCAAATAACTTCTGTTTGAGAAGTTAGTTATCCTTATGAGCAGATATTCCCACAATATACAATATTTCAAAAAATTTATTAATTAGGTTGCTAACAACTTTTGTGCTCATGAATTGAGAATTCAGAGGCCAAAAGAAGTTGACTGTCGTCACGGGATGGATTGTGGTGCTGCATTCTCCGCTTCCCCCCACCCAGGCCACACTATGATCTGAGAAATGCTCATTAGGCCTTGGCCTTGATGAAGTGCACTTCGACTAAGCCCCCCTTAAACTTATCAGAAACACTGTCTGTTCCCAGGAACTAACATGTATTTAATGAGCACCTGTTTTTAACAAATAGTCTTGGAAATTCATTTTTCTTGTGTGACTAACAACCCAAGTAGAATAATATTTTTGTTGTTGAATCTTCAAAGAAAGTTACCGACTCAATTAACAGCCAGGATGGAAAATTACTATGACTAAAGCCCAATCTCTTGCAACTCTATAAGGAGTGGTCCAAAATGAGACCCTTTTGAACTCTTGATTATAAGAGGTTAATGTATATTAAAGCCCACTCTCTAATGACCCTGTAAATAGCAGTCCAAACTGAGATCCTTTTGAGCTCTCAATTCCCAGAAGATAAGGAGCTAATGTGTATGTCTCAAATGCTGATAACCAGATGGCTGTGGAGCCAGTCAAGGACTGTTAGTAACTAACAGACAAGAATTGTTGGTAATAATCAAGGACTATTGGTATTAACACACCATGAGAAAGAATAAGATCTGGCTGAAGAAGGGGGGCCAGGTGGAGGTACAGAAGCACTTTTCCTTTAGAAAGAACCACAACATAGTACAGTGCAAGCACAGGAATGAGTGGCAGGCAGTGAACACGGACTATAGGGTGAGATTAAGACTACCAAAGATCCCTGAAGCCCTCTGACCCATTTCCAGAAAGGCCTGAAAGAACAGACTATGCGTGATAACTAATTTACATAGAAAGCACGAAACCTATCTTTGGGGTAGAGAAACCTGTCCATAAAAAGGAACTCCCCCAAGCCCAGGCAGTGCCCCCAGGATCCTGAATGTCTCAACAGCCAGACCGAAGCAGTTGGATCAAAACTTATCACCTGGATTGACACTGAAACCAGGATTGACATGCCATCAGATGGATTGATGTTGGAATGACTGCTGATCTCTTTCTATCTTTTCTCCTCTTTTTCTTTCTTAAATTCTCTCTTTTTCCCCTCTCTTTTCTCTTTTCCTCTTTCTTAATTCATCTCTCCCTCTTTAACTCCTCTCTTCCCTCTCACCCTACTCCTATATCCAAAACTGACAGCCATGTGCTTATATAGTAGGTCAGGGACTAATACACCCATTTCCATGCTAACTGTGTAATTTACTAATAAAACTCTGATTGTTTGCAGACCCTCTGACTTTTGTTGTTCCTTTCAACCAACGAGCATTTATGAATCTTAGGTGCTACCTTCCCCTTAAGGATGTGTTCTCACAGAGAAGACCCAGTTTTATTCGTGAATGCTCTTTTCAATAAAATTCGTAGTTAATATACATCATAACTGACCTAAGCAAAGCCCATTTACTTCAATTTCATAAAACATTTAGGTGTAATTAGGTATAAATTAGGTATAAAAGCTAGTAGGTATAATTGATCACTAAGAACTCCTAGTGTTTTAAGGGCATCTCTTTAGAATTATTCAAGAGTGAATTTTTTGCAGTTCTCTCAAGTTCAAATCAAAACAATTTCCTGGTAATGCGATTACATATTATTGTTTAATGCTGTTTTCTATAAACTAGTTGAATGAAAATAGAATATTTGAAAACACTTAACAGTCATCCAGCATGACCTAAGTGGCTATGCCAACGTACAGATCTGGGATCTTAAGTGTTCTGGCTACATTTATATGTTATTGTAATGGATATGTCAAGATTAAAAGTGCTAGAAGAATAAGCCCTTGTCTCAAACTATACTGACACCACTCATGGTGACTATGGTGCTCTCATTACCCACCTTAGCAAGGCACAGGTTTTCCCAGAAAAAAAAACAGTACTCTGCCCAAAATTAACAACTAATACAGCCACTAAAGTGACATCAGTGACCTAGAATTCTTTTCTACCCCTACTCCTCTTTCTGATAAGAGTTCTGTGTCTGATAAGACACAGTTCAAGTCCTGTGACAGGTTTTGCTATTGACATCATCACATTTACAGAAAAAAGACAGTTAAAAACTTTCACTCTGCTTAACCAAAGATACCCATACATCTAAAACTCTAAGCCAGTTTACAACAGATTTGCACACAATCAGAATCACCTCCTCAGATACCTGTTTTAAAGCATTAGTTAGAAGCCAATGTTTCAGGCTGCAAATCATAATTTTATATTGACACTTAAGTAGGTGCTACAAGAGAAAAGTCATTAAAAAAAAAAAAGGAAGGGAGAGGAAGAAAATTCAGTTTGGATACACTATCTCCCACACTTGGACAATCCTCATTAAACTAGCGGTTGTAAATTGCATTTCTCTCCATTTGACTTTTATGCTGCATAAAGGAACACTGTCACTCCCTTGGGGAAAGAATTTTGCACTGTCAACAAAGCTTTCTGTTTTCTGTATAACAGTTCAGAATCACGCAATGCTTTGGGTCTGAAGGGCCTTTAAATACCAGTTAGTCCAATCCACTTGCTCTTGGCAGGGACATCTTTCAGAATATCAAAGCCCATCCAACCTGTTCTTGAACACTTCAAGGGATAGGGCATCCACCGCTTTTCTGAGCAATCTGTTATAGCATCTCACCATCCTCACAGTGAACAACTTCTTTCTAATACTTAATCTAAATCTTGCAGTTTAAAGCTATTACCCCTTGTCCTATGCCTAAAGACCTCATTAAAAAGTTTATGCACTGTGAACTTAGAAACAACTTCAAAAAGGACTTAGAATCACTTAGTCCTTTACGCAAAAAAACCCCAGTAATCTGCATTTATGTTATTTCTGACAAACTGTTTATAAGCTGCTCTTTAAAACTACAAGGTTACTACATAACCCAACCAACAGTTTGTTTAGCACTATGTACGACACTACATTAGAAGGTATTATATAAGTATTTAACTTACCTCTTTCTATTGCTATCCATTACTTAAAGCTTATTACTCCTGCTCTATTCAACAGAGATACAAGTCACAGATTATTCTGTGTTCTTGCTAGTATCCTTTGAGCTCTCCAAGCAGTCCATCTCTAATGCATACTCCTCAAAAGCAAACATAGCATTCCAGTTGAGACTTTATACATACTGGAAAAAAAGGGCTGCTTCCTAAAAAGGAAGTACTATTTGCAATTAAAAAGAGGACTTTTTTTTCCCAGACATTTAATCAGCAGAATTTTAGAAGTTTAATCTTAAAAGTCTCCCTAGAATGCTTAAAATGCTGTTACTTGAGTCTCAAATGTGTTAGTCGAAATGCAAGTTGTTTTCAGCTTCTCTGACACACACAGGAGCTCTAACACTGCAGAACTTCAATTTGTCATGAAGGAAGAAAAACTTCCAGGTAAAAAACTGAACTAGTATTCCTGTTGTCTTGTTGGTGCATACACTTCCTCTTGTTCCAAAATTACTTTGCAGACATACATTCAAAGTATTCTATCCCTCCACATTTTAAAGATGTGAAAACTGATGTTCAACAATGCAATATGCAAAGTAATAGAAAAATCATCTCAGTTTAGGTGACTAGTGTGTCTACTCACAAGTACTATTGGCCCTAACAGACTGAAATTCAAGCCCAGTGCAAATCCAGTTTCGATTATTTAAGAAGTTATGAATTGGACTGCATTAATAAATCTGATCTTACAATGGGAAGTAGTGTGATGCTAAGGGGCAAGGCAATAATAACCCAATCCCTACCGTTCTCGGTTGAATTTGAGTGAATGAAGTATAGCAGGTCTCTTCTGACGCAAGTTCCACAGGTGTAAGGTATCGTCAGCCAAGGCACTCACAAGAGCTCCCTATGAGACATAAAAAGTTTTAGTCAACTTGTTTTCATATCCCTAGTAACAGCACATCATCACAGGGGAAACATATCACGTATTTATCACCAGGATGAAAAAAAAATTATAAGCAGGATATAGTAGGAATGAGGTAACTGATGTGATCACATGTTCAGCTTGCTCACATTTGGTTCAGAGCTATACTGAGAGGTGATGGGGAAGGAGCTTTTTCCAGTGTGTGCACATCAATTCCTTCATGCCCATGTCTGTAAAGAAATCAAGCAATGAACTCAACTGCTAATATCTATGTGCTGACAAAGCTAGTGATGTCACTCTTCAAATCTGTCCCTAGCTAACTCAAGTACAGCACTGCTGCCCAATGTCAGATGCTACATCCCTATAAACACACACCTGAACTTGAGGGAACATTATTCAGCTCATGTCTAAAACAGTAACTCTATCAAAATAAAATGAACTACCTAGTGAAACTGGCAGTACTATGGAAAAAGTACTTTACCACTTCTACAGATAAGTTGCAATGTTCAACAATATGAAAAGATATTCCTATTAAGTTCTTGCTTATTACAAAAAAGAGCACTCTAGAGACAAAGATATTTTCAGCAGTTAGTCAAGCATTTTCTAAAACTAAAAAAGTTAATTTATTTATAACTGTTTTTACTGTTTGTCATTCATGCTAAGTCATTTGCATTAGCTAACTTTTATGTTTGCTTAATGAGAAATTAAAGAAAATACATTCTGTATGTTCTTTGAATTACACATACATCATTTTACTAACCTCATTAATCAGGAACTGAAGCTGGATTACTGCAGCTCCACTATCATGTTGGCAGTAGCATTCAACTCCTGGTCGACCAAAGCTGGAATTGGTACCATTAAGGAATAATTTGTTGCATGTAACAGAAACAAACACACACCACAAGCAACATTTTCACTTTCACTAATATCACATTCACACAAGCTGACATCCTGCTTCTAGCTAGGGCACTCAAAATATTTAACCACACAGAGCAGAGTGGTCATGAAAACAGTAATTCATAAAAGCCACAAAGTAACACAAAGAAATTAAAAGGCACACCTTGAAATAGAAAGAAATTAAAAGGCACACCTTGAAATACAAAAAAAATATGCTTAACTTATAGTTATTTAAGAGATTCTTCATCATGGAGAACACAATATTAAGTTCTTTGAACAGTGTTAAATATCAGAACTAGAATAAAATGAAGTTAATCCAAATAAGCATCATAAAACAAATTATTACATTTTTCAAGTGCTTTCCAAGATCCTTCTCTCCTTTTTTAAACATTACTTACAGAAAGAAGAGCTCAATAATGCAAGGCATGTTAAAAAAAGTCTGCTGTAACAGAGGTGAAAAGATCAGTAGTCAAAATACAGAAGAGTCAATGGAAAATTATGTATAAATTAAGCTTCCAGGATCTCTGTATCAAGACTTCTGGATTCACACCAGCTATGAGATAACAAAAGCTTGTTCATTTTCTCTCTCACTCTTAGATCAGTCCTATACTTCCATAATGAGGATTCATAGAAGTAGCAGCAAAACTGGTTCTTTCAGTTCTCCATAGGTGATTCATTTATTAGCTGCAAAGATTATGTATTTCAAATGTGATTATCCACTTCCTTTTGATACAAAATTAAGTAAGTTCTCTAACCTCTAGGAGACAGAGCAGAAATAACATAAGTCCAGATGAATTATGCGAAGTGGTCAGTATTTCATCATCATAGTTTGCCCATGGTTTCTGGGGTATAATTTGTCAGGGCTGAGCAACTCTTCTTTTAAACAGGCATCATAGCTTTTGGAAGAAAGGAAATCATCCCAAAGCTGTATTAAAAACAGGGAATATTATGCACAATTTTTTTTCTCTCAGTATATGATAGAAATTAATAAAAGAGTACAATTCACACCCATTCTGCAAGTTTTCCATTTTCTGAGAAACTGCTGATCAAAACCAACGTGGATACAAATACTCACAAAAGATATGTGCATTCATGCTAGAGACAGCTGAAAGGCTGAAAAGAGTATTAGGCTGAATGTAAATCAAAACTCAAACACATCTCCTGCTCAGCCTCTAAGCTGGTGAAATAAAATGTAAGTAGAACAACAGTGAGGAAAAGTCTGCTTCAATGCACTGTGATATTTTAACTTTTAAACTTAAATAATTCTTCTAGAATTCTAATGAGTCTGCATAACATCCAGCTAAGTGATGAGATACACACTAAACAGATGTTGAATAATCCAGCACACTTAATACCAGCTTTCTTCCCCAAACAGAATTAGTAGCTTAATTTTGTTCTGGCATGGAAGGACTTAGAGTCAGCTTGCCTCACCTGGGTTTTTTTGCTTTTATTTTACATTCTTAGTAATATGGTTATTTACAAAGCAGTCATCTGTATTCCAGTCACAGTTTACAGCTTTAAAAAAAAAGAGTGGAGGGGGTGTTGTCCCCATAAGTGATACCTTCCTACACAAACTCAGGATACTTTTAATGTGAAGTTGTTGCTTTTACATTAACTATGGATTGACTACACAAATTGCCAGACTGGAAAAAACCCACAAAGAATACCATAAGTTTCAGAACTGATTGGTTTCAGCTTTGTTCATGCATCTGTATTCACTCGAATTAATAATTATTTGCAGGAATAGATGAAAAACAATTTCCAAATGTGAAATTCTGATTCTTGTTATTTATCTGTGCTGACACAAGTAGTTTTCTAATAAAAGAAGATTTTCCCAGTCTGTCCCCTGAACATCAGCTTTCAACATAATTAAATACAAACCTTGTTCATTCATCCACCCAGAGTTTATTTGGAATTGAGGCTCTACAACTACCTTACCTCAAAACCAGAGGAGTACAACCCAGAAAAAAGCAGAAAGCCCAAAGATTCCTTAGGTTACTTCCCCCTTCAAATTCTATACTTCAAATGTTTTCTGTAAGCACTTCTGAAGCAAATATTTCTAGAAGCACTGTTACAGCTGGTCAGTAAAAATTTCAAGATTAACAATGCTTCAATGTTTCCTTAAACAAAAAATTCTTTTACATTTTCCAGGACACCTGAACCGTTTTTCCAGAAATCCGTAAATATGCAGCACTGAGAATAAGATTACAAAAGCTTTAAATATGCAGAGTAAATTTCTCTGACAAATTAGTGAAGATCTGAAAATAGAGTTTGGCCTCTTATATAGTGCTTACTGTTATAAAAAAAAAAAAAAAGTCCTTGCAGCTACTCTTACATAGTTCCTTTGCTGAAGGATTATGTCATCTTCACTTTTTCACCTAGTAGCTAAAATTATTCTTCTCATCTCAAATTAATATCATCCTCCTAACCAGCATTAATCTTCTTTTCTAAAGCAATGCAAAGCCTCCCAGTTTTGCGGGGTATGTTGAGTTGAAAAAGCATGTCACTTAAATACTGACTGTAGAAGGATAATACACGCCTGTTTCAGTACATGTGAAGCACTTCTCAAACACACAAAACAGGCAGCAAGCCAGGGAATGCAGTTTGCCCAAATCCTCTATACTTGTGTATGTGTCCTGAAGGCAAGAGAGCTCACTGTGCTAAGAAGTGATCGTCTACTATATAGTGGTTCCCAAACCAGGCAAAAATTATAATGAATAATGACAAGATGGGCAAAGCATTTTAATTCTGTAGACAGGAAAAACTCTCTGCCAAAGCCCTAGAATAGCTCTGGAGGAAATACTTTGCTCTGAGCAGTTTTCTAATCAAAGACCTATTCCTTCTTCTTTCACGTCCAGGCAGTTCATCCTACTATTTCTGCTTCAACCCCTGTTCCAAATATTAAGAAATTTGATAAATTAATAGCAAGGTGTACTTTTGAATATTGTTTCTGTGTTCCCCACTGCCACTTGGAAATTAAACCTGGAAAACACCAGTATTTCATTGCCTTCACTGCACGTTTTCTGAAAAAAACAAGAGACAACAGCTGTGCCTGAGAGAAGGAAGAGATAACATACTCATGTCCTAACACCACTGTTCATTTCATAACTGCTAGAAGTGCAGGTCATACATAGGAAAAGCACAGTAGGACCTTAATTTAATATCACATAACACTGATTTTACTTTCATTTATGAGAAAAGGCAACATTTCCAAAAGATATTTTTTCCAACAAGCTTCAGACTTACGCTTATACTTCGAGCATTTGCATTAGCAACATGCAAGTTTTCTCTGCAAAGTACTCTTTTTTTTAAAAGTTATTACTCTTATTTATAGCTTAGCTACATGGGAGCAACTTTGGGCACATCAGCCCTTAGAAATCACATTTAAAAGAGAAAATTAATTCCAGAATAATTATGAAAATGACAGAAGAGCAGTCTTCTTTTAATTCTTTAGTTACTCTAAGTAAATCTAGGGGATATTGGGAGATTCTTCATTTGTGGTTGACCCATCTGACATCAGAGACAGTTGAAAAAGTTGTAGGTATCAATTCAATACTTAGCATAAAGCAGTTATCACAGAATCATTTAGGTTGAAAAAAACCTTTAAGTTCATCAGGTCCAACCTCTGACAGATCACCACCTTGCCAACTAGACCATGGCACTAAGTGCCACATACAGTCATTTCTTGAACACCTCCAGGAATGGTGACTCTACTACCTCCCTGGGCAGTCCATTCCCATGTTTAACAACCTTTTCCATTATGAAATTCCTCCTGACATGCGACCTGAACCTTCCCTGGTGCAGCTTGAGGCCATGTCCTCCTTTCCTGTCACTAGTTGCCTGGGAGAAGAGGCTGACCCCCACCTGGCTAAAACCTCCTTTCAGGTGGTTGTAGAAAGTGATAAGGTCTCCCATGAGCCTCCTTTCCTCCAGCCTAAACAACCTCAGCTCCCTCAGCTGCTTTTCACAGGACTTGTGCTCCATTCTCTTCTCTGGATGCACTCCAGCCCCTCAAGGTCTTTCTTGCAGTGAGGGGCCCAGAACTGGACACAGTACTCAAGATGTGACCTCACCGGTTCTGAGTACACTGCTCTAGTCCTACTGGCCACACTATTTTTGATACAAGCCAGGATGCCATTGGACTTCTTGGCTTCTGTTCAGATGGCTGTCGGATCGCATCCCCAGGTCCTTTTCTGCTGAGCAGCTTTCCAGCCACTTTTCCCCAAGCCTGTAGCACTGCATGGGGTTGTTGTGGCCAAAGTGTAGGACCTTGCCCCGGCCTTGTTGAACTCATACCATTGGCCTCAGTCCACCGATTCAGCCTGTTCAGATCCCTCTGCAGAGCCTTCCTGCCCTCCAGTAGATCAGCACTCCTACCCAACTTAGTGTTTTCCTCAAACTTACTGATGGTACACTCAATTCCCTCATCCAGATCATCAATACAGATATTAAACAGAGCTGGCCCCAACACTAAGCCCCACTAGTGACCAGCCACCAACTGGATATGACACCATTCAACACCACTCTCTGGACCTGGCAAGCCAGCCAGTTTTTAACCCAGCAAAGAGTGCACCTGTCCAAGCCATGAGCAGTCAGTTTCTCCAGGAGAATGTGGGAAACAGTGTCAAAGGCTTTACTTAAGTCCTTAAGTACTTAAGGCAAACAACATCCATGGCCTTTCCTTCATCCATTAGGTGGGTCACCTGATCACAAAAGGAGATCAGATTGATCAGGCAGAACCTGCCTTTCCTAAACCCATGCTGGCTGGTCCTGATCCCTTGGTTGTCCTGTATGTGCCATGTGATCACACTCAAGATTATCTGTTCCATAAACTTCCTGAACACCAGGGTCAGGCCAACAGGCCTTAGTTCCCCAGAGCCTCCTTTCAGCCCATCCTGTGGATGGGTGTTACCTGGGCCAACCTCCAGTCAACCTCTCTGATTAGCCAGGACTGATGATAAATGATGGAGAGTGGCTTAGCAAGCTCTTCCAACAACTCTCTCAGTACCCTTGGATGAATCTCATTCAGTCCCATAGACTTATAAGTGCCTAAATGGCTCAGGAGGTCACTAACTACTTCCTCTTGTATTACTGAGGGTCTGTTCTGCTTCCTTTCCATTTTCTAACAACAACAAATAGGAGTCAAAGCTCTTCTTAAACTTCAAAGTTGCTTAAATAAAAATGCACAGATACAGCATTTCCCAAACAGCTACAAAAAGTGTCAGCAAATTTTCTGTAGAGGCTGTATTTGGTAGAATTTTTCTCAGAGCTGCCAGTGAGAGGCAATCGTTCATTGGAACAAGACATAATTGAGAAGTACAAATGCAAACAGGATGAAAAAAACCAAACCCTGTGATTTAAAATTAAACGAGAAACAAAATTTGTTTTAATGATAAGTTTCTATATGCACAATTCACAGATGGTAAAGCATGCTGTTAAATGAAGAGGTAAAAACATCAATTTAGACCAAACAACAAGAAACTAAAAGGGCTACAGGCTTTCCTTGATTTTACTTGCTTCACTTTCTGATACAGATTCTATTACTTTAGTCTAAAGGCTGTATTTCAGCACTAACAGTGCAAAGAAGATGACTAATCCAGTATTTTTTTCTCGGTGGGATGGAAGAGAAGGAGAACAGTAGAACACAAGGGGAAGAGTAGGACACTGTTACAACTGTTTCTGTTACACTGTTTCTTTTGACTACACTGTTTCTTCTGACTACAGGAGACGCAGTGAAATGGGTGAAATGCTAATTCACTAAAGTTTTTCCAAAGACTACATACGCAAGAGTAAATCCAGGAAATAATTATGCATTTTTTAAGAACTCCATCAAAATTCAGAAGTAAAATCTTTGTATTCTGTTGCAGGTTTTAAAGTATTGCTCATCTGTCATCCATTTAATCCAGTTTAATTCTCATGTCAAATTTTAACATGTTATTACTGATATCCTACCTCATCCATCCTTTTGGTAGCACCTACTATATCACAACATTAATAATTAGCCAGGTTTTTCCTCTTACATCCACAGCTTCTTGGCCAAGAATACTCCAAAGTATACTTGGAATAAGAATGATGTTTTTTCCTAGAGTCCAGATACTTTGTACAGACATTGCCAAGAGCAGCATTATCAAATGTAATGTTCTAGAACTAGATGCTAAGTGAATTTATATACTTATTTAACTTATGAAAGCATAAATAACCATAGATATTATCTAATAAAAGGACAATTAAACATCTTCAAAGAACATTGCCAATCCTTGCCCAACTCTTTATTGTCCATCAACACCAATTGACCTTTATCACTCAACTTGTGCATGAGGCTTAAATCTACCCTTCTGCTTCTCACGCCATTTTGCATTGTACCAATGATGGTGCTAAAATAACTTCCTCTTCTAAACATCCTTTTGAAGAAAGTTTCTTTCATCACTGGAAGTTTTATCAATACAGTAATGCAGGTATACCATGTGTTTGCTTACACAGCTTTTTGAAGTAGTTACCACCAAAGTCACTTGCCGAAGCACTAAGAGGGTCACAGATTAGAAGTACAAACATTTCCATGGTATAGACAAAGAGAAACTCGGACCCCAAATTAAGGTGGTAGGTACAAATTTAACTCTTCTGTCTATACCAACTTGATATTACAATCTGTCCCCAGACTCACAGAAGTCACAAGCTGTAAAATCTTCCAAATACCCAAAGTGATGTTCACAGGCAGTACTGTTGCTATTGCTTTTTAAGTATTTCAGCTAGCAGTGTCTAAATGCCAAAAATACAAATGAAATGCAATAAATGGTTCTTAAGAGAAAGTTTCCCTTATCTGCTTAAAGGCAAAAGTAGAGACAGCTTAAATATTCTTCATTCAAAATGACACTAAATAATTTTAAAATTAGCCTCAAGCATACGTAAGTGATCAATAGCTATCCTTTAATTGGTACTCTAAGTATTTTGTAACACATTCTTTCTAAGACAAGTATTTTCCATTTTATTTTAAGACTCCTCAGGTTCCACTACAGCATAATGTTTAGTTTTGCATATCACCAAAGGACTGAGAAACTTACTATTTCACTACTATCAAAGTAGTAGTGACAATTTTATAAGTTTGCTCAAAATTACCATCACAAATAAACTAAGGTACAATTCAAACAACTCAGTAGATGGCACTCTTCCACCAAAATCAAAAGAGGAAACTATGTCCTCACATAAACAATGGGTACCATGGAGCTGGAACTCTTATTTTAAATATGCAAACCCAATGCCTGGTCATTAGAGTGTCTTATATTTTTTTGTGCTTTTCACAGAACATGGAAAAAATATATGCCAAAACATTAAAAGAAATTACTGTTTTGTTGAAATACCTGTAATTTTACTTAGCTATTTTGTTCAGAAATTTGTGCTATTACATATAGCTCCACTTCACATCACAAAAACAGCTGCATATCAGTGTTGCATGGAGCGGTATTTTTATGGCTTGTGTTTACCAGAAATCCAACTTGACATGGACTATTAAAAGGTTGACATTGTCCCCAGAAGTTGCTTATGCAACCTTAATTCACATCTCCTTAAATGCATGATGGTAATTTATTTTTAAAAGCTAATGCACTAGCTCAACATCAATTGTAAATGTTTTGTACTATTTAGCTTAAATTTTATCTAAAAATGTCAAAAAGATGAGTGGTCATTAACGAAACCTACATTGCCAGATTAAAAAAAAAAAACACCAGCATTAAAACATGCCGTTCATCAATATTATTAAGATGTAAACCCTGGCTTTAAAAATAACACTACCTATTCCATCTTAACTCTTCTTTTAAAAGTTGTTGCAGGTGCCACCTTAGATACTGTAGTTTGCTATTTCTCTCTGTACTAGAGGACTTCAGATGGGTCCTTTCTTTGGCCCTAAGAAATGCACTACTGCACAGTGCTAAAGAGTTCCCATGGGAGTATAAACACAGAGCTTCTGTTTTGTACAAGCTGCGGATGTCAGAAGCAAAATGCTTTTATTAGCACTGGGAAGGGAATAATTCAAACAGTGTTACAAGATTTCCAAGCACACACAGTCCAGTTTAATACTACAAGATGGAAAACAGATCAACAACAGAAAAGCACACAGTTCAAGTTAGTTCTCCTATACATCCTTCCTGCAGATAATACTTTGCTGTAAATTTTACTAAAATAGGAAGCTGATAAGAGGGGAGAAACCCAGATTAGGTCCATAACCCATCCAAAGCATTTCCTCAACATCCTAAAACAAGAAACTCTGTATAAAATGGTGCATGCAATCACAGGAAGCATTTCCAAAGTTACATAACACAGGTAATAATACTACAAGATTGAATCATATGATAACAGGTTTCACAGGCAAAATGTCTGCCTTTCCTCCAGATGAAAGTATCCAAAATAATGGATATCCATATACTGCAACTCACTTCCCGTAACTGTTCCAGTTCCAAGGGAAGGGGAAACCCCATTCTTTTCATATGATGGCTTGAAGGAAGTGCCATATACAGCAAAGTATTGCTCCAAGCCCCTCAAAGACACCTGTATTGCTTCAAGTCCCTCAAAGAGCTATAGCTGTTTATGCTGCTCAGCACTTCTAAGTTTTTTCCACAATCCTGTAGCTTAACAGAAATATCCAGCAATAATTCTGCATGAATACGATAATCTTATGAAAAAATACAAGCACTGGAATTTAATAATTTGAGCTCTGATTTATTAGAAGCAAGGAAAGGGTCAAGGGGTTTGGTGTTTAAAGAAACCTGAGTATTTGTGTGCACTTGCTGCATAGTGAAGGAAAGGCTACAGAAACAGTAGGGGTTTTCCTTTCCACACACCACTTCCATCTCCTTCACTACCACTCTGCTCCCTGAATGCCAAGAGAAGACATTCACATTTCCACTGCTGTTCCTCTCACTTTTTTTAAAATGGTAAAGAGAAGGTAAGGTAAAGAGCAAGTCTATGCAAAATTTGCTTGAAGAAAAATACAGATTCGTCAGAAAATTACTACCTTCAAAATGACTGTTGTTAAATACAAAAGCCTGAACTATTTTTTTGAAGCAATTTGGTTCCCACTGGAATCGTCAGCAACTTATGTACACAAGAACCACTTCAAGAAAGTGAAATGGCTGCTGCTTAGTTAAAAGATATTTGAAAACCTAACAATCATGCATATTCCAAAAAAGTAACCTCTATCATCACCACTAGTCACAGCACTACCTCCACAAAGAAAATTAAAACAAGACCAAAAAAAAAAATTAAAAAAATCAAGCACTCACTGTTTGAGGTAGACTACAACCACAGTCTAGACCTTTATGGAGGTTTTAATGTTGAATACATAGGGTTTCCTACCTTCTCTAGGGAAGTTTTCAGCTGTGGAAAAGAGCACTTCAGAAATGCCATAGCATGAAAATATCCAGGAGCTCAGAAAAAAGTCTGGAACAGGACTCTTCACCCAACCTCAAGATAGTTTCTAAGCAGCAAATCCAAATAATTAAAATTAATGTGGCATTGAAGCCTCATCTGTTCAGACCTTCTTTGAGCCAGGAGAACTTGCATTTATACAGTGTAAATCAGTTCTTAACGTGTTTTGATTAAAATATTTGCTTTAATGTTTTAAGTGTCAGACAGCTTTTTCTATTCAGCAATAGAGAAAATTAAACTAGTTTTGGAAGTTCACTTCTGTAACACCTTCCATCAAAAATACAAGAGGAAAACAGATGTAATCATCAGCCAGCTACTGTAAGTCATTAGAAGCTGTAAAATCTGGAATTTTATATATGCTCTGCATGATGAGGAGTAAAAACACATGAAGCTCAGATATAAGCTGGAATAGTAAGCATTTAAGTTAGTATCTTTCAGACAAAAGTCACCTTGATGTTCCTCTTAAACAGTTACTAGGGGAAAAAAACCAAAACAAAGATGGGGGAAAATATTATTTCCAAGATTTTGCTAGAAAACTTTGAAGAGAGTAACACCACCTTTACAAGGTACCATTCAAAGTTTATTTCTTCTTTCAAATGTTAGCATACCAGAACAGAACGGCAATCTTAAACAGGAACAAATAATCCCATTGTATATTTACAGTGGTCAATAGCTCTGTGTGAATTAAAAAAAAAATAAATTGAAGAGTTAGACTACCTGATGGTAAAGAATTCCACCAGAACTAAATTCAAGTCACATACACATTATGAGAAAAAGCTAAGCATATTTTTCCTTATAAAAAGGGAAGCTTTTCTGGCCAACTGCATGGAGATTCCCTTTAGTTCTTTGAAGCATTACAAGTCTGGACGCGTTTCGCCTGCAACGTATCCCAACTTCTTTTGCAACAAAGGACTATAAAACCTCCTGATTGATACATGGAGGTTGTAGCCAGGTGGGCATTGGTCTCTTCTCCCAGGCAACCAGCAGTAGGACAAGAGGGCACGGTCTTAAGCTGTGCCAGAGGAGGTTTAGGTGGGATATCAGGAAGAAATTTTTTACAGAGGGAGTAATCAGACATTGGAATGGGCTGCCCAGGGAGGTGGGTAGCCCATTCCTGGAGGTTTTTAAGATGAGACTGGATGTGCCACTTAGTGCCATGGCCTAGTAACCACGGTGGTGTTGGATCAAGGGTTGGACTTGATGATCTCAGAGGTCTTTTCCAACCTGGTTGATTCTATGACTCTAAAGCATTGCAACCTGAACTCTGATTATTACTCATTTTTCCCGCTAATGCACAGGTTCCCAACAGCTGAAAGCTGTTGTTCTAGGAACAGCTGAAAGAACTAGGATATCGAAACAAGAATCACCTACAGTTTCCCACACACATTCAGTCTGACTCTTTAAAATTTGTGAGTCTGACAGCCTTCAAATTCACCATGAGGTAACAAAACTGCAGAGTCAGGAGAAAAATATTTCAACAGAAACAAGCCTCACCCCTCCTCACAAACCACATATATACACAAACTCGATCCTCTTGAAGCAAAGAAGAAAGAGGAAAGAGTTAAATCATTCACCCCAGATCATCAGACACCCAGGTCAGACACATTCACAGACAAGTCCTATAATTTACACTAGTAGCAGCACTATAGCAGTACTAGAAAGCATAGCTGAAAATCTGTAAAGTAGTACTTTTTAAGAATTATTTTCTGAGAAAAAGAAACCAGTCATACAGACACTGAGAACTGCATATGTTTAAGATAAATACAGATGAGATTTCAAAAGACAAGCAGAAATTATTTCTATTAACCAATGATTTTCAATAAATCAAAACAGCAACTATAAAAGAAACAGTATCTTCATAAAATCTCCTCAAATAAAAGTGAAAAAATGGACATTAACTAGTGCCTTTTTGCTAAAATCCAGGATGAAGTCTATTTTATTAAAAACTGCCACGATAGACCAATACATGTATTCCAGTCAAACATAAACAAAAATAGTACATTGGATGGCATCTATAAGTAGCCTTATACAGAAAAAAGACAATCAGAGAAGTAACATACCAAATAATAGCTGTGACCAGCTTTGAGCTACTTGTTGGGAGCTGAAAAATGATATATTTATAGTGGTTCAGTATCACTCATACAGAACACACTTACACTGATCATCTTTAAAGATTCTCCATTAAACCACTAAGACAATACTAGCAACAAGTATCCCTGAGTATAATTTCATCAGAAGTGAACGCCCCCAAATTAAGTACAGTTGTATAATTTACAGTTACTGTCTGTACTATAGCAAACAATGAAAGGTAGAGAATCTTCTGTATGCTGAAACTTTTAGGGTTCTATTTTTGTAGAACAAACTACATGGACAAAGTTTTCAAACTATGTTTTTAAATATTTTACTATATTGTAACCAAAATCTACTAAATTTGACAAATAAATTTCAGAAATATTTTACAAGAACAGTCTCTTTGTATGAGCTTTTCTACGGCAGGTGAGATTATACTCCTAAAAACACCAGTTTAAATGCTGAAGACTGTAACAGCAAGCATTAGTAGCATCTTCTTTGTCAAATTGGTTACAATTACTCTAGTAGCACACTATGACATCTGAAGAATAGTACAGAGTAGTATTTCTCCTTTAACTTACTCAAGGCCATTGTTTTCTGAACTTGCCCAGCACCCCCTTCTAATTACAACAGTAACCTCCATTGCAGACAAGAAAAACTGAAGGCAGAGAATATCACTAGATTACAGTGTGATTACCACACCGGTTTGCACAGCAGCTGCCTTGACATTAAACTCACCACTACACCACTTCAGCAGTCTTGGAAATTCATGTTTTACCATACCAGAAATATATTTCCATCAACTGTTCGTTCAGGTATCTCAAGTTTTGCTTAAGGAGCAAAGATGTTTCCTTGCTAACAAACCAGAAAAGCTAAGAAATTTTTGTGTCTATAAAAATTATCACCATGTGAAGTACTGAGTTTAAATGAAGTCTGTGCAACCACACTGTTAAGCAACTTCAAAGGAATTCTTTCCTCTGACAGGAGTCTGTCAGACCATTGAAAAGGAGCCACCATACTGACTCAAGTCAGAGGTTCATGCAGCCTAGCAGTGTATCCTACAACAGCAATTAATGTTAACATTCAAATATATTAACGTTCAAGTATTGATCACTTAGCTCTCCAAATACAGCTATGCACCAGCCTTGATGTCTACATACTTGCAGATCTGTAGGAGTTAAGTTTCTCTCTGTATAATCATATTTGCAAACTGCTCTAACAGAGGACTTTATGGCTTTTAGCACTAATACTACACTGAATGTGCTATAGATAACTGAAACTTCTCTTTTAATGCAGGAAAGCTATCTTTTATTCATAGAAAACTACAGGAAGTAAAAGAGGGTGAAAAAACATCATCAAAAAATTAGAGTGGAAATGACAGCATGCACTGGTCTTATAAACAATACATGACTACCAAAGTACTGGAACAACTTCTGGTTATGATATGCTAAAATATAAAACTGCAGTTTCTAAATAATTTGTAACCAAACGTCACTGTTAGCAGCATCTAATGTGCTGCTTCTCTCACTGGGAATTGTCAGCAGAAAGAACAGATCATCAAAAGTTGATAAAGTTTAGTCAGAAATACCACATCCTCTCTCTATTATTTTTTTTAATCCAGAACGCATTGATTTGATCTGAAATTATTAGCAGAGTATTCATATTAAAAAAAAAATTCTTTTATACTGCCAGACTTCAAAAGTAGTTTTCATCCTTTGCTACTCCAGTAAGAAAAGAAACAATATTATACAAGTTTGTGCCTGCTGCCTCTCCTGTAAAACACTTATAAATCCCATTTTATCTTTTTTTTACTAACCCTTTGACTATTAAAATAATTAGGACTATATTCAAAATGCTTCCACAGGCAATGTCTTTAAGAAAACAAGTACCATCACATTTAAGTAGCCACATAAACTGTGGATAATTGAAAAAAATTTGGACCTATGCCTTCATTTAGTTTTTTTTAAACTGAAAAATAGAGAATTAAGTACAAAATATGTGTAAGAAAACAGTAGTATTCTTTGTGAGTGACTGCTACTCGAATACTATTTCCTTTGACCAACAGCCCTTATGAAAACATGGAGACATTACTAAAAAGATTGTACTTTTAAGAGCTAGGCCACCCTTTTTCCAGGTTAGTAACAGGATTTCTTTTTAAAAGGTTATGTTACTCATTTAGTTCTTTTAAAGAATGAGAGGATATTCACCGTGCCAGCAAGTTTATTGTTGGTTTTGGTTGTGTTTGGGGTTTTTTGGGTTTTATTGTTGTTTGGAGGGGGTTTTGTGAGTTTCCTTTTTATCTGATATTTAAGGGTGGCTGTGAAGCTAATCTCACCGTATCAGTTTACTACACAGGTTTGGAACACATATAAAAGGGAATGCTAGGTGAGTTATCGCTCTGCAGCTCATTTTGCATATTAATAAGCATCACTAAAGCTTAGTAACTGTACTTCTAATATCAACACTACAAAGTTCAGTTAAGAATGTTTTTCAACTGTGAAGATGAACATCTGCTCTGTTTAACAAGGTAGTATGACTGGAAAGAACATATGCTAAAAAAAACAGGCATGCTAATCCTATCAATTCAACATTAAGTGATCACAAAAAATTAGCATTCTATATTTTTCCCTAATGAGCAAGTAGAAAAACGCAAATCGCTTTTGTCCATCTGCTGCTGCTGACTACAAATCAGTGTTACTAGATGGGAAAGAGGAAGAGTCTTTAGTAGAAACTGTTATCAAAAACACTGGACACCAGCTGGATTACCTCTTCAGTTGTCTACTCCTGAAGTGTTAAATTTATCATGTTCATGTGAACCAAAAATCTAATAATATTAACTGAACACATACAGAGTACAAGCCTGGCAGGAGCTTCAAGAGGCTACACAATACAATCCCCTGCTTGAAAGAGCAGGAATCACACAAAATAAAACAGCTCACTTAGAAGAAGTACAGAGGTCTTGCTTCCTTTGGATCTGTATCTGTTTTTTAGTTCCCTAGCTTACAAAGTTCCAAAGTTAAACTCCTGTGAAGAGTTTCAAAAGAATATAGAAGCAGGAGAAGACAATTAATTCTTGAAGAATCCATGGGAAATATCTTATAAAAGGGTGAGTTTGATCTATAGCCTTCTTGGTGGAGAACCTAACTTCCTTTCTCCACCAGCACTGCTTGTAAGAGCACTCTGTGTGCTGAGTGGGCCAGGCTAAAACTTAATGTGAACAGGGAAGCAATGGTCACTGCAATAAGTTTATCTCAATCTTAGAGGGAAATTAAGCTTCAGGTTTCCCAACAGAAACTAGGTTTTGTTACTACCTTATTAAAGTGTTTATGAAACAAAATACCATGATATTCAGCAAAATGTGTAAATAAAGTAGCCTCTAGTTATTTCTATCGATCTATAAACTTCTCTCTGTGCAACAGCGAACAAGTAATTGATTTTGTAAACTGCAACACTTCAGACTGCCCTTTTTCAAGTATTACATTATCAGTATCATTGTTACTACAAAAACTTTTGGTTTCATGTTAACAAAGCCATCTGGATAAAATCCTGAGTAATGTGCTCTAGGGGGCCCTGTTTGAGCAGGGAGGTTGCACTAGATGACCTCCAGTGGTTGCTTCCAACCTTATCCATTGTGTGATTCTGTGAACCTAGCATTTCTCAAAGTATTTCATCTTGCACTTTGTTTTCTATCCTAGCAGACACACATTTCAAGCTTCACCTACTTCCAGTACTCTTGGCCCTCAGAATTCAAAGCAAATGAAAAAATCTCAAAAATCTCTCAAGTAAGAAGCTGTAAGATTAGAACTACTGTGGACAAAAGACTAGGGAGGACCTACTCCAGAACTTTAATAAAAAAATCTTACTAATGCAGTACTAAAATCAATCTTAATTCAGCAATTGATATAGCTGCCTCAATATAAGCACTATCAATTACTAGATTTCTTTTAAGCAAACCTTAAGGATTCAAAATAGACTAAATCTTTGCAAGAATTAAGTTAGAACAAGCAGTACACAGACCAAGGCTATCATCGAGTTGTACAGATCTCACACACAAAAGCAGTTTTAGAATCTCTTAATAAGAAGAGATTTTAAGTGTAAGACAAAATGGTTCTCATTTTTGTCAGAAAGTCTTAAAGCAAACATCAGTGTGTCAGAACAAACTAAATGACAGCCACAGAAAAAAGTAATTTCATGAAAGTATTGTAAAAATCAAGAGAAAACAGGATTCAGTAAGAGTCCCCACAGGCTGAGAGAGGCTACACATTTTAGAAATTTACTAAATAAGGAATTACACCACTCTACCAGTCCTCTCTATTGAAATATTTCAGTTTTAGCTGTTTCCAAAACCTTCATTATTTTAAACTGTGCCTAAATTCAGTGATACAAATATCACTGACAGATTTAATTTATGTCACTAGACCTTCCCCTGTATTTGCACTGGAAGTCAACAGTAGTAGTAACTTAGTGCTCCCTTTGATAAACATGTAAGCTGTACAATTATCAAGTGCCTGTGATGGAAGCGTTGACATGAAAAAGGTCACTAAGGTATCACCAGTGGAATACTAAGAGGCTATGCTAGACTAGCATTGGAGTACCAATTACAACACCACAACTGAAACTTATGGTTCAGTAAAATAAGGTAACTTCAAAAGCTGCTGACAGACAGCACACTGGCAGCAGGTAAGCAAGGCACTTTCATATGCGGTTTTGCCTCACAAGTATCACAAACTTATTCCTCCCACTGGCAAATAAATAAATTACTATCTGTCAAAGAATTAGATCTCTGAAAAAGCAGTGTCTTGTCTACTCAAGAAGATGTACTTTTCAGAATTAGAAATCTGCATTTTTCAAAAAAATTATAAAGACCAGTTTGATAGTACGCTCCAAGATGAGCCACATTGAGAACATCAAGAGGAAAAGAGAAGACACAAGAGATTAAAGATAAAGACTTACCATAGTATTAACTCTCTCAAAACTACGAAGAACTCTATTTTTCAAAATGTGAAACCATTACCAGTTAGCTAAGATGAAGGACAAAGTGAACTGTTCCCAAAATTGATGTCCAGCAGTTACATTTAACTTCATATTGAATGTAATAATGTACAAGTTTTATTCTGTTTTTCACTGAGCTTCTACACAGATAAGCCTACCAAAAAAAAAAAAAAAAAAAAAAAAAAAAGATGTGCTGTGGGACTCTGATAAATAATGCATTTTATGTTTTAATGTTTTAATGTTCCATTAAACTAAGAAACAAAAAACAGTTCTAGAAGAGCAATAGGAAACAAAAAAACAATTGAGAGCACTTCGAGTCACCTTAAAGTTACTTTGTAAGAACACTTATCTTTGCCTTGAGAAACCTTTGTACAACAAAGAGACCTGGACACCTAGAAGTCTAATGCAGTTACAAAATTTCTGTCAAACAAAGTTTCGTTAGGAAGGGTTTGCAACCTTGATTTGTGCTTTCAATCTTTCTTTATCACATCTCAAATCTTAAGCTGCTTCTACTTTTCCAGACATAACTTCACTAAAACTGCTCATGTCATCTCCTGCAGCAATAATGCTACCTCAGTTCTAAAAGCCCTTCCACGGTGACCAAGAAAGAATAAACCCTTTAAAATGTTGAATTAAAATCCTGATGAGTTTAGCAGTGTACCACAAGTGAGCATAAGCTGGGTCCCAGTCAGCCAATTTCCTATTATAGTTTATCCTAACATCATCAGATCACACTATCCATACCACCTCAGTGTTTCACAAATAGCTACGATGTACAAGGAAACAGACTATGCCAGTGCTACAGTAACCTGCAGCCTTGCAAACTTTGCCTGCCTTCCAAAGATTTCCTTCCCCGGGCTCACCATGACCCAGCAAGTTTGAAGCTGCAAGGCTTTAGCCATTAAGCCTCTGCTCTGTCGGTAAAATACCTAGAGGGAAGTTTTCATTGTAAAGTTCATTTTTGTAAATTACAGTACAAGTTTCAATACAGTTATACTTTAGGTATTTTTGAACAAAAGGAATTACTACTAAAAGCTGCTTTAGTAGAACTAAAGTATAGGCAATAATTCTTCAAAGCAAAGACCTGCTGCAATATAGACTTCCCCACAACCACAGTTGCTCTGAGGTGCATCTGTTCCACCATGACCCTATCCCTGGGTCACAATGCCTTCAGAGATACACCTGCTCCAGCATGGCCTTACCCAAAGTCCCTTCAGAAATAAACCTGCTCTAACATGGCTTTACTCATGGTTGCAGTCCCTCCAGAGGAATACCTGCTCTGTTTTGGCCTTATCCATGGCCACACACTTTGAGGTGTTCCAGCATGACCTCATGGCACAGCCACTGACGCTTCAAGTTCTATCTGCTGCAGCACAGACTTATCCTTGGGCCTCAATGCCTTCAGAGGTATTCCCGCTGCTGCACTGACACAGCCACAGCCACAGACACTTCAAGATGTACCTGCTCTGGCATGGGGTTATTCACAGACACTTCAAGATTTAGCTGCTCCCACATGGTCTCACCCACAGGTCACAGTCCCTTTGAGTTCACACTGGAGTTGCAGCCAGTCCAGTCCATCAGCACAGACACGTCAGAGAGTTCCTGGCCATCCGCCAGCCCAGGCGCATCACCGCTGCTGTTATCAGAATGTACCCAGGCACAGCACAGTAAGGTGATAAGCAGCACAGCATGCAGAGAAAGCAAAAACCAGCCACTAACAAGCACTAGACTAATATACTGTCAGGCAAGCAAGGCTCATTACAAGCACCTGCCAATTAATAGCTAATCAGCAATTACAGCTATAAATTCAATGTGGTAAATTCCAGTCAAACCTGTTGTTATCTCAAACCCTTTGAGCTGCACAGTGGGTGCCCTAAAGGACTGCTGTGATTTAACCCCAGCCAGCAACTGGGCCCCACACAGCCCCTCGCTCACTCCCCCGGTGTGATGGGGGAGAAAATCAGAAAAGAGAGACAATTCATGGTTTAAGATAAAGACAGTTCAATAAGTACAGCAAAGGCCATGCACAAAAGCAAGGCAAACCAAGAAATTCACTCACTGCTTCCTATGGGCAGGCAGGAGCCACCTCCAGGAAAGCAGGGATTCATCATCCATAGCAATAACTTGGGAAGGCAAATGCCATCATTCCAAACAACCTAATTTTCCTCCTTTTTCTCCCAGCTTTATACGTTGAGCATGATACCATATGGTATAGAGTATCCCTTGGGTCAGCTGTCCTGGGCTGTGTCCTGTCCCAACTCCCTGTGCATCTCCAGCCTGCTCACTGTGGGGGTGGAGTGAGAGACAGAAAAGGCCTTGACTGTGTAAGCCCTGCTCAGCAATAAGGAAAACATTGCTGTACTATCAAGACTGTTTTGAGCACAAATAGAAAACACAGCTCCATACCAGCTACTGTGATGAAAACTAATTCTACTCCAGCCAAAAACAGGACACCGAGTCTCCCAATAAGTAAAACCAGAGATCTAAAAAGTACACTATCCTATTTGTTATGGAGAATTCAGTCCAAGCTTTTTCTGTGCAGGACTAAGTTGTTATAATTCCATACATTTTTAAGACATACATGTCTCATCATGCTATTTTGTCCACATTTCACTTCAGAATACCCAAAGGTAGCTATTTTCTTCATTTAGAGAATGGGGATTTTTCATTGAAAGAAAAATATAAGAGAACTAATGATAGCCACATGAATTATGTGCTGGAAGATATGACAAGAAAAGCACTAATGGTAAAAGAAATGGAAATGTGACAAGATTGACATATACTTTAAGCTAAGTACTTTTCCTGTTTAAACTACTATACGTGAATTGGGTGGCAAGGTAGCCAATAAATATTTTCTTATTAATAAATAATCACAGAGTCTGTCCAGCATAACACTACTGCAATATTTTTATTAGCTTTACCAAAGTACTCTTCCCAAAACAGGAATACTTGTTCAAAGTCCAGAACACTACTTACAAAGGTTGAGACCATTTTTTTCATTGTACAAATGACAAAAGACCCTGACAATCCACAAAAGAGTAGTTCAGTTCAACTTGGGCATATTCATAGAAAGGAAAGACTTACAGAATAATTTAGGTCAGAAAGGATCACCCACATTCATCTGGTCCAGTGTCCCAATTGAAGCTGTGTCAACTTCAGTTTGAAAAACTGAAATCTTTGCTCTGCATACTGTAAACAACTCCAGCCACTGTCCTACTGCCAGTGTAGAGCTGCTACAGAGAAAGAGCAGGTGTAGAACTACTTCAATAAAAAAATACCTACAAAACAAAAAACCCAATATACAATATCTGAAGTTCATGCTTCCATAAGAATGAAAAAAATCACAGTCAGACTGCCTTACATAGTCTGAATAATCCAAAGGAAAAGTACATTTAATGGATATAACCACATCACAAGTTTGAAACGGTATTTTGTTAGAGCTCCAGAGAATTCAGAAACTGACTGCGTGGAACCTCACACCCAGGCTATTTTGATAAAAAAAAGTAAGTTGTGAGTTCTCACAAAGGGTAGAGAATGGAAATCACAGAAAGCAAGCTTTATACACCTCAAATACATAAAAACTTCAGCCTTTTTCTTACATAAAAGTCTGTGGAGAAAGTAACAGCTACTGACACTCAGAATGACTGGAATCTTCAGATATTTAATGACAGAATGACAAACAATCTAATTTTTCTCCTTCCTGTGAACTTGGTTTCCAAGTTAAAGAAAAAGCTAAATTAAATAACCTATTCTGCTGGGAATAAAGAGTCTGAGGCACAATTTGGTCTGTGTGAAAGGTACAACAGTTATTCTACAGGTTTCTCAAGAATTTCTAGTGGCAATGGTCTTCCTTTTAAGAATTCCTTCTATCAAGAGATAGGCTGAGCTTCAAGCTGTAAATGTGTATTTTTAAGTCATGAAGCATCAATAAAGATATTGTATTCATGTTGGCAGACAATCACAATACATCTCATTTGATATATTGTTCTAGTTTTTCTACTGAGAAATTAAAGTGCAGAAAAATGAAGAAACTTGTTTAATATGGAGCAGTTAAATTGCAGAGGGCATGAGAATTACTTCAGTTTCCTCTGCTTTAGCTTCACAGTTTATTCTACCTTATAAAAGCGAACAAAAAAGCTCAGTTGACTATTAAATTAATAATTGTACAGGGCCCTGGACTTAAAGTTCTGAGGAAACATCATCCTAAAGACAAAAAAAAGTCCTGAAAAAGTCCATTTCATCTTTCTTAAGCCTTTTTAGAGTTTATATGCCACCCTGCTCAGATCACATTAGACTTCTAGAGGGACTGTTAAGTAGAAGAGAGACAGCAATGGACAGCATGGAAGCAGGGCTATTACCTATGACACTGAACATTGTCTGGATGTCATGGGGTGAAGTCTAGCCAATGACATCAAGTTAAACCATGAGTAGATATACTAAGCTAACTCATTAAAAGGCTTTATATCTGCTGAGAAAACAAAGCAAAGCCAATTATGCACATGGAAAAGAAGCAAAGCATAGATGAACTTTTAACTAATTGATATCTCACAAGTTGCAACAGCAGATCAAAAGGCAAAAGCCATCCAGGTAACAGCAGCTAAATCCCTTCAAGTATGGAGAAAGCCAAAGATATTGACCTGCAATGACAAATGAGGCCACTAGCAGCTTACACTGACCATAGCAGGTTGAAATCAATAGAAAGCACAACTGCTTCCTGTGGGGATCACATCCACAAAAATCCAGCACTGTGAAGAAGGGGGGAGCCCGAGGCAGAAGTGCCGCACTAGAGGCAGGCTCAAGCCAAGACTCAAACACCTCAAGCATCTGGAACAAGTGTCCTTCAATCAGCATCACATACCACATACTCAGAGGAACAACTGAATCAGCATATCCAGGTGAGTGCAACTGTTTGTGACAAATCATTTGAGATTTTATGTCACTCAGCACTGTGCATCTGCCCTTCTGCCTACCTCATCACTCCATTTCCCCTGCAACAGTGAAAACAGAATCAAACAACTATTTTCAACAGATCCTTATGTCAGGGAGATGGTCACATCAGCTGGCTGTCCAAGGTTTGTATTCTACTAAGCTACTCACTGCAACTTTTCCTCATACACCCTAAAGGAACCAAGCTGTTCTTCAGAGTTGAAAACAGAACACAGCCTTTGTTGGTGATTGCTCAAAGTATTCCTTTCTACGGAGGGAAAAAATACTTCTCCATTTAAGGTTAATACCTGAGTAACACCAGTCTGCCTCAAACACTTACTTTTTAGTCTTTTAGCTAAAGAGCTAGAAATATTCCTAAGTAACTCTGGAAGTAGAATCAAGATTTTTAAAAGAAATACAAGGAATATACTGCTGAAGTTAAGGTAGTGAATAATCTCAAACCACCTTTGATGACTCTTTAGGTTTAAGTTTTACACTAAAAGTAGTCTTCTCCTAGTATTTTTATGGACTTCTATCCCTCTTAAAACTGCAAGATCTTGAACCAACTGCTGCTTATAGGCATGGAACGGCAGTCACACCTCTGGCACACTAAGTTACCAACTACACAACACTCCCATCCAATTTTAACCCATCGAGCCTAGAGGCAAAGAATATTAACAGAGTAGTAATTCTACTTCAGTTCAACTAGGGAAACATGACATCTATAGTTTAGGTATTTCCATTTTTACAATTATTCTGTGGATTCAGTGAACTCAATACAGCGTTGATGTTATTTAGTATATTTATCTATTAGAGATAAAGACAAAGTCAGTGAACTGATAGTATATTTGCATCCACAGATTTTGTGTTTTCAGAAAAAGCTTTAGTTCTATTTTTACATATCACTATAACAGTACTAGAGACAACATTTAGTATTTGTGTATTAGAAGTCTCTCTGTTCTTTCACTAGTGGTTATAGTCCTCATAAAGAAGAATGAGACAAGTGTGGTTAAGAAAATTCCACCTGTTCCGATCGATACTGGTTCTGAATTTAAAATACCCAGATTGAAGTCTGATCAAATACAGATAACCTCTGTAAAGACATTATTTAGCTGATAAATACCTGAAGTCAAATCAGGACTTTAACATTAATTTCCTCATATGAAATTTCAAACAGGTTCTTATTCCTTGATTCAAGAATATTTTATCTTTAATACCCTTTCTAGAAAAAGACTTGTTTCCCAGTTCCTCAGGTCACTTACTTACAATAGAAAAGCAGTGAAAGCTTGAAAAGATTCACCTATACTTGAAGACACAAGGAAAACACTAATACCCAGCTCCCATTTGCTGGTAGGCAATGAAAGAAGTATTATCATTCCTTTACTTCTATACTCTCGCAGTATGAAAACAGAAGAAAATTAAGATCCCACTTTTGGATTTATTTCTCAATGAATATCACTTTACTGACACTCAGTCTTTCTAGTCCATACCTCATTTCAATTAAAAATACTCTTGCAGTTTTAAAGAGTAAGTGGCTCCCACTTTAATGAACCTTTGCACATAATTTATTACTCATAAAAACCTTAGCAGGCAAATCATTCTGAGGGTCAACAAGTACTTTTTGGTTCTGTTTTTATCTCTTAGCAATAGAATGAAATAAGCACTTCTTGCAAGCTTTACTCTTTCTCAATGAGTGCTTTTCAAACTGGTTTCATTAGGCAGAAAGTGAGGGGCTGGTTTTACACTGGGAATATGTATTGGGAATCTAAGTCTATTCCTTCTGCCTGCACTCCTCCATCGACAAGAGGAAGTAATCAAAGGAGATGCAACTTTTGCAGTGTTGTCTGTTTACAGCTTACGTTGAGGGCTTTTAAGCAGTTCTTCCAAGAATCAAGAACCGTATCAAAGTACTGAGAAGCATATTCCTCATCAAGTTAGGGGAGCACTAACCTCTCAGCCTCTGCATGCAACCTCTTCCCTATCTTTAGAAAATACGTTTTCTGCAGTTTTCTCACAGTAACTGTTTCTTCCCCAACAATTTTCCAATTGCTCTCTCGATTATTTAGAAAGTAATTCACGCTCCAAGAATTCATAGGTGTGTTTAGTCACATAAAAGCATCCATAAACAGGTTTTGTTGAGTCATCATTATCTAAACTGCAACATTATGTTGCCCAAAATAATAGGCAAGCTCTAAATAGGTGCATTTTCATCTCTCCTTTTCTTCCAATCCAAATTCTTACTTTTATGTCTCTTGCTTTCTTATTTATTGCTTTCTCACTTATTATTATTATTATTATTATTAACAACATCACCTACATGAACTGTACTCTTTATTTACACCAACTTTTTGACCTTTTCAAAACAGTAGTTTATGGAGTTAAGAGTAGTTTCAAATACAGCATTAAGAACACTGCATTGTCATCACTGTTCATCATGCTTTGAATTAAGAAACCTTGGGAGAAAAACTACAAATCTAGTTTTTCAGTTCTAGTTTTTCAACTTCTAAGTCAATCCTCTTAAATTAACCTTACAGACAGTAAGTTAGTACAGTAGTGATGTTCCAGAAAGAAAAAAAAAAGGTGTACTTGTAGACTAATATAAGTAGCAAAAGAAAATATTATATTTACCTACAGTTTAAAGAAGATTAAGTCAATTTTTCTAGCAAGATGGCCTAAGCCTTCCCCATAGTGTTTAGAGTTCAGCCAATTTTAGGACAACAAAGAATTCAATTAATTATCTTATGCTGAAAAGCAAAGGTTTGGGCAATAGCAGCGTGGATTAAAGAATCTACAGGACATCATCTTTTAAAAATAAAAGTTAAAACACATATGTTGTTACATGGCTTGGATAGTACCATATGGCTCTGGTACCATATGGCTATGAACATATGGGTAGTTCACTTTTTAGTGAACAAAAGGAAGCAAGGTTACTAGTGCCCTTATTTCAAAAATTCATTCTGCTTATCTCAGTCACTAGGAAACTATTAGCAAGATATAATTCCTGTACCCTTTACTGTTACCACTTGAAACCATCATCTGGCTACTCAGAATTAGTAGCAGGTAACTACAGCATTACAAAGCTTATCTCAGGAACAAGCCCAGCAAAAGTAAGCCCACCACCCAAAAAAAAACCAACCAAAAAAAAAACCTCTAAAACCCACCCTTAGCAAGCAGCACAGAATGTTTCAATCCCAAAGGACAGAGCAGAACAAAATAGAGCTCAGCCTATGTCTCTCTTTAGATTTGCAGTCAGTTGCTGTAAACTGTCAGCACACTAGTAATCCTCTACAAAATGTATATATTAACTTGAGATAATGGGGACTGATCAGCCATGCCTCATATCATGAGCACAACTTGAACTGACACAAAAAGCAACCATAACAGCCAAGCCACCCACAAACAGAAAACAGAGCTTGCTTTTTTTCTCCCCTCCTGCATACCTGGTTCCCACCAGACTTCTGAAGGGTTCCAGCAGCTGAATCAAAACATCACTTGCGTAAAGTGCACTAATTCCACTTCAGAATATAAAAGGATACAGCCTTAGTGCTCCACTCTGAGTCCCGATGGCCAGTATTTTCTGAACCGGATCAAATGCCAAGGCTGAAGGTTGATAGGGGAAACCATGGCGTACGGTCTAACAAGTCAGAGGATCGCAGTAATGATGTGTCAAGCAGGATACCAAAAATAAACAGAATCAATACTGTATGTTAGAAAACAGGATTTAGCGTTTATCACAATTTAAAAAGGAACTACAAAGTATTTAAATGACAGACTGAGAAAATCAGCTGTCTTACATGAACCAATTATAAACGATGTTTTCCAGTCATAATTACTCATTCATCCTTGAGCACCAAGTGATAGTCAGACTTACTGAAACTTAATTTGAATCCTACATTTCTTCTGTACAAAGATTGTACCAACTCAGCATTTTATTTTTTCGTCTACTTCATTCCCTGAGTAATCTTATTTTTAGCTCTAACAAAGACACTAAACTATTAAAATGTGAGATATGCCTAGCAAGTTTGGCAACAAAGCCAGACTTGCCATCAGAGCTATTACAAATTACTACAGAGTTGCTTTTCTCAGAATCACTTCAATTTCAATCCAATGGGCTCCATATGACAGTGCAACCTCTCTCAGCAGGGAAAAAAGAAAACAACCTGAGCTTGACAGAACCAAATTCTCACTCTGTACTTTCCCCAAAGAGAACAGCCAGCCCCAGAATTAACAAAACCAAAAAATACCCCACCTCGACAATGGGATTCTCTCTTAATATGAAGCTATTGGCACTTCTAGCTTTTCGGTTAGCCAAGATTAATTTGGTAATTGACCAAGCAATAACTCCATTATGCTTCTCGGGCTGCAATTCATAAGAACTGAGAACATAATAAAAGTGTCACCTACTCTCACTTTTGCTATAAACACACACACAGTATGAGCCATACAAATGCTAGCTTTTCTGTTTCAAAACCTTTAGTTAAAAGCAGGGGTATTCCAGGATCTCATAAACACAAAGCAAACTTCTGATATACTCCGTCTACTTAACTGAAGTTGCAGGCATACCCCACAACTCTCTGTATTTCACAAGCAAATAAGATCTAACTGACAACAGCTCTGCTCTCTTCCCTATCCTTTGTGACCACCTTGCAAAAGCAGCAGAAATGTCTGCGATACTAGAAAAAACAAGTAGGAGAATCCATGAACAAGCTCATCCATGTCAAGCTAGGCCATGGGTGCATTGCAAAGATAAAAATGGGCATTGATATTCAAATCAGCTTTTATTCCTCTTGGTACAGCTCGTGGTTAATTCGCTGCATCATTTTCTGAAATGTGCAGACACAAATCGCAGTTAGTGTATCACACGCAAGCAAATAAATAAACAGGAACTTTGTCTCTAGAGAAGATTTGCAATAGCAGCATCAGCAACTCGGCAACACACTGCAGTGAAACCACCACAAACGACGACAGCCTTTTTCAGGCGTAAAGAAACAGGAAAAATGCATTTCCAAATAACGCAGAGCAACAGATCCCCTGTCCTTCGGGCCCATTAGCAGAGGCTTCTACTCAAATGCCGCGATAATCACATCTGCGCTACAGCTAGGTATCACTCCTTTCCCCATCCATCCAACTCTTTCTACGAAGCCTTCATGAACATGGTCAGTATTACTAGAAGACGACAAACCCTGAGACTCTCCAAGAAAGATGACTAGAGAAATCCAGCAAGACCTGTACAGCTACACCCGCCGCTTTCTTCCCTTCTTCACCCCCCGAAATACAGAAATCCAACAAGTAAACAGGAGCAGCGGGCAGGCTCGGCAGGGTCGGCACGGAGGAGCAAAGCCCGCAGCGCCCATCGCGGCGGCGCGCCCCCTCCCCCGGCCGCCAGCCGGCTCGGGGCTGCAGCATTCATTCACCTTGCAGAGCTGGAAGTGCTCGGACTGGAGCGTCTCCTGGATTTCCGTCTCCCGGTTCCCCGCCTGCTGTTGCTGCGCGGCGGACGACGCCGAGGCGACGGCGGAGACCGCCGTCAGGCCGTCCAGCACCTTCC